>NW_026652297.1:33322879-33386207 GCF_009828535.3 Hylobates moloch | reverse complement strand
ATTCTCATGTCTCAGCCACCTGAATAGCTGGGATTACAGGCACATGCTACCATGCCCAGCTAATTTTTTGGTATTTTTAGTAGAGACAGGGTTTCACAATGTTGGCCAGGCTGGTCTGGAACTCCTGACCTCAGGTGATCTGCCTGCCTCAGCCTCCCACAGTGCTGGGATTACAGGCGTGAGCCAGTGTGTCTGTCTGGAATGCATGAATTTTTAAAATTGGAATACTATTCAGCCTTATAAAAAAGAAGGAAAATTGGCCAGTCGCGGTGGCTCACGCCTGTATCCCAGCACTTTGGGAGGCCAAGGCGGGCGGATCACGAGGTCAGGAGTTTGAGACCAGCCTGGCCAACATGGTGAAACCTCATCTTTACTAAAAATACAAAAATTAGCCAGGCATGGTGGTGGGCACCTGTAATCCCAGCTACTCAGGAGGCTGAGGCAGGAGAATCGCTTGAACCCAGGAGGCAGAGGTTGCAGTGAGCTGAGATCATGTCACTGCACTCCAGCCTGGGCGACAGAGCAAGACTCTGTCTCAAAAAGAAAGAAATCTCATCATTTGTAACAACAAGGATGAACCTAGAGACATTATGCTAAGTGAAATAAGCCAGGCACAGAAAGACAAGTACTGCATTGATCTCACTTATATGTAGAATCTAAATAAGTCAAACTCATAAAAGTAGAGAACAGAATGGTGGTTGTGAGGACTGGGGGTATGGGGAGATATTAGTCAAAGGGTACCAAGTTGCAGTTAGACAGGATTAATTAGTTCTGGAGATCTGCTGTACAGCATGGTGACTATAATTAATAATGTATATTTATAAATTGCTAAGGGATTGATCTTAAATGTTCTCACCACATACACACACAAATAAGTATGTGAGGTGATGGATGTGTTAATTCATTTGATTAATCATTTTCCAATGTGTACATAAACCATCATGTCATACCCTGTAAATATACACAATTTTTATTTATCAGTTACACCCTAATAAAGCTGGGAGAAAGAAAACAAGAAATAAATAGGGGAAGCGGATACTTCTTCTCTGGGTATGCTTTTTTTTCTTTTTTTTTTTTTTTTTTTTTTTTTGAGACAGAGTCTCACTGTGTTGCCCAGGCTGGAGTGCAATGGTGTGATCTCGACTCACTGCAACCTCCACCTCCCAGGTTCAAGTGATTCTCCTGCCTCAGCCTCCGAGTAGCTGGGATTACAGGCACCTGCCATCATGCCCAGCTAATTTTTGTATTTTTGTAGAGATGGGGCTTCACCATGTTGGCCAGGCTGGTCTTGAACTCCTGACCTCAGGTGATCTGCCCGCCTTTGCCTCCCAAAGTGCTGGGATTACAGGCATGAGCCACCCAGCCCAGCTGAGGAATTCCTTCTTTTTTAAGGCAATAGTATTTGTCTATGTACTATTAACCTACACCGGAAAAACAAACAAACAAAAAAAAGCACAAATATTAAATTCTAGCTTGCTTTTCAAAAAATAAAACTAATGCTGCTTGGTTTAAGCTGCTGTAAATGTTTTTATTTCTACTATAAAAAGCCTGGATTGGGTTGTAATTAATGGTTTAAGCATTTGTCTTATTCTATTAGACTGACAGCTTCTTGATGCAAGAACTTAAATTGCCTTTTGGAATTGAATAGTGAGACAAGTATCCTAATTCAGGGCAGTATTATTTTCCTGGCATGGCATTATTAGAGTACTAATATGCTACAATTTAGGATCATAGTAAACAAGGCTGGACATTCTTTTTTTGTTTAAGAGGTAGGGTCGGGTCTTGCTTTGTCACTCAAGCTGGAATGCAGTGGCATGATCATAGCTCACTGCAGCCTTGAACTCCTGGGCTCAAGCGATCCTCCTGCATAGATGGGACTACATGAGTGCCTCACGACACCCAGCTATGTTTAGTTTTTTGTAGAAACAGGGTCTCCCTGTGTTGCCCAGGCTGGTCTTGAATGCCTGCCCTCAATGAATCCTCCCGATGCACAAAGAAGCTAGTGTAAGGGAGAGGCCTCATGAAAGTTGGAGCTGAATTTGCCATTGATGCCTAGGATTGCACCCCCTGGTATTTGTTTTATCACTTCCACTACACACAGTGCAGGAGGGCAGCCCATCTTTAGTTGGCCAGAGGTTTTACTTTAAAACCCATGGGCTAAGACACCAAACAGTTGGAACACATAGGGGAAATCATCTCTTCCCTTCTCCCCATGCTTGCTTTGATCAAGAAGCTAGGAAACTTTCTCTTCTCCACAGTAGTGAAGCGATGGCATCTGTCTTAGTCCATTTGTGTTGCTATAAAGGCTGGGTAATTTATAAATAAAAAAAGGTTTATTTGGCTCATGGTTCTGCAGGCTGCACAAAAAGCATGGCACCAGCATCTGCATCTTGTGAGGGTCTCAGGCTGCTTTCACTCATGGGGGAAGTTGAAGGGGAGCCAGCGTGTGCAGAGATCACATGGAGAGAGAAGCAGCAAAGAGAGAGGGGAGGGGGGTGCCAGGCTCTTTTTAACACCAGTTCTCTCAGAAACTAATAGAGTGAGAACTCACCCACGCCTTCTACCATTAATCTGTTCCTAAAGGATCCACCCCCATGACCCAAGCATCTCTCATTAGGCTTCACCTCCAACATTGGGAATCGAATTTCAACATGAGATTTGGAGGGGACAGACATCCAAACTATCTCAGCATCCATCCTTCTCTCTGCATACTCTGCTGACTTACTCTTCCTTGTAGAAGAAAACAATTCAGTGTGTGATCGATGAGACTAGGTGCAGGGTCACTGCACATTCACCACCCAGGCTCCCTTTGAATTCCTCTTTTGTAGATGTCTGCCCACAGGCCACGTGCCTTCTTCTCTCCTCCATTCAGCAGCAGATACAGCAGTTTCCAGTGACTATGCCTATGTCCAAGGTCAAGTTCAATTCATGGAGAAAGAAACAAGAAGCCTGTTTTGGCCTTGGATCCAAGCCACCTTCTCCAGGCCAGCTTCAGTAGCAATCAAGCTGATATTTTAAACCCAGTCTGATTCCTGTGACTGTACCATTTGGTTTAGGACTCAAAAGAGAGAAGAAGATGAAGGACCTCTCAGAATCCCAACAGTATTTTACTAATCTTTGGATCCCAGCACCTCTCCTGGTGCTTGTTCTATTACAAGCCCTCAATAAATTTTGTTGTCTTGAACTTAGAGTGTGCAGCACACAGGCAGATAGCTGCTCACAGCTATTATTGGGGTGGTGGTTTTTTTTTTTTTTTTTGTAACAGAACAAAGTGACTTTTGATGCTTTTCTAGTTTGTCAGAGGGCTCTGAGGCTATACAGAAGCAGCTTTAGTGAACAGAGGAGAGCGAGCTGTGTCTTTGTGCTTCACAATGATTGCAATGCCAGAGAGTGATGTCCCAGGGGAGCTGTCAAACAGCTTGACAGCAATTCTAGCAAGAAGTGGTAGAAACACAATTTTGCAATAACGATCATACATTTTTTGAAATTTTCCTTTATCCTTGAAATGCCTTGTGTTGTCGAAAATCTATTCATTACTGTTCAGTCATCTGTAGCGAGTCATCCCTTTAGGTCTCTGTACTCGGAAGTTACAGCCCTGGGAGTATTTTGGCAGAGAGACAAAGGCTCCTAGGCACAGTGGGGGAGTCAGAAGGGTACAAGCAAATAGCGGCTCCAAGGAGGTAGATTTTTAAAAAAATAATAAAAGGAGGGGAAGTGACAAGAAATCATCTTCCTCAAAGGGGCTTTAGTTTTCTAAAAGCAGGCACCATAGCTCTTTAATATTTTTACCGTGCACATCTCTGGTGCTTTCATTTTCTTTTTCCTCTAATCCCTTCCATGCATTTCCTTCATTAATTATCCCTTTTCTCTCCAGGATGTTCAATTTCTCCCTGTCTCTACTGTCTCCTTCACCTCAACCTATAAACGTGTACAAGTTTCTTACATCCTCAGAAACTTCCAGCTACCCTCAAATGCTCACTCTCTTCCCTTCTCTTTGTAGCCAAGAGACGAGTCTATTCCAGTGCTACCCAAAGCATGGTCTGCAGACCAGAAGCATCAGCATCCCAAGGGAGCCAGATTGGAAATGCAGTTCTCAGGCTCACCCAGACCTACTGAATCCGAATCTCTGTGGGTGGGGTCCAAGAATCTGTTTCAACACACTCTCCAGGTGATGCTTAGGCACGCTGGGGTCTGAGAAGCACTGCCTCTACTTCCTGTCTCCGTTCACCACTTTGGGCGATCTTCCTCTGTCCCTTTAAGGTTTGCACCTTCCCCAGGGCTCTGTCCTGGGCCTTGGCTCCATTGCACTCTATCATTTCCCTACGTGATCTCAACCACCAAAGGTTGATTTGGTTATTTGTGTGTTTTAACATAGGTTTATACCAGTGATTCTCAAATCTATGTCTCTATCCCAGACCTCTTTCTCTGAGCCCTCAGAATGTCCAGTTGCTTTCTGGACTTGTTTACCAAAATGTTGCACAGTTCTCTAAACTATGTCTAAAACCAACTTAGTATCTCCTAAACCCACTCTGCATCAATACCAATAATCTGGGTTGTATAACAGCTTTGCCACCCCCTTGGCCCCTGCTACCCTGGGATCCAGTTACACCCACTGCGTTTATGCTTCCCAGTTCACTGACTGAAGTGCACACCACGAGGTCTGGCCTATAGACAAGAGCAATCACAGAGCTCTTCAAGGATGCCAGGGCACCCCTCATACATTTATTTCTCACATTACTGATGAAATGTATGCCTTCTAGGCCTCAAATGACAATTGCACTGTAACCTGCCAGTCCCTTAAGTCTTTGAATCTCTTCCTCCACATTAAACCAAGGCATGTCCACCATCTCCAGTTCACTCATGTGGACCACCTTTGAGTCTATGTTTCAGCCAGCCAACCAACCAATCAGATTCAACACTTTTTTTTTTTTTTTTGAGATGGAGTCTCACTGTGTCACCCAGGCTGGAGTGCAGTGGCGTGATCTTGGCTCACTGCAACCTCTGCCTCCCAGGTTCAAGTGATTCGCCAGCCTCAGCCACCCAAGTAGCTGGCATTACAGGCGTGCACCACCACAGCCAGCTAATTTTTGTATTTTTAGTAGAGATGGGGTTTCACCATGTTGGCCAGGCTGGTCTAGAACTCCCGACCTCAAGTGATCTGACCGCCTTGGCCTCCCAAAGTGCTGGGATTACAGGCATGAGCTGCCATGCCCAGCCAGATTCAACACTTTCTAACACGTGAAGCTGCAACAGTAAGCAGAGAATCTCTGCTTAATGAGCCCATGTCAAAACATTCAGCCCCATCCAACTTTATGTTCCTTCCACCTGCTGGGTGAAGTGTCAGAGCCCCAGCATCAGAAAGTGGTCAGCTCGTGGGTAGTAGGGTAGTAAGAAGAATTTACTGACAACAGTATAGGTTAGAAAAAGACAGTTTTATTAGATAGAAGAGTGTAGCTGGGTACTTCTGCAAGAGAGGACTGAGCGTGCTGCAGTGGACTTTTCCTTAGGGGTATTTATGAACTTTAAAGAGGGAGCTTAACGGTAATTGGACTATACTAACCACATAGGTCATGATACATGATTACATTTGTAGACATTTTGGTGCCTTGATGTCAGCAAGGGTTGCACGATGAGTTTCGACATGCATGCATTCTGAAGATGTATAGAAATTCTAGTTACTTATACATTTTGGAGAAAGCAGCCCGTACCAGATACCTGCTTTAGATCATAGGGAATCTATTATTTCTTTTTTTTTTTTTTTTTGAGACGGAGTCTCACTCTGTCGCCCAGGCTGGAGTGCAGTGGCGCAATCTCGGCTCACTGCAAGCTCTGCCTCCCGGGTTCATGCCATTCTCCTGCCTCAGCCTCCCAAGTAGCTGGGACTACAGGCACCCGCCACCATGCCCGGCTAATTTTTTGTATTTTTAGTAGAGACGGGGTTTCACTGTGTTAGCCAGGATGGTCTCGATCTCCTGACCTCATGATCTGCCCACCTCTGCCTCCCAAAGTGCTGGGATTACAGGCGTGAGCCATCACGCCCGGCCGGGAATCTATTATTTCTAAATCCCTCAGCTGAGGAGTTTGGCCTCTGGATGGTCTGTCTGGTGCCTCCCCCAGGTGATCTTTGCTCTCCTCACCACCATTATCCCACACTCATAGTATCCATTCCCATACACATTCCCTGAATTTCTGTCTGTAGAAATTTAAAAAGTCAAGTAGTTCAGTGGAGTGTAGCACACCTCTTATGGGCCAGTCACACAGTGTACCTTATCTTCAGGGGCTGCTGGACTGAAGTCTAACAAAAAGGAGTGGTGGGGTGGGTCCCCAGGAGTTCAACATTGTGTTGGTCAGCACCTGCCTCAGGGGAGGCCATTACTATTTCCTCAGGCAATGCAGGCTTCATCCTCTCAGAGGTGGAAAGACCAATACCACTGAGGGGTGGGGATGCCGCCGTTGCTGGGGTTGTTGGGAAGCAAAGGTGGGAGTGCTCCTTCACTGATAAATGAGACATCAGAATTTAGGGGCTCAATGTCCTCAGCTTTATCAAAGTTTTCTCAAACATCCCCATCCCAACTTGCAAGATCCCATTCTTTCCCAATTAATGCTCTCACTTTAACTGCACACAGCCTGCAAAGCTGTAAGTTCAACTCGTGTTGTAATTCAGCCACTTGCAGGATGAGGTTCTGCATTTGACTTCCAGCAATTTCAGCCCTTCTGTATAGTAAATAAAGGTCTCCCTCAGGGCACACATAAAAGCTCCTAGGTCATTTTTGTGGTGCATGAACTAGGAATGTGAATCCCTGACCTCATCCTTTCCTACCACCAGCATGACATTAGGGTCCCAGCCAACATCATTATATTCATTCATTTTCCAAAATATTCGAAAGTATCATATATAAGCCAGGCATGATGGCTCACACCTGTAATCCCAGCATTTTGGGAGGCCAAAGTGGGAGGATCACTTGAGCCCAGAAATTTGAGAACAGCCTGGGCCACATGGCAAGACCCTGTCTCTAAAAAAAAAAAAAAAAAAAAAAAAAAAAAGCTGGGCAAAGTGGCACATATCTGTAGTCCCAGCTACTCAGGAAGCTGATGTGGGAGGATCACTTGAGCCTAAGCAGTCAAGGCTGCAGTGAGCCATGATTGTGCTACTGCACTCGAGCTGGGGTGACAGAGTAAGACTCTACCTCAAAAAAACAAACAAACAAAAGGTATCATATATAACATTACTGAGCTCATTGATTCTATAGTTGGTTGATTAGGAGCATCCAACACAGTATTCTGTGTATCTCTACAAACAGCTCATGCTATGGACTATTAGCACTCTTTTTACTACTGGAAATACAGTCATTAGTGCCTTTAAATCTAATCAGATTAGAGAGCCAATTCTAGAAACCCCAGAACCAGTTCAGAAAATTCATCCTTAAAATTCTGCTCCTCTAGAAGCACTCTCAGTGCCAAAATCTATACAAAGTTTTCCAGAGAAACAGAACAAGGAGATATCTCTATATATAGATAGACAGAGATATATCTCCAGATATCTCCTTCTGGTCCTGTATATAGATACAGAGAGTTAGTCTCATCCACAAACACTCTCAAAGACACAATGAAAAAGAGAGAGATTAATTGTAAGGAATTGACTCGCACGATTATGGACAGTAAGTCCCATGACCAGCCTTTCTGTAAACCAGAGACCCAGGAAAGCTCATGGTATAATTAAGTCTGCATCCAAAGTCCTGAGAACCAGGGAACCAATGGTGTGTAAATTCCAGTCTGGAGATGTTCCAGCTCAAGCAGGCAGGCAGGAAACCAAAACAGGGCAAACTCCTCCTTCCTCTGCCTTTTGTTCTCTTCAGGCCCTCCATCGATCAGATGATGCCTGCTCACATTAGGGAAGGCAATCTACTTTACAGAATCCAATGTCAATCTTAGCCAGAAACACCCGCAAAGACACATCAGGAAATAATGTTTATTCTGGGTATCCCATGGCTAGTCAAGTTGACAGATAAAATTAACCATTTCATGGGCATATGACTAAACTGAGCAACCACACAGTGATGAAAATGCCTGCTGAAAGGAAGAGTGTCGTCTGTACAGTTTTGAAGTTCTCTAGAATTCTGGTTACTCTATTAGTCCAATTTCACGCTGCTGATAAAGACACACCCAAGACTGGGTAATTTATAAAGACAGAGGTTTAATGGACTCACAGTTCCACATGGCTGAGGAGGCCTCACAATCGTGGCGGAAGGCTAAAGGCACATCTTCCATGGCCGCAGGCAAGAGCGAATGAGAGTTTGTGCAGGGAAACGCCCCTTTATAAAACCATCAGATCTCTCTATCACAAGAACTGCACAGGAAAGACCCACCCCCCATGATTCAATTACCTCCCACTGGGTCCCTCCCATGACACCTGAGAATTGTGGAAGCCACAGTTCAAGATGAGATTTGGGTGGGGACACAGCCAAACCATATCGATTACCTTTCTAGGTTTTAGGTCAATTTTCAAGATGTATGCATCACCACCAAGCAACTACATGGCAAATATACTCAGTCCGTGATTCTGAAACATGGGCATGCATCAGAGTCACCTGGGTGGCTTGTTACAATGCAGATTTCTAGGGTCCACCCCTAGAGTTTCTGATTTAGTTGGTTTTGGATGGGACCTGAGATTTCCAGGTGCTAACAAATCCCCAGGTGATATTGATGCTGATCAAAGGAATACACTTTGAGAACCAGTAAATTCAAGAGTACAACTGCTACACCTGACAATCTTCACAACCAAGAGAAACTAATCTGATCTCCCTTAAGAAAACCATACTCTTTTTTTCTTTTTTCTTTTTTTTCCCTGAGACAGAGTCTCGCTCTGTTGCCCAGGCTAGAGTGCAGTGGCAAGATCTCGGCTCACTGCAAGCTCCGCCTCCTGGTTTCACGCCATTCTCCTGCCTCAGCCTCCCGAGTAACTGGGACTACAGGCACCCGCCACCATGCCTGGCTAATTTTTCTGTATTTTTAATAGAGACAGGGTTTCATCATGTTAGCCAGGATGGTCTTGATCTCCTGACCTCAGGTGATCCACCCGCCTTGGCCTCCCAAACTGCTGGGATTACAGGCATGCACCACTGCTCCTGGCCAGAAAACCATATTCTAAGGAAAGCAAACAGTTATCACAATTACACACTTCAGCAACCTCCACCTCCTCCTTGCTACTTAAGGGATGAAAACATCAACTGTGTATGTAAAAGTTAAATGTTGGAAAAGCGGAGTTTTTGTTTTGTTTTGTTTGTAGAGACAGGGTTCTCATTATGTTACCCAGGTTGGTCTCAAACTCCTGGGCTCAAGCACTTTGCCTGCCTTAGCCTCCCAAATGAGTTCCAACACTTTAAATTCTGTTCATCTCTGAAAAAATCATTGCAAGACTGAATTCACTGTACAATAAAGAAATTATGCCCACAATGTTATTCTTCTGGGGTTCCCTGTTCCTCACAAAGTGGTGCCAGTGGAAAGCAGCATTTCAGTAACTCCTACCTTTATCCTAGTTTAGTGACTGATGCATTAACATGGGGTGAGTTTGATTAAAGGGGGCAGCCAACATTTACAGGTACAATTAAAATAGGAGCTATGGGCTGGGCATGGTGGCTCATGCCTGTAATCCCAGCACTTTGGGAGGCAAAAGTGGGTGATCACCTGAGGTCAGGAGTTCAAGACCAGCCTGGGCAACATGGTGAAACCCCATCTCTACCAAAAATACAAAATTTAGCCAGGCATGGTGGCACACACCTGTAATCTCACCTACTCCAGAGGTTGAAGCACAAGAATCGCTTGAACCCAGGAGGCAGAGGTTGCCGAAATCTCGAGAGGTTGCGGAGGAGAGGTGAGCGGAGATCATGCCACTGCACTCCAGCCTGGGCAACAGAGAGAGAGTCGGTCTCAAAAAAAAACAAAAAAAACAAACAACAAAAAAGATAAAAATAAAATTAGGCCAGGCACGGTGGCTCATGCCTGTAATCCCAGCACTTTGGGAGGCCAAGGTGGGCAGATCACCTAAGGTCAGGAGTTCAAGACTAGCCTGGCCAACATGGTGAAACTCCATCTCTACTAAAAATAGAAAAAATTAGCTGGGCGTGGTAGCACATACCTGTAATCCCAGCTACTGGGGAGGCAGAGGTAGAGGCAGGAGAATCGCTTCAACCCGGGAGGCAGAGGCTGCAGTGAGCCAAGATTGTGCCACTGCATTCCAGCCTGGGTGACAGAGCGAGACTCCATCTCAAAAAATAATTAAATTAAAAAAAAAACAAACAAAAAAAAAACAGAAGCTATGGTGCTGTCAGGAAAGGGAGTAAAGATTTGCTCTCATTCCATCCCTCCTCCCTTATGTTTCAGACAGTTGAAGGGACTACCCAAATACCAAAATGATATTGAGGAGGAGGTACTTTGTGATGGCTAATTTTATGTGTCAGCTTGATTGGGTCAGGAGTGTCCAAACATTGGGTCAGACGTTATTCAGGTGCCTGGGGATGACATTAACATTGGAATCAAAAGACTGAGTAAAGCCTGTGTGCTTGGGCCTCATCCAAACAGCTGAAGACCTGACTAGAACAAAATGGCTGAGTATGAGAGAACTCCTGCCTCACTGTTGAGCATCACAGTTGACATCAGCTGTTTCCTGCCTTTAGACTTGAACTGAGACATCGCCTCTTCCTTCAGACTTGCACTGACACATCAGCTCTTGAGTCTCAAGCCTGCTGGTTTTCAAACTGGAATTTACACCACCAGCCCTTCTGGGTCTCCAGCCATCCAACTGCAAATCCTGGGACTTGTCAGCCTTCATAATTATGTGAGTCAATTCTATAATAAATCTTTATACACTCACATACTCTATTGGATCTGTTTCTCTGGCAATCCCTTAATACAGAACTGGACCAAAAATTCTTTCTAAATCACTGTTTTCTGCCTTAATTTCTACCTCACTAAAAATTAGCACTATTCCTAGCAACCTGTCTCAAAGTCCCCCATCTCCCCCCAATCTTTTTTTTTTTTTTTTTTTTTTTGAGACAGAGTCTCACTCTGCTGCCTAAGCTGGAGTGCAGTGGTGCAGTCTCAACTCACTGCAATCTCTGCCTCCCTGGCTCAAGCGATCCTTCTGCCTCAGCTCCCCAAGTAGCTGGGACCACAGGCACACACCATCATGCCCAGCTAGTTTATTTATTTTTGGTAGAGATGGTGTTTTGCCATGTTGCCCAGGCTGCTCTCAAACTCCTGGGCTCAGGTGATCCACTTGTATCAGCCTCCCAAAGTGCTCGGATCACAGGCATAAGCCACTGCACCCGGCCTCAAAGTCCCTTTAAAGGACATCTGTAACCTGGCATCTCAGTACAGGTGATTCAGATTCAATGACTCAGTGGTGATTTCAGCCCTGTTGTGCCATCAGCCCTGGAAGCGAAGCCAAGGTTGAGGCTTGCTGAAACTGGAACACATGTTCATTTAGACACCCACTGTAATATTCTGGGTGAGGCTAATTTTTCGTGCTTAATATCAGAGAAGAGAGAAGTTAGAGATGATATCAAAAGTGGAAACAACATGTACAGTCCCCATAATTTGTGGATTATGGGGACAGATTCCATTTCTGTCTTTCGTCTTGAGGTTCTATGTGAGCTACTACAAAAATGACAGGGCTTTCTGCCCTCCATTTCCCCCTTAGTTTGCACAACACACACACCCCTTCTCAAACTTCTGAAAGCTCTCAGACATACTTTTGAAAGCAAAGAGGCTATAGAGGACATATCAATTTATCTAATAGAGTAATAGCATTATGCAGGAAATGGTAACTTGAAGAGAAGCATTTGATAGGCATGAAAGAGCAGCAAAGCTGCATAACATTAACACCCCACTCCACTTTAAGTACTGATGTAGGTAACTGCTGTAATAATTATGCCATTAAGAAAGAGTGTTCCAATGGCCTTGATACATGCTACCATCGGAATAAAGTTAGGACATTTTCCTTATAGTTAGTGCAGTGCGAATTGAAGAAGACCAAGAAATACTTTTCAGAGTAAGAGAGGTACCATAAAGGGCCTCAGAGATTTGCTTCTATCAGGCCAGGCATAGTGACTTATGCTCGTAATCCCAGTATTTTGGGAGGCCAAGGCAGGTGGATCACTTGAGGTCAAGAGTTTGAGACCAGCCTGGCCAACATGGTGAAACCCCGCTTCTACTAAAAATACAAAAATTAGCTGGGCATGGTGGCACACACCTGTAGTCCCAGCTACTCTGGAGGCTGAGGCAGGAGAATCACTTGAACCCAGGAGACGGAGGTTGCAGTGAGCTGAGATCATGCCAATGCACTCCAGCCTGGGCAACATGGTAAGACACTGTCTCAAAAAAAAAGAGAGAGAGATTCTGTTTCTATCAAAGGAGACAGGGGTATGCTACTGGTTACTGGCACATATTAGATGCTTGCCAGATGCCAAGCCTAGATAAACTTGTACACTAGCCATGATATGGGAAGTATGTTGGGGCTGGTGCTGGCTTCAGGAGATCTACATGGTGTGAGTCTGGATCAATAAAATGTGAAAATTAATGGTAGCTTCCATTTAGTGAACAATGATAATAGCATCAATAGTTAACAACTCTGGGCTAGGCACAGTGGCTCACGCCTGTAATCCCAGCACTTTGGGAAGCCAAGGCAGGCGGATCAACTGAGGTCACGAGTTCGAGACCATCCTGGCCAACATGCGGAAACCCCGTCTCTACTAAAAATACAAAAATTAGCCAGGCATGGTGGTGGGCACTGTAGCTGTAATCCCAGCTACTGGTGAGGCTGAGGCAGGAGAATCGCTTGAACCTGGGACGCGGAGGTTGCAGTGAGCTGAGATCGTGCCACTGCACTCCAGCCTGGGCGACAGAGTCAGACTCTGTCTCAAAAAAAAAAAAAAAAAAAGTTAACAACTCTGGAAAGAAAGTATTCTTTGTCTTTTCTTTTTTTTATTTTTTATTTTTTTTTGAGATAGGACCTCACATTTTGTTGGAGTGCAGTGGTGCAATCATACCTCACTACAGCCTTGAACTCCTGGGCTCGAGCAATCCTCTCGCCTCTGCCTCACAAGTAGCTGCCACTACAAGTGCACGCCACCACGCCCGACTAATTTTTTCAGTTTTATTTTGTAAAGACAATGTCTCACCATCTTGCCCAGGCTGGTCTTGAACTCCTGGACTCAAGAGATTCTCCCACTTCAATCCCCCAAAGTGCTGGGATTATAGGCATGAGTCACTGAGCTTGCCCAGGCTGCTCTTGAACTCCTAGACTAAAGAGATTCTCCTGCCTCAATTCCCCAAAGTGTTGGGATGACAGGTGTGAGCCACCGCGCCCAGCCAAGGGAAGAAAATGTTCTTTTTTTTTTTTTTTAAATACTTTAATTCCTAGGGTACATGTGCACAATGTGCAGATTTGTTACATATGTATACATGTGCCATGTTGGTGTGCTGCACCCATTAACTCGTCATTTACATTAGATATATCTCCTAATGCTATCCTTCTTCCCGCCCCCTACACCAAGGGAAGAAAATATTCTTAAGTGACCTGCCCAAAGTCATACAGCTAATAAGTGGCAGAGACAAGATATGAACCCAAGTGCTTCTGATTCCAAAGCCTGGGCTTAAACACAATTTGATTCTGCTTGCCAAAGCATTACAGCTAAGTAAGCTTTAAGGAAACCTCACCAATCAGAACCATGCAAAATAAAGAAATATCAGAGGCCTGAGCTATCAAGTCCAGTGAGGAGGGTAGCCAGTTGGCCAGAAGGCCCAGTATTGAACAGAAATATTCACAGTACCTTGAATGAAGGAGGGGCCAAAAGTGATTCCCGGTCCTTGACCAAACTTGAGTCAGGCTCCTCTGAGTGCTCTTCTTGACCAGGCCTCGTCCTTGGCCTGCTGAATCTGGTTCTGCAAGAATCCCCCACCCTTGTTACTTTACCAAGTTCCTGGCATTACTTTTCCATCCACTGGCCCCTGCACCTTGTCCATTATCTACAAATCCCCAGCTGTCGCTGTTATATTCAGAGTTGAGTCTTGACCCCCAATGCAATAGTCTTGAAAAAAGTTTTCTTTGCCTACTTAACTTGTCCAGTGCAATTTTTCTCTGACAGGTAAACAATGAGGGAGCTGCATTAGCACAGCCAAAGTCTTTCATCCTTGCCTCCCCAGAGGATCTGGTGTCTGGGTCAACAAACCGACCAGCACAGGAAGCTCCCACACCTTCAAGTTGAATCTACCAGGAGGACTGTCCAGGATGCATTGCTGTGGGGACCTTTATGCAAGGTAAGGAGAAAAACCAGGGAGTCGAAGGCAGGAGGAGAGGACTGGAATACAATTTTAAGAAAGGAGTGGCTGGGGCTGGGCATGGTGGCTCATGCCTGTAATCCCAGTGCTCTGAGAGGCCAAGGCAGGCAGATCACCTGAGGTCAGGAGTTCGAGACCAGCCTGGCCAACATGGTGAAACCCCATCTCTACTAATAATACAAAAATTAGCTGGGTATGGTGGCATGTGCCTGTAATCCCAGCTACTGGGGAGGCTGAGGCACAAGAATCACTTGAACACAGGAGGCAGGGGTTGTAGTGAAACAAGATCCCACCACTGTACACTGTACTCCGGCCTGGGTGACAGAGTGAAACTCTGTCTCAAAAAAAAAAAAAAGAAAAGAAAAGAAAAGAGTGACTGGGCATAAGCACACCTATAGTCCCAGCACTTTGGGAGGCCAAGGTGGGAGGATTGCTTAAGTCCAGGAGAGACCAGCCTGGGCAACATAGTGAGACTCCATAAAAAAAAATTAGCCAGGCTTGGTGGTACACGCCCGTGGTCAGAGCTACTCGGGAGGCTGAGGCAGGAGGATCACTTGAACCCAGTTGTTTGAGAATGTAGTAAGCCATGATCATGCCACTGCAGTCCAGCCTGGATGACAGAGTGAGACCTTGTCTAAAAACAAAAAGAATGAAGAAAAGAAAGAAAGAAAGAAAAGAAAAGAAATGAATCTTCCGGAGTTTAAACTGATGCACTGAGTACCTAAGATCTCTCTCATCGCCCATTCAAGGACCCACTGAAATGACGAAAAAGATATTTTGAAAAAGAATGAAATAGTAAGAGGCGCAAAAATAAAGGCTGCCATCAGCAGGCAAGAAACCTTAAAAACTCCTGGAGGGCAGAAAGCATTAGGATAAGATTGACAAAGAAGCAGACAAGAAAACCACAGACTCAAACGGCACCAGGAAGGCCAGGTCTTGAAAAGAAGTCCATGGAAGCTTCTAACTGGATGACGCCAGACAGAAGGCACAGAAGTGCACCACAGCGATCATTAGGATAATTCATTAAAGCTGGGAGAGTTGGGACCGCCAGTGTCTTAAACACATTCAGCTTTTGCCCTCCAGCTAAACACAGAAAACCCATCCAGAAAAGAATGAAAAAGAGTACTTGGTAATTAAGGTATGATTACAGGGAAAAAAAAATCAGATGGCAGGACTGCCTTCCTTAGAATGTACACAAGTAGGCCAGGCACAGTGGCTCATGCCTGTAATCCCAGCACTTTGGGAGGTTGAGATGGGCAGATTGCCTGAGCCCAGTAGTTTGAGCCATGGGCAACATGGTGAGACTGCATCTCTACAAGAAATACAAAAATTAGCTTGGTGTGGTGGCATGTGCCTGTGGTCCCAACTACTTGGGAGGCTGAGGTGGGAGGATCACTTGAGCCCAGGAGATTGAGGCTGTAGTGAGCCATGACCACACTCCAGCCTGGGTGACAGAGCGAGACCCTGTCTCAAAAACAACAACAACAAAAAGTTAACAAGTGACGACTGAGCTTGAGATATGAAAGTAAAGGTGGCCGGACGCGGTGGCTCCCGCCTATAACCCCAGGACTTTGGGAGGCTGAGGTGGGCAGATCACCTGAGGTCAGGAGTTTGAGACCAGCCTGGCTAACATGGCAAAACCCTGTCTCTACTAAAAATACAAAAATTAGTCAGGCATGGTGGTGGCGGGCAACTGTAATCTCAGCTACTCGGGAGGCTGAGGCATGAGAATCACTCTAACCTGGGAGGTGGAGGCTGCAGTGAACTGATGTCACACCACTGCACCCCAGTCTGGGTGATAGAGTGAGACTCCCTCTCAAAAAAAAAAAAGTCAAGGAAAACTTTCAGAATAAGAAGGAAACAGACAAAAATAGGTAAATGTGAGAGAAAAGGCTCAAGGGTGAGAGAGTCAGGTAGTCCAATATTCCTTTCATAGGAATTCCAAAGGAGACAAAGAAGGAAGGGGAGGAAATAATCAAAGATATGAGAGAAAAAGCCCCTGAGCTGAAGAGGAACTCATCTTCAGATTACAATGGCCACTGACTGCTGTACAGAGCGTATTAAAAAAGACCTAATGGTGTTGCATTCTTGTGAAATTTCAGAACGCCGGGAAATTTGGAAAGCTTCCGGGGGAAGATGTATATAAAAAGGAAAGGGAATTAAAATGCCATCAAATTTCATCAACAATACTGGTGGCTGGAAGACAATGGAACAATATCTACAAATGCCTGGGGAAAGGAATACCTTGAACTCTGGATTCTATAAAGAATCATCTGATACAGTTCAAGAATCAATACGAAAAAAAATATTCAGACCTGTCAAAACTCACATTGTTTACCACCACTCATTCCACATGAAAAAAGTACTTTAGGTGTTTGCTTACTCAAAATGAAAAAAGACCCCAGAGGCCAGGTGCAGTGGCTCATGTCTGTAATCCCAGCCCTTTGGGAGGCTGAGGTGGGTGGATCACCTGAGGTCAGGAGATCAAGACCAGCCCGAGCAACATGGTGAAACCCTGTCTCTACTAAAAATACAAAAATCAGCTGGGTGTGGTGGCACGTGCTTGTAATCCCAGCTACTCGGGAGAACCTGGGAGATGGAGGTTGCAGTGAGCCGAGATGACACCACTGCACTCCAGCCTGGGTGACAGAGACAGACTGCGTCTCAAAAAAAAAAAAAAAAAAAAAAAAAAAAAAGAAAAAGACCCCAGAAAGAGGATGGCCTGGGTCTCCCGTAACCACCATGATTAATTTTACAGATGAGATGCTCACCATTTTTCTCTGGGTCATTTGCCCTCTTTCTGCCCTGGTGCTGGCTGAAAGATCAGTTAACAAACTCAAATTCAGACTTTGGGCTTATTATTTTCCTTTAATCAACCTAACCCTACACAGATTTTTTTTTGTCCTTTTTGTCATCCTTCTGGGGCTGGTATACTGTAAAACCTGACTTATACGGGGGGGGTCTCTGGGAAATTAAACTTTTCTTGTTAATGTCTTAATTAGACTTTTCATGTTAATGCCCAACTATCTTTCAATGTTTATTATTTTTAAAATATTTTTTTGACCAGGCACAGTTGCTCACATGTTTAATCCCAGCACTTTGGGAGGGCAAGGCAGATGGATGGGTTGAGCCCAGGAGTTCAAGAACAGCCCAGGCAACAGGGTAAAACCCTGTCTCTACAAAAAAATTACATAAATTAGCTGGGCACGGTGGCACATGCCTGTAGTCCCAACCAGTCAGGAGGCTAAGGTGGGAGGATTGTTTGAGCCCAGGAGGCGGAGGTTGCAGTAAGCTGTGATCACACCACTGCACACCAGCCTGGGTGACACAGCAAGACCCTGTCTCAAAAAAAAAAAAAAAAACTTGAATATGTTAGCTTCAACTTTGTCACAGTAAACAACACAGTGAACAGAATGCAATTTGCTTCTCAACACAGGATCTTGTATGTATAACCACAAGTGGGTCACCATTTCCCCAGAATAATACATCTGCCTTGAAACCCAGAAAAACAACCAAGCCACCAGTCCATTGGCATCACAGTCACTTAGTGGCAGAATCAGGGTCAGACGCCTCATATCCTGATTCTCGGTGAATCAGTGAATTGTCCCCTAAAATTCATATGTTGAAACCCTATATTAGTCCATTCTCATGCTGCTGATAAAAACATACCTGAGACTTTATAAAGGTAAGGGTAATTTATAAAGGAAAGAGGTTTAATAGACTCACAGTTCACATGGCTGGGCAGGCCTCACAATCATGGTGGAAGGCAAGGAGGAGCAAGTCACATCTTACGTGGATGGTGGCGGGCAAAGACAGAGAGCTTGTGCAGGGGAACTCCTCTTTATAAAGCCATCAGATCTCATGAGACTTATTCACTATGATGAGAACAGCAAGGGAAAGACCCGCCCCCATGATTCAATTACCTCCCACTGGGTTCCTCCTACAACATGTAGGAATTGTGGGAGCTACAGTTCAAGAGGAGATTTGGATAGGGACACAGCCAAACCATATCAAACCCTAACCCCCAATGTGACTAATTATTGATAGAGCTTTTAGGAGTTAATTAAGGTTAGAAGAGGTCATTGGGTAGAGTCTTAATACAAATTGGTGGTGATTGGCAGATTTATAAGAAGAGGGAGGCAACACAGTGAGATCCCCATCTCCTTAAGAAAATTTTAAAAATTAACTGGGCTTGGTGGTGCATGCCTATGGCCTTCGCTGCTTGGGAGGCTGAGGCAGAAGGATCACTTCAGTCCAGGAGATTGAGGCTTCAGTGAGCCATGATCACGTCACTTCACTCCAGCCTGGGTGACACAGCAAGACCCTGTCTCCAACAAACAAACAAAGATGGAAAGAAAGATTCTGTCTCTGCCCATGCACTCACCAAGGGAAGGCTACATGGGCACACAATGACAGGCAGCCACCTGCAAGCCAGGGAGAGGGTCCCTACCAGAATGTGACCATGCTGGCACCCTGATCCCAGAGTTCCATCCTCCAGAATGGTGAGAAAATAAACGCTGTTGAAGCCACCCAGCCTGCTGTGGTATTTTGTTAGGGCAGCCCAAGCAAACCATGACAGCCCGCCAAATCCGGATCTTTCTCTCTGCTCATTCTCTAACCCACTGCCTGTCAAGTGTGTCTTCACCAATAGTCATTCCGTCACTGGTGAAGAAGGTGTCACCCGGTCAGGGCCCACGTGTATTTTCGAAGGATAAAGAGACAGCAATGTGTTCTCACTTATTTTCTTCCTCTTTTCCCACGAGTCTATTCACTTCGTAACGCCTGTCTACTGAGCAGCCAAATTTAGCCTGCAGCCAGCAACGGCAGCCTCCTCAGCCCTGCCCCAGAGAGGAAAACTGAGAGAAACTAGCTTCTGCCTGAAACTGTCCTGCTGAGGGGAGATTTGAGAACGCTGTCTTGTAAAGTGGAAGAGATCAGGGGTTTCAAAGAATAGTGGTCTTCAAGCCAGGTGCAGTGGCTCACACCTGTAATTCCAGCACTTTGGGAGGCTGAGGTGGGCGGATCACTTGAGGTCAGGAGTTCAAGACCAGCCTGGCCGATATGGTAAAACCTCGTCTCTACTAAAAATTTAAAAATTAGCTGGGCGTGGTGGTGTGCACCTGTAATTCTAGCTACTCAGGAGGCTGAGACAGGAGAATCGCTTGAACCCAGGAGGTGGAGGTTGCAGAGAGCCAAGATCACACCACTGTACTCTAGGCCTGGCAACACAGCAAGACACCATCATAAATAAAAATAAAAGAATGGTCTTCAAATGGAGGTATAAGAACACTTCCTCTTCAGTACAAGGGCACCAACAGTTTGAAAGGAATTGATTTCCAGGCCCGCTTTTCTGCAACTGATCTGCCTGAGCCCTTGCCTGCGAGGGAGGGGCAGGGTCTTACTTTCCCCAGTAGCCCTTTTCTACTTTATAAAAAGAAGAGGACACCCCTTACCCATCCTAATCTTACCATGGCATGTTTCCTGGGGCACCAAACCCAATCCTGGTATTAGTACTGAACCAACATATAACCGCAAGGACTGAGTAAAATTTGCTTTTGCGAGGTCAGGGGCTTTCCAACATTTCTCCTTTCCCTCAAGCCCAAGGAGATCTCATTGAATTGCATGTGGATACAGCATTAAAAATTATTTTTGAAGATAAATCAGAATAGGGTTTTTGGCTCAGAATGAGCTCAAAGAATTAACTGACAGTACAGTAATACAATTATTTCCATTTCTATCTACTTTTTTATTTTTTGGAGACAGGGGCTCACTCTGTCTTCCAGGCTAGAGTGCAGTGGCACAATCACGATTCACTGCAGCCTCAAACAACTGGGCAATGGTGCAATCGCAGCTCAGCTCACTGCAGCCTGACCTCCTGGGTTCAAGCAATCCTCCCACCTCAGCCTCCCCAGTAGCTGGGACCACAGGCGCATGCCACCACGCCTGGCTAATTTTGTATTTTTTACAGAGACAAGATTTCACCATGTTGCCCAGGCTGGTCTCGAACCCCTGGACTCTAATTATCCACCCACCTTGGCCTCCCAAAGTGCTGGGATTATAGATGTGAACCACCAAGCCTGGCTCTACTTTTTACACAAACAAGTTTCCTCTGCAGTGTCATGGAGAAACAGAATTGATTCTAGCAGTGAGTGGGAACCAAACCTAGACACAAACTAATTGGAGAAAAGGGCCAACTGTCCCATTAAGGAAGATATTTCTAACTTAAATCTAACTTCCTATTTAATAACGACTTATTCATTGGAAATACATATTGTTGTTTTGGCCAATTTGTATTACTACTACTCATGACAACTTCATCAGAATAAATGATTAAACGCTTGTTCAATGGTCACAGAAAATAAAAATATCAATATAGTCTATCCTTTTTGTGCAGTATGATAGGGTGACCAGCAAAAGACTTTCAAGGATAAAAATATATATGAGAAAAAGCTGTGTGGGAAGTGGAATGGAAATTCAAATTTAGAAAAAAAAAAGAACAATATAACATTTCTTATGTTTCAAGGAGAGCTTGTCCAGGTATTATTTTAATGGATGATGGCAGGAATCAAACACGATGAGATTCCTTTGTATACCATCAAAAAAAATAATAATGTAACAGGTTTCTGTGCATGTGTATGTTACACCCATACATACACACACATCTATACACATATTTATGTTAAGGACCTATTATTTACCTTCTATAGTTTATATAAGTATATTTATATTTTATATTGTATTATATTTATACTTTTCATATTTAATATTGTTTATGTAATATGTGAAACAATATGTAATAGATACATTTATATTTTATTTATTTTATTTTAATTTTTTGAGATGGAGTCTCACTCTGTCACCCAGGCTGGAGTGCAGTGGCGCAACCTCGGCTCACTGCAACCTCCGCCTCCCGGGTTCAAGCAATTCTCCTGCCTCAGCCTCCTGAGTAGCTGGGAGTACAGGTGCCTGCCACCAAAATCAGCTAATTTTTTTTTTTTGTATTTTTAGTAGAGGCGGGGTTTCACCAGGTTGGCCAGGCTGGTCTGGAACTCCTGACCTCAAATGATCCACCCACCTTGGCCTCCCAAAGTGCTGGGATTACAGGCATGAGCCACCTCACCCGGCCTACATTTATAATTTATAACATACAGCCTTAATATCAATACATATGTGTACTATACATATATGTGTGTTTATATACACCCCAACATATATATATTCATGTTAAGGCTTTATATTTAGGTATGTGTAGATATTTTTTATTATGTATACATATACTTATCTATTCATATGCATATATGCATTTATATTTATGCTAAGGCTTTATATAATACATATATTGTGTGTATATGTGTGTGTGTATATATATATATATATATATATATAAAAGCTCATATATATAAAGCCTCAAGATGAATATATTCTGATTGTGATGAGATTATACAACTGTACACAACGACCAAAATTTGTCAAATTATACACTTCAACTTGGTAGACTTTATTGTATGTAAATAATAGAAACGAACAATCACGCCTGTAATCCCAGCACTTTGGGAGGCCGAGGCGGGCGGACAACAAGGTCAGGAAATCAAGACCGTCCTGGCTAACATGATGAAACCCCGTCTCTACTAAAAATACAAAAAATTAGCCAGGTGTGGTGGCGGGCGCCTGTAGTCCCGGCGACTTGGGATGCTGAGGCAGAAGAATAGCGTGAACCTGGGAGGTGGAGCTTGCAGTGAGCAGAGACTGCGCCACTGCACTCCAGCCTGGGCAACAAAGCAAGACTCTGTCTCAAAAAAAAAATAATAATAGAAATAAACAAAAGAGAGGAAAACTTTCCCCATTAAAATAGCAATAGCAAAAAAAAAAAAAAAAAAAAAAAGCCAAAAATCGGAATAGAGGGCTATTTCCTTAGTATGTGATAAGTAAGTAATATTGTACGTGCCTATGTGAGGCACACAGAATAGTGAGAATCAAAGGCAGAGAGTGGAGTGGGGGTTGCCAGGGGGATGGGGAATGGACAGTTAGTATTTAGTGGGTACAGAGTTTCAGTTTTACAAGATGAAAAGAGTTCTAGAGAAAGATAGTGGTGATGGTTGCACAACATTATGAATGTGGCCGGGCGCGGTGGCTCAAGCCTGTAATCCCAGCACTTTGGGAGGCCAAGGCGGGCAGATCACGAGGTCAGGAGATCGAGACCATCCTGGCTAACACGGTGAAACCCCGTCTCTACTAAAAATACAAAAAATTAGCCGGGCGAGGTGGCGGGCGCCTGTAGTCCCAGCTACACGAGAGGCTGAGGCAGGAGAATGGCGTGAACCCTGGGGGGGCGGAGCCTGCAGTGAGCCGAGATCACGCCACTGCACTCCAGCCTGGGTGAAAGAGCGAGACTCCGTCTCAAAAAAAAAAAAAAAAAAAAAAAAAAAAAAAAAAAAAAAAAAAAAAAAAAAAAAAAATTATGAATGTATTTAATACCACTGAACTGTACACTTAAAAGTGATTAAGATGATAAATTGTGTTATGTATATTTTAACACAATAAAAATTGGGAGTGTATGTGTATATATATGTGTGTGTGTATATATAGTATGTGTATGTTTGTATGAGAGATTAACATATATATATACACATGTGTACATGTCTACCTAACAACTTTTTTTTTTGGAGACAGGGTCTCACTGCTCTGTCGCCCGGGCTGGAGTGCACCAGTGCAATCACAGCTAACTGCAGCCTCAACCTCTTTAGCTCAAGCAATCCTCCCACCTCAGCCTTGTAAGTAGCTGGTACTACAGGTGCACACCACTACACTGGGCTAATTTTTAAAATTTTCTGTAGTGATGAGGTCTTGGTATGTTACCCAGGATGATCTCAAACTCCTGGCCTCAACCGATCCTCCTGCCTTGGCCTCCCAAAGCACTGGGATTACAGGCATGAGCCACTGTACCCGGCCCAACTTTATTTTTTAAATAAAGTTGAGTGTCAATATTGACAATATTCTGTAAAATAAATCCTTACAACTATCTAAACATATAGTAAAATGTTGCATGTAGATTGTCAACATGCGAGGGGGCATGCAATTTTACAAAGTTCTTCCAGGGAATATTCAAGCCAAAGAGTGTGAAGACCCCTGGACCCCCAGGCAGAATTAGACACAGGGGAGACTCCAGTACAGTGGCAACTGAGACAACAAAGAAACACTGAGGACATTTTCACTACCAGGATATAGGCAAACGAAACTGCAATGATGTCATGTTTGCATACGTGGCAGATACAAAAAGCTTAAAAGCAGCTCTTTGTTCTCTTGCTGAGTTTGGGGCAGGCACTGGCACAAATTGAGGAAAGTAAGTGATGGGACCGGCAGCAATTAGACTTGCTGATGTTGGGGCGACCCTGGGGTTGCATCTGGGAAATCAACACCCGGATCCAGGATAGAAGCTGACATAGAAGTAAGCAAAACTGCTGTAGGCCCCAGTCAAGGGCTCTCCTCTCAGGATTCCTCCCATAACTACCTGAAACAAGGATTTGGAATACTTTGACTTTGGAGAGAGAAATCAAAATCAGTTCAACTGAACTCTAATCAGGCGTGAGAATCCTCTTGTCATGCAAGTTTAATTGGCTTAATCTCCCAAATGATACTGAAGGCCGTAGTAGTTCTTATGCTCCTAGGGTGCAGTATTATATTATTTATAAATGCAGACACTTCAAAAGCAATAAAACACTTGGCCCTTGCTCTCAATAAACTTGCCCTCTAACTGGGAGGACGGCATCCAAATGGAAAAAAAAAAAAAAATGAGGAACAGTTCAAAGCAACATATAAGAAGTATGTAATAATCCCCCAAGAGAAACAAAGACTGCATTGCATACTTTCCCGGTAGAAGTACAAATTGGCACAGCACCCCATGGAGGGAAGTGGGCCACAGAGATCAGAATTACAAATGAGTATCTCCTTTGACCCGGTAATTTAAATTCTGGGAATTTATCCTTCAGCCATACTTAGGAAATAACATATACTCTAAGTTACTCACTGTAGCATTGCTCAAAATAACAAAAGATTGGAAAGAAGGCAAATACCCTTGAATAGGAGACTGATGAAATACATTGTGCTACATTCATACAATGGAATATTTTGAAGGTATAAAAGTGCATGATGAGGTGCAGTGGCTCATGACTGTAATCCCAGCACTTTGGGAGGCTGAGGTGGGTGGATCACTTGAGGTTGGGAGTTCGAAACAAGCCTGACAAACACAACGAAACCCCATCTCTACCAAAAATACAAAAATTAGCTGGGCATGGTGGTAGGCACCTGTAATCCCAGCTACTCAGGAGGCTGAGGCAGGAGAATCACTTGAACCCAGGAGGCAGAGGTTGCAGTGAGCTGAGATTGTGCCACTGCACTCCAGACTGGGCGACAGAGTGAGCTCAAAAAAAAAAAAAAGTGCATGAGGAAACTTTCAAGGTACAGATATTTTTAAAGTCTCCAAGATATATTAAGTAGGGGAAAAAAAACAGCAAGGTACAGAAAAGGGGTATAAGACACTTCCTTTTGTTTACAAGGAAGGAAAAAAAAAGAATATAGAATATATTTGTATGTGCTTTAGTATTCACAAATAAAATCTAGATGAATACACACAGAAATGAAAAGCTGATTACCTGGAGTGGATTAGGGAGGGTGAAAACAGGGTGGACAGGGCTGGGCAGGAGGGAGACTTCTGCTCCATGAACCATGTGATTGTGTTCCTACTCAAAACAAGAGAATAATGAGAAAATATCCCCTGCTGAGGCCTGACATAATGAGCAGGAAGTTGGTTTCTGGGAGACCCCCCTACCCACCGTCCGGTGTCAAGCATATGCCCTCAGCTTTGGCAGGTTCTGAACAGCAGGGAAAACGTGAGAGCAGGACCACGTGGCTTCTGCGCGGGCAGCCCTGTGTCCAGGCCCCTGCCCAGCTGCTGAGCTTCCTGCCCGGTACCCCTGCATCAGCCAGAGTCCGACCCCACCCTCTCAGCCTGCCCTCTTGCCAGCGGGCTCAGGATCAGCTGTCCTCACCAGTTACCAGAATCCTCAAGCAGCTGGCTTTAATAGTGTCTATGGGAAGGCAGAAAGGGGAAGGGAAGGTCGATTAAGTAAACCTCCATTAAGGGAGGAGTGAAGCCCAGGAGGTCAAAGAGCCCAGGATAGAAGCAAGGCTAGCTGCCAAGCCAAGCTTGGAACACTCCCCAAAGATACCACAGAGAAATATGCTGAAATGCGAATGCTACTGGCTTCAAGTTGTGTAATAATGGGTAGGTTTTTTCCCCCCGGTCTTTATGCTTTGATGTGCTTTCCAATTTTTTTAAAATAAGCACAAATGACTCTTACAAAGCAAAAGGATAGAGTGTACAATGTGAAAGATGTATACATTAAAAATAAAAACCAAACCATGATTGTTACCAAACCATGTAGTCCAGAAACCTTGAAGGACAAAAAAGGAAGCTCAGATGGGCAGCATATGAATGTTACAGCTCTAAACAACTAACATTAAAATATGACAATAAAAAAAGTTCCCATAATGCTGAAGATGTCATTGGACTGCAGGTCAGTGGGGCCCACTTAGTCGGGCCAGGCAGAGTGGAGCTGTCCAAGGTGCCAGGGTAAGAAAGGGCAGTGGATGCAGAGATGACTGTGTTACTCACTGCGCTGGCCAGGCCAATAGCTCCTCCCCAGTCTTCCTCCCACTGAGTTTAAAACTCTCTATCCAGCACTTCAAACCACTTTCTTCCTTATACTCGCTAAAGTCCATAATGAGGCTGGGCACAGTGGCTGACGTCTATAATTCCAGCACTTTGGGAGGCCGAGGCAGGTGGATCACCTGAGGTCAGGAGTTCAAGAGCAGCCTGGCCAACATGGCGAAACCTCCACTTTACCAAAAAATATTTAAAAAATTTAGCTGGGTGTGGTGGTGGTGGTGGGCACCTGTAGTTCCAGCCACTTGGGAGGCTGAGGTGGAAGAATCACTTGAACCCAGAGGCTGCAGTGAGCCAAGATCATGCCACTGCACTCCAGCCTTGGCAACAGAGTGAGACCCTGTCTCAAAATAAATGAAAAAAAAGGAAGAGAGAGAGAGTGAAGAAAGAAAGAAAGACCGACCATAATGATGGTCACATTCATCTCAGAAACAACAAATAATTTTTGAGTCTTCACCAATTTTTTTTCTCAGGTCTTTAGGGGTTATGAAAGGAGTAAGCAAATATTTAAACTATTTGAGGAGGTTTAGGCATATTTGAAGCTAGCAAAATTTCCCACCATTTAACACAAGGCTTTATATAAAGTCAGTAAAATTAGATGCAAAATCAAGCCCCTCAATACTTGAAAAAATACAGTAGACCTTGACGTGTGCAAGGCATTTATCCCAAAACCTTTCCTAATCCCAAGGTTGGGAACAGCCCTATAGCAAAAAACTTCCCCCTTTATTAGTCAGGACTCTTTTGATTATAAATTATAGAAACTCATATGACACAGAGGAGAATGAATTGGAGGATAGAATTCAAAAAATGGTTGAACAGGCTGGGCACGGTGGCTCATGCCTGTAATCCCAGCACTTTGGGAGGCTGAGTCAGGCAGATTACTTGAGGTCAGGAGTTTAAAACCAGCCTGGGCAACAATGGTGAAATCCTAAAAATACAAAAATTAGCTGGGTGTGGTGGCTCACCTGTAATCCCAGCTACTCAAGAGGCTGAGGCAGGAGAATCACTTGAACCTCCCAGGAGGCAGAGGCTGTAGCGAGCCAAGATCATGCCACTGCACCCCAGCCTGGATGACGGGAGAGAAACCTTATCTCAAAAAAAAAAAAATGGTTGAACAACCTTCTGATTGCTCACGGATGATAAATTATAAATTATAAATGACCAGGGTCTAGCATGCCACAGAGAAAATAAGTTTTAATGGAAGGTGCTTCCCTGAAATGAATGGATTTATTGTCTAAAAGGCAGAAGGTTCTCAATGATCCTGCATCTGGACTCATCTTGACACCACCTGCTCTTTCTCACCCACCCATCATCAACTAACTCCTATTATTTCTAAGCCAATAATAGGTCTCCAATTAGTCCCTTCCTCCCTCTCAACTACTGTCCTTGTTCAGGTCCCCATTATGACCAGGTTGAATCATTCTGTAAATAGCAGATTGAGAAATGTGATGCCTGGGCTTGTTAGCTAAATACCCATTAAGAATGAATGATTTAGGCCAGGTGCAGTAGCTCATGCTGCAATCCTAGTACTTTGGGAGGCCGAGGCTGGTGGATCTCTTGAGCCCAAGAGTTCAAGACAAGTCTAGGAAACATAGCAAAACCCTGTCCTCTACTAAAAGTACAAAAAACTAGCCAGGTGTGGTGGCACACACCTGTGGTCCCAGCTACTCCAGAGGCTGAGGTGGGAAGATCGCCTAAGCCCAGGGAGGTCAAAGATGTAGTGAGCTATGATTGTGCCACTGCACTCCAACCTGTGCAACAGGGGTGAGATGCTGTCTCAAAAAAAATGATTTTTATTCTCAAAGTATATTAAAGAAGACTAGGAAAATCACAAGAGCATGGGTTTCAGAATCAGATAGTTCTGGCTTAAATGTAGCTCTATCACTTACGCTATGGATGACCATGGCAAAGTATTCAATCTGAGTTGACTTTCTTATAAAATAGGCATAATAATATTTGTCTTGCAGAATTTTTTTTCTTTCTTCTTTTTCTTAAATAGACAGAGTGCCTCACTCTGTCACCTAGGCTGGTCTTGAATTCCTGGACTCAAGTGATCCTCCCACCTTGGCCTCCCAAAGTGCTAGGATTACAGGTGTGAGCCAGCAGGCCTGGCTTTGTGAACTTATTATGAAGATCAAATCAGGTGGCAGATTTTTAAAGTGCTCAGAATATTGAGAGAATATTCAATATATGCTGCTAATATCAGAGGCCTCATGCTAACCTTACAAAAGTCAATAAACAAACACAAGGGAAATGATGAGGGTCAGAAAAATACATCAGCCTTACTCTTCTCACCTTGCTTTGGCTCCCAAACAAAGGTCTGCTACCATTTTATTTCTCTAAGCCCAAAAGGTTTGACTAAATAATAGTTCTGTTTGCCTTGTTAGGCAGTGTTTGATGTGGCACCATTACCTGAAGAATGAAGTCAAGAGTCATTCTTGGAAGAGGGTTAGAATGTTTGAATGTTCAGGTTTGAATGTTTGCAGAATTACAACAAAATTGGGGTATGAAAAAGAAGATGGGGCTCCAGAAAGTTAAACATCTAAAGTGTTTGTTCTATATTATTATATGATATAGACTGCAATGTGGATATAATAATAGAAGATGGTATTAGAGGTGATATTACAATATTGAACATGGATTCAACAATAATATCTTCCTGAAAGGTTTTTTTAAAGCCAGACTCCCCAGCCCGGGCAACATAGTAAGACCCCATCTTTACAAAATATAAAAAGTTGGCTAGAAGTGATGGTGAGTAGTCCTAGCTACTCAGGTGGCCAAGGTAGGAGAATTGCTTGAGCCCAAGAGGTTGAGGCCACAGTGAGCTATGATGATGATACTGCACTCCAGCCTGGGCAACAAAGCAAGACCCTGTCTTTAAAAAAGCAAAACAAAAACAAACAAAAGAATAAAACCATTCAGCACAGAGTAAACTCAATGAAATCAACAAAATCTCCCAAGAATCTGAAAGCCATACAGATTCTCAGCATCTCAGAAAGACCCTCTTATATTCTAGAGATATGCTACTGTCTTCCTAGAGAGCATCAGCAAGCAACTAACTTAAAATGTAATGAGCGAAAAAATATAAAACATTTCCAAAAGAAATTTTAAAAGACCCAAATAAATTGAAAGACATCCCATGTTCATGGATTGGAAGACTTAATATTGTTAGGATGAGAATACCATCCAAAGCTTTATACAGATCCAATGCAATCCCTATCAAAATCTCAAGAGCATCTTTTGCAGAAATGAAAAATCCCATTCTAAAATTCATAAAGAATTAAGAGATCCAAAATAGCCAAAAATAGTCTTGAAAAAGAAAAACAAAGTTGGAGAGCTCATACTTTCTGATTTCAAAACTTATTACAAAGCTACAGTAATCAAAAAAGTGTAATCAAAACAGCACTAAGTGTGGTGCTGGCATAAAAATAGACATATCAACCAATGGAATAAAATTTAGAACCCAGAAATAAACCCAAATGTCTATAGTCAATTGATTTCAGCAAGAGTGCCAAGGCCACTCAATGGGAAAAGATAGTGTTTTCAACAAATGGTGCTGAAAAAACTGGATATCCACATGTGAAATGAAGTTAGACCCTTACCCTATACCATATATAAAAACTAACAGTGAATCAAAATCCTAAATTTAAGAGGTAGAACTATAAAACTCTTAGAAGAAAACATAGGGGCAAATCTGCATGGTCTTAGATTAGGCAGTGGTTTCTTAAGTATGACACTTAAAAAGCACAGGTAACAAAAGAACATATAGATAAACTAAACTTTGTGAAAATAAAAAACTTGTATGCATCAATGGACACTATCAAGAGAATGAAAACACAATCCACAGAATGGGAGAAAATATGTATAAATCATATATCCAATAAGGGTTTGATGTCCAGAATACGTAAAAAACTCCTACAACTGAACAACACAAAAACAATCCCATTTTAAAATGTGCAAAGGGAGGGATTAGCGGGAAGGAAGAAATGAATAGGATGAGCACAGAGGATTTTTAGGGCAGTAAAACTATTCTATATGCTACTATCATGTGGATTCATGTCATTATACACTCATCAAAACCTGCATGCCAACATCAAGAGTGACCTCTAATGTAAACTATGCATTCTAGATGCTAATGATATGTCAATTTGGTTCATCAACTGTATTAGATGTACCACTCTGATGAGGGATGTTGAATGTGGGTCAGCCTATGCATGTGTGGAGGTGAGAGGTATATGGGAATTCTGTACTTTCTGCTCAGTTTTGCTGTTAACTTAAAAACTACTCTAGGGCCGGGCGCAGTGGCTCACGCTTGTAATCCCAGCACTTTGGGAGGCCGAGGCGGGTGGATCACGAGGTCAGGAGATCGAGACCACGGTGAAACCCCGTCTCTACTAAAAAATACAAAAAATTAGCCGGGCGTGGTGGCGGGCGCCTGTGGTCCCAGCTACTCGGAGAGGCTGAGGCAGGAGAATGGCGTGAACCCGGGAGGCGGAGCTTGCAGTGAGCCGAGATTGCGCCACTGCACTCCAGCCTGGGCGACAGAGCCAGACTCCGTGTCAAAAAAAAAAAAAAAAAAAAAAAAAAAACTACTCTAAAAAATAATACAGTGGGGAGAAAAAAGAGGACGAAGAGCTTGAAAAGACATTTCTCCAAAGAAGATACACAAATGACCAATAAACACAGGAAAAGATGCTTAACAATGCTAATCATTATGGAAATGCAAATGAAATCCATAATGAGATAGCATTTCACACCTAAGATGGCTATATATATGTATATATATATATTTTTTGAGACAGGATCTCACTTTGTCGTCTGGGCTACAGTGCAGTGGCATGATCATGGCTTACTGCATGCCTCTACCTCCTGGGGTCAAGTGATCCTCCCACCTCAGCCTCTTGAGTAGCTGAGTCCATAGGCATGCACCACCACAGCCAGATAATTTTTTTTTTTCTGTAGCTATGGGGTCTCCCTGTGTTGCGCAGGCTGGCCTGGAACTCCTGGGCTCAAGCAATCCTCCCACCTTGGCCTCCAAAAATGCTGGGTTTACAGGCATGAGCCACCACACCAGGCTATAATTTTTTTTTTAAAGGAAAATAGCAAGTGTTGAAGAGGATGTGGAAAAATGGGAACCCTTGGACATTGCTGGTGGGAATGTAACGACACAACCACTGTGGAAAACAGTTTGGCAGTTCCTCAAGAAGTTAAACATAGAATTACCATATGATCCAGCAACTTCACTCCTACAAAAATACCCAGAAGAAATAAAAAGGACTCAGGCAAATACTTGCACACCAGTGTTCATTGAGGTATTATTCACCAGAGCCAAAAGCTAGAAACAACTGAAATGCCCAACATGGGAAGAAACAAAACGTGGTTCAGTATACACATACACACACACACACACACACACACACACACAATGGAATATTATTCAGCCATCATAATTAAGCTCTGATGCATGCTACAATATGGATGGACCTTGAAGACATGCTAAATGAAAGAGGCTAGACACAAAAGGACCATATTATATGATTCCACATATAAGAAGAGACGCCAATTCATAGATACAGAAGTCTAATGGTAGTTGCCAGAAGCTGGGAGGAGAAAGGAATTGGGAGTTATTAACCTTGGTTAATGGGAAGAGAATTTTGTCAGAGTAGTGATGCTTGCATAGATTATGAATGTAATGAATACCACTGAGTTATACACAAAAGTGGCTTAAATGGGAAATTTCATGTTATATGTATTTCAACACATTTTTTAAGAAAAAAGTAATATGTGCAAAATGACCTATGAATACAGGAATTAGAAACTGTTGCTGGTCAGGCGTGGTGGCTTATGCTTATAATCCCAGCACTTTGGGAGGCTGAGGCAGGAGGATCATTTGAGCCCAGGAGTTTGAGATTAGCCTGGGCAACATAAGGAGAGCATGTCTCTACAAAAAAAATAAAAAATTAGCTGGGTGTGGTGGCACATGCCTGTAGTACTAGCTATTTTGGAGTCTGTGGTGGGAAGATTGCTTGAGCCTAGGAGTTTGAGGCTGCAGTGAGCCATGATAGTGCCACTGCACTCCAGCGTGGGGGACAAAGTTAGACTCTGTCTTTGAAAAACAACAGAAGAAACTGTTCTGAAAGCTTATCAGGAAGGATAATGTCACAGGGTCTGGTGTAAACAGCAGTATGGTGGTCTAGATGAAGCCTAGGAAAATACTCAGGATTATGTATTCTGAAAATCCAAAATCCGAAACTTTTGAGCAACGACATGGCACTCAAAGGACATGCTCATTGCAGCATTCTGGATTTTGCAGTTTGGGATTAGGGGTGCTTAACCCGGTAACAGTGCAAATATTCCAAAATCCAAAAAAATAAAAAATCTGAAACATTCAACACCTGTGAAAAGAAGGAGAAAAAGAAAATTTGAAACACTTCTGGTCCCAAGCTTTTCACATAAGGGAGACTCAACCTGTACTAGATAAGCTGATTCTAAAATACATATGGAAAAACAAAGAACTGAAAATAACAAGAAGTAAATTTGAAAAAAGAAAAAGAAGGTAGGCCTTGTTATCCCTAAGAGATAGCAAGGCTTTTAACAAGGTATAGTATTTAGACTGTACAATATTAGCCCAGAGTAGATAACTAGATCAACCAACCAAAGGGGCCCAAAACCAACTCCCACCTGTATGGAAACTTGGCATCAGATGAACATAAGAAACTAGTAGGGAAAGAATAGAGAAATAATCAGTAAAGAATAAATACAGGCCTGGCACAGTGGCTCATGCCTGTAATCCCAGCACTTTGGGAGGCTAAGGTAAGCAGATCACAAGGTCAGCAGTTTGAGACCAGCCTGGCCCAACATGGTGAAACCCCGTCTCTACTACAAATACAAAAATTAGCCAGGTATGGTGGCGCGTACCTGTAATCCCAGCTGCTCGGGAGGCTGAGGCAGGAGAATCGCTTGAACCCAGGAGGCGGAGGTTGCAGTGAGCTGATATCGTGCCACTGCACTCCAGCCTGGACACAGCAAGACTCTGTCTCAAAATAATAATAATAAAGAATAAATACAATAAAGGTGCTGAACCAATCAATTATCCATATTAAAAAGAAAAGAAAAATGGACCCCTACCTCACACCAATCACAGAATAAATTGTGAAATTGGGGAGAGGTAAAGAGAGGCCTTTGACAACATCTGGATTTTTTTTTTTTTTTTCTGAGACAGAGTCTCACTCTGTTATCCCGGCTGGAGTGCAGCGGTGCAATCTCAGCTCACTGAAACCTCCGCCTCCTGGGTTCAAGCAATTCTCCTGCCTCAGCCTCCAGAGTAGCTGGGATTACAGGTGTGTGCCACCATGCCCAGCTAATTTTTGTATTTTTAGTACAGATGGGGTTTCACCATGTTGGCCAAGCTGATCTCAAATCCTGACCTCAGGTGATCCGCCTGCCTCAGCCTCCCAAAGTGCTGGAATTACAGGCGTGAGCCACCGTGCCCAGTCTTTCAACAACATCTATATTTTGGATTACCTGCTTATTGCTTATAGCTTGATGTAAAAAAAATCAAAACCTTATAGAATTTAAGAAAGAAAACATAGGATAATGTATACGTGATTTGGGAGTAGAGGAAGAATTTTTAAAATAAGACTTGAAAGCATAAACCACAAAGAAATTATTGTGAAATGGCTGACTATATTAAAATTAAATTTGTCTACATACTGAAATACACCATAGACAAAGTAAAGAAACAAACAAGCAAGAGACCTGGAGAAGATACCTAAATGGCACATGGCTGGTAAAAGTTTAGTAACCAGAATATATAAATAACTACTTCAACCAATCAGAAAAATGATGACACAACAGACAAAAAAGCAAAGAATACGAACAGATCATTCAACAAGGAGGAGGTGCAAATGGCCAATAAACATATGAAAAGATGCTCAACTTCATTAGTAATAAGGCACGTACAAACAATTATAAGACACAATTTCACAGGCATCAGATTGGCAAAAAATTTAAGTCAGCCAACAGTAGTAAGCATGGTAGAGGCAGAGGAGAAGCAAAAGCTGTCATACACATCATCAACCAGGACAAGCACTGTGGAGAGAAATTTGACCAGATCAGCGTGCACTCACTAAGCCCCAGCAATTGCAGCTCTAGATAAATATCCTAGAGGAATAATTGCATACAGGTACAAGGAAATGATACATGAATATGACTTCTGTGGAGCACAGTGGCACATGCCTGTATTCCCAGCTACTTGGGAGGCAGAGGAAGAAAACTCACTTGAGCCCAGGGGTTCAAGTCCAGCCTAGGCAATATAGTAAGATCCTGTCCTGTCTCTATGAAACAAAGACAAAAACAAAAAAAACCTTAGCTGGGCACAGTGGCAGGCATCTGTAATCCCAGCTACTCAGGAGGCTGAGGCAGGAGAATTGCTTGAACCCGGAGGCAGAGGTTGCAGTGAGCCGAGATCACACCACTGCACTCCAGCCTGGGCGACAGAGTGAGACTGTCTCAACAAACAAACAAACCAAAACAAACCTTAGCTGGGTGTGGTGGTGCACGCCTATAGTTCCAGCTACCAGGATGCTGAGGTGGGAGAATCCCTTGAGCCCAGGAGTTTGAGTCCGGCCTGGGCAACATAGCAAAACCCTATCTTTAATAAAAATAGATTAAAAAATTAAAAGAATGTGCCTTATGATCTGTTCATGCATATGTAGTAACAGGAGGACAGCATGCCCTGTAATGACACGCACCTCACTCAGGACAGTGGTGGCCTCTGGAAGGGAGGGAGGGAGGAGAGTGAAATTGGAAGTGGTGCATAGTGGGTGTTCATGACTTTTTCTCTTATTATTTAAAAAAAGGATCTGGAGCCAAAAGGCAGAATGTTATGATGTGTCAAAGATAAGTAGTGACTACGAGATGTTATTCTTCATACTTTTCTGAATACTTGAAATATCTCCAAATGATAATTTTTAAAATTTGTGCAGGACTTATTCAACATTACCTCTGGAGGACATGAACATTCCAGACGGTTGGGCAACTGCAGACTGGCAGAGGAAGAGGGATATGGGGGAGCTGGAGGAGCTGAGGAACCACACCTGTCCAAAAGACTCAGGGCCAGGAAAAAAACCCAACATTACAAAGTATAGTATTTAGACTGTACAATATTAGCCCAGAAATAGATAACCAGATCACTCAACCAAAGGGGCCCAAAACGAACTCCTACCTGTATGGAAACTCAGCATCAGAAAGACATAAGAAACCAGTAGGGAAAGAATAGAGAAATAATCAATAAAGAATAAATACAGTAAAGGTGCTGGACCAATCCATTATCCAATATCCATACAACACTGTGCAGTGTTCAGGAGGCGTCAACTCTTGGATTTCTTCACCTTAGCCTGGTAGCATGACCAGCATCAAAGGACCTCCACTGATGGTCTCCCCTACCAGCCCCCACCCCCAACCCATCTAGTGCCCCCTCAAGGCTGCACCCTGACTTCTCCTTCTAATTGAGACCTCTTTTCCACACACTGAGGAGAGTCACCTGCAATTCCTGATTGATTCAAAGAAACATTCTAAGCAGAGCTGTCATTTATGCCTTCTCCGATCATTTCCTGCAGAGATAATTAAATATTTTAATATAAAATGAGGAAAATCAAATTTCTTTCCCCGACAGCTTCTGCTGCCTAGAAAAAAGTGTTGGCAAGAATGTCAGAAGAGAACCATCAGCAAAAAGACAGCCTCACACAGAGGCTGAAAGCGAGACTCCCAACGTGCAGGGATCAGGCGTGAGCTTTAGAGACAGCCTGGGTTTGAATACCGTCTCCTCCACTGGCTTGTCTCCTGAACTTAATATAACCTCTCTGATGCTCAGCTGCCATACCATCACATGACAACGGGAATCCCTGCCTCACAGAGTTAATGAGAAAATGAGCTTATGTATGAGTGATTATGCAGGCAATCACTCCACACAGTGGCTGTCACATAAAAAGAACTAAATTGAGGCCTGTAATCCCAACACTTTGGGAGGCGGAGGCAGGTGGATCACCTGAGGTCAGGAGTTCGAGACCAGCCTGGACAACATGGTGAAACCCCATCTCTACTAAAAATACAAAAAATTCGCTGGGCGTGGTGGCAGGCACCTGTAATCCCAGCTACCAGGGAGGCAAAGGGAGGAGAATGGCTTGAACCCGGGAAGAGGAGGTTGTAGTGAGCCGAGATCGTGCCATTTGCACTCCAGCCTGGACGACAAGAGCAAAACTCCGTTTCAAAAAAAAAAAGAACTAAATTAATAGGAATGCTTATTAGCAACAGCCGTGGATTAGAATACAGTTTATTTCATGTTTGCATCTGCTTGAATGTAAGCCTCACAAGAACAGAGATTTTTGTCTGTTTTGTTCACTGAAGTAACCAAGTGCCTAGAACACTGGCCCACAGTAAGATTCACTTAGTGTATGCTGAATGAATGGGGCTTAAAGGTCAGTATTTGGCACTTAGCTGTAATTTGTTGAGAATTTACTATGGTGCTAGGCATGATGCATCTTGTATTTCATTTAATCGTTACAACAATTATGTATTCATACTATTCATTTTATAAAAGAGGAAACGGCAGCCCAGAGAAATTAACTGACTTCCCCAAGCCCACAGAGTTAAATAGCTAAGCCGGCATGTGAACCCAGGCTGTCAATATTCAGATATCTGTTGAATTAATGAATAAGTAATGATTCAGATTTAACTTAACAATTTAGTGAATGTGCATAGTAGTTACACTGGAAGTCACAAGGTAACCTGAAAGGTTACCCTGGCTGGCCAAGATGGACCATGTTTCATTCCAGGAGGGGAGTCCCCGGAGACTTTTAATACATCTGCTAGGGTAGTAATGAGAAAGGCATTGTCCACATTTCACAGAGAGTTGCTAGACAAAAAGCAGAAAAGTAACTATGCCAAGGTTATAAAGAGAATTAGTATGTCAACCATAAACAAAATCCAAGTCACCTGTTCTCTTCTCACAAGGCTCTAACTTAACATAGATAGGGATTTGGAACCCACTGCAGCTGGGGAAAAAGTGTTATCAACACAACAAAGTAAGAGAAATGTGTTCCTTTTCACAAGACCTCAACTATTAACAGTTATTTATTTGTAATTGATTACTTCTGAGGAAAAAGAACTATATAAAATAATTACATTAACAGAAGCTCTGGTGGCTGGAGTAGTTTTTAATTTAAGAGTAACTTTAGGCTGGGCACAGTGGCTCAGGCCTATAATCCCAACACTTTGAGAAGCCAAGGCAGGTAGATCACTTGAGCCCAGGAGTTCAAGACCAGACTGAGCAACATGGCAAAAACCATCTCTACCAAACATACAAAAATTAGCCCAGTGTGGTGGCGCATGCCTGTGGTCCCAGCTACTCAGGGGTCTGAGGTGGGAGGATCTCAGGAGCCTGAGAAGTTGAGGCTGCAGTGAGCCATGATCACAACACCACACTCCAGCCTGGGTGACAGAGCAAGAGCCTGTCTCAATCAATCAATCAATCAATAAGAGAATAACTGTTAAAAAAAAAAAGTTCAGGTGCAGTGGCTCATGCTTGTAATCCTAGCACTTCAGGAGGCCAAGGTGGGTAGATTGCTTGAGCCCAGGAGTTTGAGACCAGCCTGGGAAACATAGCAATACCCTATCTCTTAAAAAAAGAAAAAAAAAAAGAGAATAACTTTAGAAAGGCTTATTTTATGGTAAGACTACAAGTGGTTATAACAAAAAATAAAGGTTTATTGTAGAAAAGTTTAAAACACAAATAAGCAAAAAAATTTAATTTCATTACCAGCATACATTCTTTGTGACCATCCTCCTAGTCATTGTTGTACATTTGTCTTTTACAAAAAATAGGATGACACTGTACATTATAGCTCGTTTTCCAATTAATAAATCATAAATATCTGTGTCAGTATATATATTATTTTTAACAGAGGAATTCCATTGTACTTATGTGTTAAATCCCCATGGCTGAAAATTTGTTACTAATTCTTCTCCATTATAAACAAGGCTGAGATGAACATGTTAGACCTAAATGTTTTTGCACGAGTTTTAATTATTTCCATAAGATAGATTTCCAGAAGTAGACTTGCTGGGTCAAAGGGTTGAATTTGGAATTTTTAAATTAAAGCACAAACATCTGTTTTAAATATATTTTAAACTTGTCTTTCATTTCATGTCAGTTTCTTTTTTAGTGTCAAGTACCGTGACAAATACAGTGCAGGGCCCCAGGAGAGACTGGTTGAGCAGTTCCTTCTATTATTCCCTTTATCACTCCCCTTTTCAGAAAAAACAATGTCCCCTAAATTAAGAAGAAAAGAAAAGAGGAGAAAAGATGAAAACAATATGATAATGTTAACCCAAAATGAGAAAGACTAGTTGGCCTGACCAATAGCTAGGGAAATAAAACTCCATCACCAGAGGCATATACAGAACATTGCATCACGCACCATGGTAAGATCTAAGAGATGTGAAATCCATAGGTCCAGTACTAGCCCTTGAGAAGCTTAAAATTCATTTCAAAAGCAAAATTATAATAAATGAAAAGATTCAGAAGCATAGAACAAGCCCACATACATACGGTAGGAGAGTAGGTAGTTCTATATTAACTGTAATAACCAGTTGAAGCAAGGAATCATAATGAAAAGATACATTGAACATTTTATTTTACTTTTAAAATTCATTTTTTAGAGACAGGGTCTTTCTCTGTCCATCATAGCTCACTGCAGCTTTGCGCTCCTGGGCTCAAGCAATCCTCCCACCTCGAGCTTCCGAAGTGCTGAGATTATAGGCGTGAGCCACTGTGCCTGGCTAATTTTTAAAATTGTTGTAGAGATGGGGTCTCACTCTCTTGACCAGGCTGGTCTCAAACTCCTGGCCTCTAGTGATCCTTCTGTCTTGGCCTCCCAAAGTGCTGGGATTATAGGTGTGAGCCACTGCACTGGGCCAAACATTTTATTTTAAATTCACAGTTGAGATCGTACTCCAGAGATTCTATGTCCAAGCATACGCCCAGAGTAATGTTCACAGCGACACTGATTTACTAGCAAAAAAGAAAAAAAGAAAAACTTGAAACGTCCTAAATGTCCAATAGTAAAACTGATAATTGTGATCTCTTTATATAAGAGTACTACTCTAAATAAATGAATCACATCCATCTCTAATGACTCAATCTCAAAAACATAATATTGAGAAAAAAAGGCTCATAAGTATGCAAATAGTATAATTTCATTCATCTAAAAGTCAAACTAAAAAAAAATCAAACTGTAAAAATGTTTTAAAAACATATTGCTTAGGCTGGGCACAACGAGTCATGCCTGTAATCCCAGCATTTTGGGAGGCCAAGGCAGAGGATCACTTTATCCCAGGAGTTCGAGACCAGCCCGGGCAACATAGTGAGACCCTATCTCTACAAAAATTTGAAAATTAGCTTGGCGTGGTGGTGCCCACCTGTGGTCCCAGCTACTTGGGAGGATCAGGTGGGAGGTTCACTTAAGCCTGGGAGGTTGAACCTACAGTGAGCTGTGATTGTGACACTGTACTCCAGCTTGGGTGACAAGGCAAGACCCTATATCATAAAACAAAAATAAAACCTATATTGTTAAGAAATACAAATGCATGTAATAAAAAAAAGCAGGAGAATGATAGGTTCAAAATTCAGGATAGTGGTTACTTCTTAGGGGAAAGAAAGGGAGTAGAATGGGCCAATGCGGGCCTCTAAGACAAGCCATCATGTTCTTAAAATGGTTGATGAGTACACAGGATTCATCCTTTCATCGTGGTGTTATTTCTTTTTCTTTTTCTTTTTTTTTTTTTTTGAGATGGAGTCTTGCTCTGTCACCCAGGCTGGAGTGAAGTGGCTCAATCTCGGCTCACTGCAACCTCCGCCTCCAAGGTTCAAGCGATTCTCCTGCCTCAGCCTTCTGAGTAGCTGGAATTACAGGCACCCACCACCACACCCGGCTAATTTTTGTCTTTTTAGTAGAGATGGGGTTTCACTATGTTGGCCAGGATGGTCTCGAACTCCTGCCCTCAGGTGACCCATTTGCCTCAGTCTCCCAAAGTGCTGGGATTACAGGCATGAACCACCGTGCCTGGCCCACCATGGCATTATTTCTGTACCATACACCTGTATTGCACATTTTCTTTTGCATCTACTCAATATCTATATAAAAGTCATTTTAAAAGTAGTTTCAACATGCTAAATTTAAAATTAAAATGTCTATAACTATATATCCCAAAAGTCAGTTTTCTGCATGTCAATTTTTAAAATAAAATTTCAAGGTAAAAAAAAGTTAATAGTAAAAAATAATTAACACCTGAAGAACACTTATGTGCAATCTGTGGCCAAGGAATTTCCTTTTGGAATAGGTCCATTCACTGGAGTTTCATAATATATTGGTCAATCGGTTCCACTTTTGGTTTCCTTAAAACATTTCTTTTGTAATGCTAGGGTCTTGCTCTGTCTCCCAGACTGGAGTGCAGTGGCACAATCAGAGCTCACTGCAGCCTCGAACTCCTGGGCTCATGCAATCCTCCCGCCTCAGCCTCCCGAAGTGCTGGGATTACAGGTATGAGCTATCACACCTAGCCCTAATTTTTTTTTTTTTTTTTTCTGAGACAGTGTTTCGCTCTGTCACCCAGGCTAGAGTGTAGTGGTGCAATCTTGGCTCACTGCAGCCTTTACCTTCTGGGCCCAAGTGATTCTCCTGTCTCAGCTTCCCAAGTGAGTGGGACCACAGGTGCCTGTCCCCATGCCCTGCTAATTTTGTACTTTTTTTTTAATAGAGATGGGGTTTCACCATGTTGCCCAGGCTGGTCTCGAACTCCTGGACTCAAGCAATCTGCCTGCCAAGGCCTCCCAAAGTGTTAGAATTTACAGGCGTGAGCCACTGTGCCTGGCCTAAATTTTTAATTAAAAATAAAAAAAGGCTGGGCGCGGTGGCTCACGCCTGTAATCCCAGCACTTTGGGAGGCCGAGGCGGGCGGATCACGAGGTCAGGAGATCGAGACCATCCTGGCTAACACAGTTAAACCGCATCTCTACTAAAAATGCCAAAAATTAGCTGGGTGTCGTGGTGGGCGCCTATAGTCCCAGCTACTCGGGAGGCTGAGGCAGGAGAATGGGGTGAAACCAGGAGGCAGAGCTTGCAGTGAGCCGAGATCGCGCCACTGCACTCCAGCCTGGGGAACAGAGCGAGAATCTGTCTCAAGAAAAATAAATAAATACATAAATAAATAAATTAAATAAAAATAAAGTTATGGCTGGGCACCATGGCTCACACCTGTAATCCCAGCACTTTGGGAGGCCTCGCAGCAGGTGGGGGTTTGGGGGGGTGGATCACTTGAGGTCAGGAGTTTGAGACTAGCCTGGCCAACATGGTGAAACCCCATCTCTACTAAAAATGCAAAAATTAGGCATGGTGGCACATGCCTGTAATCCCAGCTACTCCGGAGGCTGAGGCAAGAGAATCGCTTTAGCTCAGGAGGCGGAGGTTGAAGTGAGCTGAGATTATGCCACTGCACTCCAGCCTGGAGGAAAGAGTGAGACTCCATCTTAAAAAAAAAAAAAATTAAATGCTTTTCCCCAATTTTTGTTTTTTAATCCATACCCAATTCTAAAATAATTATTTTTCGAGTGTTACTCTTGCTCGGTCTTTTCCAAACCTTAACTTACAGAAACAGCTTTCTTTTCAAGCTCATGTTTCATAATGGACTGTTCCATTGCCCCTGTGAAGTTAACAGTGAGTCCTGTAAACTTCACAGAAGCAACAGGGAACGGTTAATACAAAGAGTTAAACCACAGTCTGTTACTTCTTTTACACAACATAAGCGTTCCCCAGATCATCAAATCCAGATGGCATCTACTCAGTCATTATCCTTCTGAGGTGAAACTGTAGGAGAACTGAATACAATGTGTAACATCTGGCTCTTTGTGAGCAATGTGTTAGGTATTAACCCGACCGGTGGAGCACAGAACCTTAGAGGATACCCAGGCGTCTACAGACCTGGGAGTGATTTTCCTCCCGAAAATCTATTGAGATCTACAGGATCCAAAAGTACACTTTAAAAAGTAAAACGTGAGGCTATAAGCAATAAGATTCCTTTGTATTAATACAAAAGAAATCATACTACACTAGTCTGTTAAAAGTGCTAATAACAGCCAGGCTTAGTGGCTCACGCCTATAATCCCAGCACTTGGGGAGACTGAGGAGGATCACATGAGCCCAGGAGTTTGAGATCAGCCTGGATAACATATTGAGATCCCATCTCCACAAAAATATAAAAATTAGCTGGGTGTAGTGGCACATGCCTGTGGTCCCATCTACTTGGGAGGCTGAGGCAGGAGAACTGCTTCAGCCCGGGAGGTCGAAGCTGCAGTGAGCTATGATCGCACCACTCCACTCCAGCCTGGGCAACAAAGCAAGACCTTGTCTCAAAAATATAATTAAGTTAAAAATACATAAAAGTGCTAATAAAAGTGTTAATACCATGGTGAAGCCCTGGACTGAAAGTCGAGGTCTCTAAGTTTGAGTTTATGGATCTAATTATGCAACCATAAATAGCTCTGTGGTTTGTGCAAGTTACGGAGACCCTCTGAGCCTCCCCTTCCTAAGCTGTCAAATGAAGTGAATTAGTGCTAGATTTTACTAAGATCTTTTCAATTCTCAAACTTTACCATTTGTTAAGGGGGAACCATAAGCATATAAATAAAGAGAAAGAGTAGCTATTATATATTTTTTCCAGTTTATGGAATCAATCTAAATTCTAAAATCTAGAAGAGAATTGCAAAACCACTAATACAATTGCATCTCATTTTATGATACAAGTCAACAAAAACATATTGAGTTCTACTTTGTAATATTGGGGATATTTCACAAAGCAAAGCAAATATCTGCACTCATGAACCTTAGAGTCTGCAGAGGGGTATGGATTTTTTTTTCTTCTTTTTTTGAGACAGAGTCTCACTGTGTTGCTCAGGCTGGAGTGTAGTGGTGTAATCTCAGCCCACTGCAACCTCTGCCTCCCGGGTTCAAGTGATTCTCGTGCTTCAGCCTCCCAAGTAGCTGGGATTACAAGCATGCACCACGCTTGGCTAATTGTATTTTTAGTAGAGACAGGGTTTTGCAATGTTGGCTGGGCTGGGCTAGAACTCCTGACCTCAAGTGATCTGCCCACCTTGGCCTCCCAAAGTGCGGGGATTACAGGCATGAGCCACCGCGCCCAACCCATAGGTATGGATGATTTAACAAGCAATTACAAGAAAGGGTGGTAAGTGCTAAGATGGAAAAAGTAGAATGTTCTAACAGGAAGAGTATATACATACTGCAGTATGAAAGGCTGTCCTCGGTGAAGTTATGTCTAACTTGTGACCCAAAAAGCAGCTGTCAGGAGGGACTCAGGAGGGGAACGGTCCAGGTGGAGGGAGTAGGATGGAGAGAGAACCGGGAGGGAGTGGCTCATCTGGTATCAGGGGCCAAACCGCAGGGACCAAGAGGGGAAGTATAAAGAGGTAGGCAGGCAGGGGCAGGCAGGAGCTGCAGCAGGCAGCGCCTTACAGAAAACATAACACAGAGTTTTGCTTCAGCTTCCTGCTAATAGGGGCTTTGTATATCGAAGGGATGGGACTAGATTAACGTTTTCAAAAGATGGTCCCAGCTGTGACAGGAAGAGCGGACTGCAGAGCAGCAGAACCTGAGGCAGGAAACCCCCAGGAGGTCAGACAGGGATGGAGACAAAGGACAGTGACCTGAATTAGATTACTGGCAGCAGGGACGCAGAGAGATTGAGAATCCGGGACTGGACTTGGTGACGAAGCCAATGTTGGGGAATAGGAGTCAAAAATGATTTCTGGCCAGGCGCGGTGGCTCACGCCTATAATCCCAGCACTTTGGGAGGCCGAGGCAGGCGGATCACAAGGTCAGGAGTTCGAGACGAGCCAGACCAACATGGTGAAACACTGTCTCTACTAAAAATACAAAAATTAGCCAGGTGTGGTGGTGGGCGCCTGTGATCCCTGCTACTTGGGAGGCTGAGGCAGGAGAATTGCATGAACCCAGAAGGTGGAGGTTGTGGTGAGCCAAGAACACGCCATTGCACTCCAGCCTGGGTGACAGAGTGAGGTAAAAAAAAAAAAAAAAAAAAAAAAAAAAATTATTGCTAGCCAGGCTCAGTGGCTCATGCCTGTAATCCCAGTACTTTGAGAGGTTGAGGCGGGCGGATCACCTGAGGTCAGGAGTTCAAGACCAACTTGGCCAACATAGTGAGACCCCGTCTGTACTAAAAATACAAAATTAGCCAGGCACGGTGGCACATGCCTGTAATCCCAGCTACTCAGGAGGCTGAGGCAGGAGAATCGCTTGAACCAGGGAGGCAGAGATTGCACCATTGCACTCCAGCCCGGGTGATAAGAGCAAAACTCCATCTCAAAAAAAAAAAAAAAAAGAATCCTAGACTTCCAGCTTAAGAAATTGGGTAGAAGATTGTCTTGTGTTTGCTAAGAGGACTGGGTCTCAGCTTGGAGATGCTGGCAGGCATTTTGCCATCACTTGGAAAGAGGCTGCCTGAGAGTGGAGCGAATAGAGGAAAACAAGCCAAGAGACAGGCATGGGGAGGCTGAGCATGACGACCCTACTTTATGTCTCCGGGCCAGATACCACAGATCTACCTCTGGCTTTTCAGGTGTGTGAAGCAATGCATTTCCTTTGTCATAGGGTTCGTTGGTAGTGGTGTTTTAGTTGGTTGAGTTTATGGAGTTAATTGTGCAACCATAAATAGCTCCATAAACTCAACTATCCCTTTGCTTGGCTGTTACAACCAACCAAGCAAAACACCACTACCAACAAAACCATGAGTTTGGGTTCTGTCACTTGGAACAAAAAGAATTCCAAGAAGATGGGTACAGGGAGAGTAGGAGGCCCAGGGTAGAACTGCCATAGAAGAAGGGATCCAGGAAGATGAGACCGAGAACGAACAGCACGAGGAAAAGGAGGAAAGAAAGTGGGAGAGGACAGGGCCAGGAGAAGAGAATTACTCAAAGACACGTGCATCAGGAAAGCCAAATGCTTTCAGGAGATAAGTTAGATAAGGACTAGGACACATACATTGGGTTTAGCAGCAGGGAAGTGGCTGTGACTTTTGCGAGGATAGTTTCATTGCAGCCAGGGGAATAGAAGCCAGAGTGAAGGCAGCTGGGGAGCCGAGGAGGAAGGAGGTCCCTGGATAGAAATAATTCTAAGCCAAGAAGCTGGGCTGTGAAGGGGAGGGTTGCTGGAGGAAGATGGATTTTGATGGATGAGATGGGACAAGGTGCAAAGGCCGAGAAGGATGCAGAAGAGGTGATCATCAATGAGAGACCCTAGAGGAGGGAGGAGGGAGAAGGCCTAGAGCACAGGCCAATCCACAGATTGATTGATTTTTTTTTTTTTTTTAGAGATGGGGTCTTGCCGTGTTGCCTAGTCTGGTCTCAAACTCCTGGGCTCAAGTGATCCTCCCACCTCAGCCTCCTGAGTAGCTGGGATTATAGACAGAGCCCACTATCATACTGACTCAATCGACAGATTTAAAGGTTGGCCCTAATCAAAGGAGTGATACTTCTTCAGCTGGAATGAGATAGAAAGAGAGAAAAACTTACTCAGATGCAGCTGGACAGCAGCAGGAACTGTCTGACAGTCTCTCCTGTCTCCATAAAGTAGCGGGCTGGCTCTTTGCTGGGAGTGATGGGAGCCTGGGAGGTTTAAGGGGAATGCGGGTGTTTGAAAATCTGCCGTGGAGAACAGGACAGAGAGAAAGCTGGCTAGAAAATCAACTAAGCTAGGAGAGTTCAGTTGATCAAGAAACCGTTCCCATTTTACCCGAATCTGTTCAGAAAGAATGGAATCTAGAAGTTTGATTACAATAAGATGACTGATTTATAAAAGGTTTCTTTTATAAAGAAATGTGATTACTGGGATATTTTTCATTAATGACCTGAAAGAGGAACTTTTAGGTTGGCTGATATAACACTACGTTTCCTTCCTCCCTTCCTCCCTCCCTCTCCACCCCCCCGCCCCACACCTTTCCTTCTTCTTCTGAGACAGTCTCACTTTGTTGCACAGGCTGGAGTGCAATGGCGGGATCTCAGCTTACTGCAACCTCTGCCTCCTGGGTTCCAGCAGGGATTACAGGCACACGCCACCATGCCCAGCTAATTTTTGTATTTTTAGTAGAGACAGGGATTCACCATGTTGGCCAGGCTGGTCTCGAACTCCTGACCTCGGGTGATCCACCTGTCTCAGCCTCCCAAAGTGCTAGGGTTACAGGCATAAGCCACCACGTGCCAACCTGCTATAACACTAAGTTTTCTGCAGAGTAAACGGGCAAGCTCACGGAGATCTGCCACCCTAGGAACTCACAACAGGCCCAAAGTGGCGGAAAGGATTCCTAGGCTAGAGTGAGAGCATGAAAAAACCAACTCAAACTGTGCTTATAAGATAAAGGTCTTGAGAGCTCAGCAATCACCCAGTTGAGATCAAAGTTACAGACAACAATTCTCTTAAGGGCAGATATTGCCGTTGGAGAGAGCAGATACCAAGAGGCTATTAGGTAAGATCCTTCCAGCCCCAAATCCTTCCTTGTCCTGTGACAACATTCTGTTGAGGGTGATAAGAGCTCATGTGAGATATCTGCACTTGAAAGATCTTGTCTCCTGGCGAAGTTAGACATTTGCCTTTTTTTTTTTTTTTTTTTTTTTTTTTTGAGATAGAGTCTCACTCTGTCACCCAGGCTGTAGTACAGTGGCGCGATCTCGGCTCATTGCAACCTCCGCCTCCTGGGTTCAGGCAATTCTCCTGCCTCAGCCACCCAAGTAGCTGGGACTACAGGTGCGCACCACCACACTCAGCTAATTTTTTTGTATTTTAGTAGAGACAGGGTTTCACCGTGTTGCCCAGGGTGGTCTTGAACTCCTGACCTCAGGTGATCTACCCACCTCAGCCTCCCAAAGTGCGAGGATTACAGGTGTGAGCTACTGCGCTGGGCCAACATTTGCATTTTTCAAATTCTATTCTCGGCTGGGGGCAGTGACTCACGCCTGTAATGCCAGCACTTTGAGAGACTAAGGCAGGTGGATTGCTTGAGCTCAGGAGTTCAAAACCAGCCTGGCCAACATGGCAAACCCCATCTCTATTAAAAAATAAAAGAAAATTCTACCCTTATATTTTGTTTTATCGTCAACAAAGTTGTTGGACAATATTGTCTCAGCCCCTCCTGAAATGTCTTCTATGAATTACAACGTAGCCTTGTGCTAGAAGTCCTTGGAGAGGTATTACATTAATATTCTGTTTGAATAGTGTGTGTGTGTGTGTGTGTGTGTGTGTGTGTGTGTGTGTGTAGTCAGGGGGTCTCACTATGTTGCCCAGGCTGGTCTTGAACTCCTGGCCTCAAGTGATCATCCCACCTTAGCCTCCTGAATAGCTGTGACTACAGGTGCACATCACTGAACCCAGATAATTTTTAAAAAAAAATTTTTTTTTTTTTTTTTTTTGAGACAGAGTCTCACTTTGTCACCCAGGCTGGAGTGCAGTGGCTCAGTCTCAGCTCACTGCAAGCTCCGCCTCCCAGGTTCACACCATTCTCCTGCCTCAGCCTCCCGAGTAGCTGGGACTACAGGCACCCGCCACTATGCCTGGCTAATTTTTTTTTTTTTTTTGTATTTTTTAGAAGAGACGGGGTTTCACTGTGTTAGCCAGGATGATCTCGATCTCCTGACCTTGTGATCCGCCCGCCTTGGCCTCCCAGAGTGCTAGGATTACAGGCATGAGCCACCGCGCCCGGCCAATTTTTTTTTTTTGAGACCAGTCTTGCTATGTTGCCCAGGCTGGTCTTAAACTCCTGGGCTCAGGTGATCCTCATGCCTCAGCCTCCTGAGTAGCTGGGACTACAAGTGCATGCTACCATTCCTTGCTTAGTGTTTTCTGTCTTTTATAGTTAAGGGTATTTCCTACTGAATTATTCAATATCCTTCACATAAAGGAAAAGAAAAAAGCCCAGACAGGAATGTTGCCACCCTAGGCCTTCCTTGCTTGAGTTTCCATTTATCAACATCATCTTTTATTGAGGAATTTCTAGCTCTTGAGCTAAAAAGTTCATTCCTCCCGGTCCTTCAGAGGACTCTAATCCTCATTTTCAGCCTTCACACACTCCAGGTTACCACGGTCCAGGAGCCATGTGGGGTGCTAAGTTTACAATGTCATCCCTAATGGGAAAGAATCCATAGACAGTGGACATTGCCCATGCAGTGTGACAGGTGGTAGGACAGGAGGTAGAGTGTGGCAAAAAAGCAGATGTCAGCCGGGCGCGGTGGCTCACCCCTGTAATCTCAGCACTTTGGGAGGCCGAAGCGAGTGGATCACTTGAGGTCAGGAGTTCAAGACAAGCCTGGCTAACATGGCAAAACCCGTCTCTACTAAAAATACAGACAATTAGCTGGGCATGGCGGTGACCGCCTGTAATCCCAGTTACTCTGGAGGCTGAGGCAGGACAATCACTTGAACCCGGGGGGTGGAGGTTGCAATGAGCTGAGATTGCGCCACTGCACTCCAGCCTGGGCAACAGAGTAAGACTCCATCTCAAAAAAAAAAAAAACAACAGCAGACGTGGTCATCTCTTCCGGGATGGGCAGAAAGAGCCAGGGAGGGCCTCCCGGAGGAGGAGGTGGCACTTCAGCAGAATCTTGAAGGCTGAGGATTCCGCCAGGTTGGGAAGGTGTGGAGGGGTGGGAAACGGAGGGATCCGCAGAGGATAAAACAGCATGAAGGGTGTAACAGACTTCTTCCTGGGTGCTGCGAGCTCCACGACCTGAGCAGAGCCGGGGGTAGGGAGCGATCAGGAGGGGAGTCCTGACAAGGAAGTGACAGGGGCCAGACAGACACATCGTGGCTTAAGAACAATGAAGAACTTTGGACTCTATCCCGGCCCAGTTGTGAATCGATCATTTCTACTCCTTGGTTTAGCTTAGATGAGAATTTTAAAAGAGAATTTTTGCTAAAACATAAAGGGAAAAGCAATGAAATACAAAAGCATAAAAACAAAAAGCTCAGAGATCCCAGATTTCTCAGCCTGCTCCACTAAGTTCTGGCCCCAGATGGGCTTGGCCCCAGCCCTGTTTCTCTCCTCAACCCAACCCACGTGGATGCCGGGACTGTCCAGCATAGGCCTCGTCCATGGTCTCAACAAGGGGGCAGATGGGATTTCCACTCCTACCAGATTCCATGTCTGAAAAGTCACCCCTGGGCGATCTTGCTAACACAGAGGTCGGCTGAGTTTCTGTTCTGTAGCTGCCCCTGGAGGTCTTGTTCTAAATCAGGGATCAGCGAACGTTTTCTGTCAAGGGCCACATGGTAAACATGTAGGGCTGTGCAGGCCATTCGTATCTCCGTCACAGCCACTGAAGATTAATGCAGTGCTGATGGCTTTAAATGGCACGTAACATCTTTAGACGGCATGTCAACAAAAGGGCATGAATGTGTTCCAAGGAAACCTTATAAACACTGAAATTTAAATTTCTATCATTTTCATGTCATAAAATATTATTCTTATTTTTTTGAGACAGAGTCTCGCTCTGTCACCCAGGCTGGACTGCAGTGGGGCAATCTCAACTCACTGAAACCTCCGCCTCCTGGGTTCACGTGATTCTCATGCTTCAGCCTGCCAAGTAGCTGGGACTACAGGCGCCCAACACCACGCCCGGCTAATTTTTGTATTTTTAGTAGAGATGGCCAGGCTGGTCTCAAACTCCTGGTCTCAAGTGATCTGCCCACCTCAGCTTCCCAAAGTGAGATTACAGGAGTGAGCCATCACACCTGGCCTGATTTATTTTTTTATTTTTATTATTATTTTTGCAGATAGGGTCTCATTCTGATGCCCAAGCTGGAGTGCAGTGGTGCAATCATGTCTCACTGCAGCCTCAACCTTGCAGGCTCCAGTGATCCTCCCGCCTCAGCCTCCTGAGTAGCTGCGAATACAGGCGTGCGCCAACACACTTGCCTAATTTTTAAATTTTTTGTAGCGATGGGGTCTTGCTATGTTACCCAGGCTGGTCTTGAAATCCCAGCCTCAAGTGATCCTCCTGCCTCAGCCTCTCAAAGCACTGGGATTACAAGTGTGAGCCACGACACCCGGCCTCTATTTTAATTTTTTTTCCCAACGATTTAAAAATTTACACACCATTCTTAGCTCATGGACTACTAAAACAGACAATGGGCCAGATTTAATATTTTTATTATTTATTAATTTTAAGCAAATGATACTAATATATACCATCTGCTGAGCATCTTCTAGTTGCCAGGTAGTATGTACCACAGAGAGTTGCTATTAAGAATAAATGTGGCCAGGCATGGTGGCTCACGCCTGTAATCACAGCACTTTGGGAGGCTGAGGCAGGCAGATCACCTGAGGTCAGGAGTTCGAGACCAGCCTGGCCAACATGGTGAAACCCCGTCTCTGCTAAAAAATACAAAAATTAGCTGGGTATGGTGGCGTGCCTGTAAATCCCAGCTACTTGGAAGGCTGAGGCAGGAGAATTGCTTCAACCCAGGAGACAGAGGTTGTGAGCCGAGAAGAACCACCATCGTCATTCCCGCGGGGAAAACAAAAAAACTCCCCTCAAAAAAAAAAAAAAAAAAAAAAGAATAAATGAGATAATGCAGTTAAAGCACTTAGCAGAGGGCCTGCACTAAGGTCTCAATCATTGTTAGCACTCATTATTATTACTATTATTATTGTTTATATATCTTATCTTTAATTGGCAAAACAACCAAGAAATACGAGATAACTCTTTTTTTTTTTAAATGAAGTTTCACTCTTATTGCCCAGGCTGGAGTGCAATGGCATGAACTCAGCTCACTGCAACCTCTGTCTCCTGGGTTCAAGCGATTCTCCTGCCTCCGCCTTCCAAGTAGCTGGGATTACAGGTGCCCAGCTAATTTTTGTATTTTTAGTAGAGACGGGGTTTCACCATGTTGGTCAGGCTGGTCTCGAACTCCTGACCTCAGGTGATCCACCTGCCTCAGCCTCCCAAAGTGCTGGGATTACAGGCGTGAGCCACCACGCCTGGCCCAAGATAACTTTTTTTGGGGGGGCGGGGGGCGGGGTGGGACGGAGCCACACTGTGTCGCCAGGCCGGAGTGCAGTGCAGTGGCTCAATCTTGGTTCAGTGCAACCTCCGCCACCCAGGTTCAAGTGATTCTCTTGCCTCAGCCTCCCAAGTAGCTGGGACTACAGGCGGGCACCACCACACCCAGCTAATTTTTGTATTTTTAGTAGAGACAGGGTTTCACCATGTTGGCCAGGATGGTCTTGATCTCTTGACTTTGTGATCCACCCACCTCGGCCTCCCAAAGTGCTAGGATTACAGGCGTGAGCCACTGTGCCCGGCCCAGGATAACTCTTAATATCCCATTGAGGATCAGAAAATTAAGTACTTTGTGAAACTAGCAACTAGCAGACCTAGGATTTGAACCTGATATACCTGACTTCAAAGTCCATGCCTTTTCCATGGCGTCACCCTACCTCCTGTTTAGTTTATCAGAAGCATATTCCCTGGTTGGTTGCTAATCCCTGGTCTGCCCATCAGCAGCAGGCATTATCATCCCCAGAGCCTGCTATCTTGTGTCAGGATTAGCACAGGACTTATTCTATTCTTGTTTTAACACTTCAATGCCTGTTGGACCGCTTAGCTCTTATTTCATGCCAAGGGATCCTCTGCCCTGTAGCACAGAGAAAATAACTGAGCTCAGAACAATGAGAACTTTTCCAGTCCTCTCACTTCTCCAGGTTCTTCTGATGACTCATCGCCAGGTAACTTCCTGAAAGTGACTCTCCCAGAATCCTAGCACACCAGGATTCTAACAGTAAACCACTTTAGACATCAGTCATAACTCCAGATAGCTTCCATCAAAGGTAAGAAGAGTGCCGTGGTATAAAAACCATCAGAGCTGTCCATAAAATGTTACTGATGGTACTGTTCACAGGTTCAAAATTATATTCAAGGGAGGCCACGTGATAATCCTTCCTTGATTTAGCTCCAGAAAAAAAAAAATGTCCTCTCTAAAGTTGAATCTGTGTACTTTCTCTTACTAGAATAAGAAAATGATGTCACCCAACCTGTTTCCTTTTCTGTCGTGGCTTCTAAGAAACTTAAAGCCAAATTCTCTGCCAAAATGTCTCATCTCAGGTGTCCCACGGGATTTATTTCTGCTTCACTGCTTTGATCACTTTTATGTTTTATAATTTTAAAAACAGCTAGTCTCTACTGTGCGTCTCCTACATGCCTGGCACCACGCCATTCCTGACATGCCTTCCTTCTTTCTGCACACATTTCCTGATATACCTTCTTTCTTTCCTGTATGCATTTCCAGCAAAGTTCTTTGACACCTCACCCACTTGTCTATCTACGTGTCTGTCTTCCTCCACCCCAGTTATAAGCCTCTCAATGGCAGGCACCATGTCTTACCCATCCTTACCTGTTCTGCTCCTAACACAGTATTGCCACTAACGTGGCACTCAGTGAAAGTGTTGAATGAAAACATTAATGGATTTCTAATTCTCCCAACAACTCTGTAAAGTTGTTACTGCATTTTACAGATAAGGAAACATAACATTCTGGTAGGTTAGGTAATTTTTCCAAGGTTCCAGAGTTTGATAAGTGGTTTCAAAGCTGGTCATTGTTTTACTAAACTACCCTAGTGCCTTATTTTTTAAGTTATGTTTTATCTTGTAGTCTACAACTCAACTCTCCTGGAAGCAAGCAGGTACAAATAGTGGGTTAATGTATTAGTACTGCTAATAAAGACATACCCAAGACTGGGTAATTTATAAAGAAAAAGAGGTTTAATGGACTCACAGTTCTAAATGGCTGGGAAGGTCTCACAATCACAGCAGAAGGCGGAGGAGCAAAGGCACATCTTACATGGCGGCAGGCAAGAGTGTGTGTGCAGGAGAACTCCCCTTTATAAAACCATCAGATCTCATGAGACTTATTCACTATCACGAGAACAGCATGGGAAAAATATGCCCCCATGTATCAATTACCTCCCACCAGGTCCCTCCCACAACACATGGAGATTATGGGAGCAACAATTCAAGATGAGATTTGGGTAGGGACATAGCCAAACCATATCAGTTAAAAAAGAAAAAGAGGCTCTATCTACCTTTATGCATCATCGTGATGAGTCAACCTGGCTTTATCCTTAGAGGTCACAAGATTGGGATGTTGTCCCAGGAAAATTGTGGTTCTTCCAGATTGCACTCCCTTCCACGTCTCTCTCTCTCTCTTTGCATCTCTGCTTGTCTCTGAATAGCTCTCCTTTTAGTCTGTCTTTTGGGTTTTCTGCTGCATGTGTCACTCTGAACCTCCATGCAGGCATTAAGACCTCCAGGCAATCCCCATACCTGGTCTCTGCCGGAGCAAGTTACACTAACAGGATTCCAGTCCTTCTGCATCTTAGAGCCCATAGACACACATCCGAATTGGAATCCTGTGGCTCTGGGTGGCTTCCTTGATGGAACTGAAACTCTCTCTGGCATTTGGCACCGCCCACCTTCATCTAATATCATCTCCCCTCCAACTCTACCTATTCCTAAGTGGCCCCATCCAGCAGTCAATGAAAGCTTACACAAAAGGAGTTTATGTCCAAGAGCAACTAGCAGAACATCTAGAATAAAGATGGCAGATGGTTGTTACTAGATAGAAAAACTAGAAATTGGAGAAGATATTTGACACGTTGTCAGCCCTCAGATATTTGATAATGAATGAATGAATGAACTAACTCACTCTAACATCACCACTTTCCCACCTTGATACCTAGACAGCCAGCAACCAAACCCCAAATTCTAAGCACCCAAATCTCTTCAGCCATGGTAGTCCTATGGATGTGCTGTAGCAAGACTGATTGAGATGGAAAACTCAGTTTGTTTTCTGCTTGAAAAACAAGCCAGAGCACAGCTTTGTCAGTCAGCCCAGAGATTCCTTCTCAGTACCAGGCACTGGTTGTCTTTCAGGGGGAATTGGAGGGTGGGGGTGGGGGAGGGTGGACAGATTTTGGCTTCACATCCTCCCTTTGCTTGAAGTTGCTCAGTGACCCTAGGCAGTCACTGGATAGCTCGGGCCTCACTGTTCTCATCTGTAAAAAGAGGAAGTTGAACTAAATGCCATCTCTGCCACCTTCCAGCTTCTTATTCTGTGATTTTTCCTCCAGGAATCCAGCCAGCATTCTTTCCTTGGGCTGGAATCTATGAGATGCCCATTTTAATCTTCCTGATTGCATTTCCTAGTCTTCCTTATCACAAATCTGTCAGGAATTGGAGACCAGCCTGGCCAACACCGTGAAACCCCATCTCTACAAAAAATACAAAACTTAGCCAGGAATGATGGTGTGCACCTGTAATCGCAGCTAACTCGGGAGGCTGAGGCAGGAGAATTGCTTGAATCTGGGAGGCAGAGGTTACAGTGAGCAGAGATTGTGCCACTGCACTCCAGCCTGGGCAACAGAGTGAGACTCTGTCTCAAAAAACAAACAAACAAAAAAACAAGTTTGTCATAAGCTCCTAGGCCTTGGGAATCTGATCATAATGTGACATGCCATAGGACTTTTTATGTGTGTAGTAAAATAGATTGAACATAAAATTGGCCATTTTCACCATTTTTTATTTAAGCAACGAGGTTTCGCTCTGTTGCCCAGGCTGGAGCAGTGGTGCAATGCTAGCTCACTGCAGCCTCAACCTCAGCTCAAGTGATCCTCCTGCCTCAGCCTCCTGAGTCACTGGGATTACAGGCGTGAGCCACCCTGCCCAGCTATCTTAACGATTTCTTTTTATTTTTTGAGATGGAGTCTCACCCAGTTGCCCAGGCTGGAGTGCAGTGTTACGATCTCAGCTCACTGCAACCTCTGCCTCCTGGGTTCGAGCGATTCTCCTGCCTCAGCCTCCCGAGTAGGTGGGATTAGAGGCATGTGCCACCACACCCAGATTATTTTTGTGTTTTTAGTAGAGACGGGGTTTCACCACGTTGGCCAGGCTGGTCTTGAACTCCTGAACTCAGGTGATCCACTGGTCTCGGCCTCCCAAAGTGCTGAGATTACAGGTGTTGAGTCAATGCGCTCGGCTTATCTTCACCATTTTTAGGTGCAATGATCTATGACATTAAGCACGTTCACATTGTTGTGTAACCATCACCATCATCCTTCTCTAGAACTTTTTCATCTTCCCAGGCTGAAACTCTGTACCCATTAAACACGAACTCCCCACTCCTCCTCCCCCCAGCTTCTGGCAACCCCCATGCTTTCTGTCTCTATGAACTTGAAGGCTTTAGGGACCTCACACGAGTAGAATCATATAGTATCTGTCCTTTTGTGACTGGTGTATTTCACTTAGCATAATATCCTTAAGGTTCATCCATGTTGTAGCATGTGTCAGAACTTCCTTTTTAAGGCTGAATAATATGCCATTGTTTGTATTGACACATTTTGTTTATCCATTCATCTGTCCATGAACACTGAGGCAGCAGCCACCTTTTGGCTATTGTAAAGAACTTTGCTAGGTACATGGATGTACAAATATCTATTCAAATCCCTGCTTACAATTCTTTAGGCTTTAAATCCAGAAGTGGCATTGCTGATCACATGATAATTCTATGTTTCATTTTTTCCAGAACTTCTATACGATCTTCTTCAAGGAGACTTTTTTTTTTTTTTTTTTGAGACAGGGTGTCACCCAGGCTGGAATACAGTGATGCAATCACAGCTCACTGCAGCCTCTACCTTCTCAGCTCAAGTGATCCTCCTAGCTCAGCTCCAACTAGTAGCTTGGACAACAGATGCATGCACAACCACGCCAGGCTAATTTTTATATTTTTTTGTAGAGATGAGTTTTGCCATGTTGCCCAGTCTCAAGTGATCCGCCTGCCTCAGCCTCCCAAAGTGCTGGGATTAGTCATGAGCCACTGCGCCCAGCCTCGAGGGGAATTTTTTTTATTTTTAAAAAAAATTTTTTTTGAGATGGAGTCTCGCTCTGTCGCCCAGGCTGGAGTGCAGTGGCGTAATCCTGGCTCTGGCTCACTGCAATATCCACTTCCCGGGTTCATGCCATTCTCCTGCCTCAGCCTCCTGAGTAACTGGGACTACAGGTGCCCACCACCATGCCCGGCTAATTTTTTGTATTTTTAGTGGAGACGGGGTTTCACCGTGTTAGCCAGGATGGTCTCGATCTCCTGACCTCGTGATCCACCTGCCTTGGCCTCCCAAAGTGCTGGGATTACAGGCATGAGCCACCGCGCCCAGCCAGGGGACTTTTAAATGCATAAACAGCACTGCTTGAGAAGCCAGGCACTGCGGTCTCACTCCCATGCTGATGCCTGAGGTGCGGGTTTACCTGGAAGGGTTGTCCCACCTCAGTCCTCAGAGGCAAGGACCCACCTACTGTTCAGAATGAGCCCTGTATGAAAAGACTGCACCTGGGGCTCATTGTGCCTCAGTACACACTTCTGGGAAGTGGGTTAATAATACTCAATTTATAGGGTTTTTATAAGAATCAGGGATAGTGAACACAAAGCGCCTAAGTAAACACTTACAGAATGAGCCTATTAATACCCTACAAAAAGCAAAGGGTGGTTACAAAAACCAAATGAAATCATGTCTAAGAAAGCTGATAATGTCTAAGAATGCATGACCATTTGGCCACACATTCCACCAACACTGCACCCTCATCATGTCTTTCCTAATCACTGCTGCAGCCTCTTAACAGCTTGTCCTGCCTCCTACCCTCCTAAGTCCATTCTTCACTGAAGCCTCAGAGTAAGCTGCTTCAAGCAGATCTGATCCTGTTATTCTCCCACCAGAGTTTTCAGTGGCTCCCCCTGCCTTTACAAGACTTTTTATGGTGTGACTCCATCCTCTTTCTTTAGTCTTATTCTGTATCTTTCTGGGCCTCATATTTTGGTACTTTATCTCCATCATTTAAAAAAAAAATTTAATTTATTATTATTTTTTTTAGACAGGGTCTCACTCTGTTACCCAGATTGTAGTGCAATGGTGCAATCTCAGCTTACTGTAACCTCCACCTCCTGGACTGAAGAGATCCTCACACCTCAGCCTCCCAAGTAGCTGAGACAACAGGCGTGCACCACCTCACCTGGCTTTTTTTTTTTTTTTTTGGAGAAATGTGGTCTCACTATAGTGCCCAAGCTGGTCTCAAACTCCTGGGTTCAAGCAATCCTCCCACCTTGGCCTCCCAAAGTGCTGGGATTATAGGCGTGAGCCACCGTGCCTGGCCTTTACCTCCATGATTTTGTTAATGTTTGTCCCCTCTACCTGGAGCACTCTCCTCCCACTTCTGGCTAAAACTTAGTCATCCTTTAATACTAATTTCAGGCATTGATTTTTTTCAGAGGTCCGATAGCACTACGAGCAGACATCTATCATCATACCAAGAGCATAATTATCTCTGGGTTGATTTCCCCAACTAGATCAGCTTCTTAAAGTCAGATGTTAAACTATTTATCTTCATATTCCTAATCCTAGAACTGTGCTAGGGTGTTTATTGAACAAATACATAAATAGGAATAGAGTAATGTTTTTATTATTGGAAACCTGGATAGTTCATGTGTGAGTGACTATCTCCTTCAGAATAACTGCTTCTATAACCTCACATTACATGACTATTATTTAAAAATTAGGATCATTAGACAATAATGTTTTTTTTTTAAATTGGCACCACAAAGGGGGAAGCCACAGAGGAAATGCTCTGAGTTCCTCTCTATTGTTCTTTCTGCGTTCCTTTTTCCCTTCAAAATAAATGATGTGTTTTAACACAGAGCTACTCATGTCTTTATGGTTCTTCTGAGAGATGCTTCTGTTTCATCAGTGTCTTAAGAAACACGCCAGCCCCCACTTCTGAGGTCTTGATGACACAGCCTCCATTTATAGATCCTATGTGCAGTGTTTTCACTAGGAGTGAGCTAAAGCTATGAGTCCAGTCTTGCACTTAGTAGGTAAATAATCCGCAGAAAAAATGAGTAATTGGTGAGTCACTCACCTGTTTGTGTTAACTCCTCTAAATGCCAGTCTGTAACTACGGGTCAGTTTTTTAAATTTACCTCCTTTAGAAGCAAAAACTATGCCAGCTGTGCCTTTTTGGAAGCATACAGGCATTGGAAGGTTGTAAAAAACAGTGGGTCATTTTTTAAATTAACCTAACGTGTGTGTATTTACAGTTGATGTTGGAGACACTTGATCTGCTTATTTTTTTAGTTAAGTCCATGAATTTGTATTTAAATTTCTTGATCTGAGTGTCAGTGTCTTTCCATAGGAATCACTTGAGGGTTTGCGTTTACTGATGTTTGCAAACCACTGTGCAAATTTATTGTCTGAATTTAACATGTTTTTAAACTTCCTTTTAAGCTTCAAATGGTGCCTTCTAGTTCTATGGTGTCGGTGACTATTAATAACTAGATTTTGGTTTTATCTTTTGGGTTAATTGTCACTCCGGGGAAGTCAAAATGGTAATCACTAACATATACTAATTTTTTCTTGTTTTTAATCTTTTAAAGATTTGTTTCTTTTTACTCACAAATACAAAATGATTTTTATTTTTTGAGACAGGGTCTCACTCTGTCACCCAGGCTGGGGTGCAGTGAGGTGGTCTCAGTTCACTGCAACCTCTGCCTCCCAGGCTCAAGTGATCCTCCCACCTCAGCCTACCAAGTAGCTGGGACCACAGGTGCTCACTACCATGCCGGCTAATTTTTTCATTTTTTGTAGACATGAGGTTTCGCTATGTTGCCCAGGATGGTCTTGAACTCTTGAGCTCAAGCAATCCTCCCATTTCGGCCTCCCGATGTTCTAGGATTACAGGTGTGAGCCACCACACCCGGCCTCACAATGCTTTTAAATGAATATTAACGTGAGATGTGGAATATTGTATGTAATAGGCAATTCATAATTTCACATTTTGAAAAAGAACTGATAATTCCAGAGCAAAGTACTCAGAGTTCGTTAAGGACCAGCAAGAATTTCTGCTTAACAAAATATTTAGAATCCCAACAACTCTGAGACTTACCTCCTTTCCCTGGGGATAGGTAAGGTGAGAACAATTTGAAAGAATTTTCTTCAGTTCTGGGGATGAGGAGAATTTTCTAATTTATTATCTCAAGTCAACAGGTATGACTGTCTAGCAAAAAAAGGAATCTGAGTTCATTGCTAGCATTTTAGACTTGGAATGAACAATAAATATAATATGAATAGTTCAACCTTCTCAGAGGCAGAAATGTTTTAAAACCAAGCTTGCCTGATTTCCCATCTGCTGTCTTTTGCTATCAGCAAATTTGTTAAGGAGGATCGTGTTTACCTGATGAGTATCTTTCAGTTTTCCTAATTATAACCTTTATTACTAAATGCCTAAAAGAGTTCACAAGTAAAATCAACCAATTCGTATTTATGGGAATGAAAATACAGGGTGAAGGTTTTAAATAAAAACATATCTTTAAAAACATGAATTGTTACATGGGGGATAAGGATCAAAAGACACACGTACTTTGCCAAGCCTTGAAAAGCAGGCAAAGATGGGGTCACCTTAGACTTTCAGCCTGTAGCCTTCAGGGCAGGACATTCTTACTGAGGGGTGAGACTGAACGGATGGAGCCTTGCAGGGTGACCCAGAAACAGGCTGAGGACAGACACCAACAAAATTCAGCATTCCGAGCGCCCCCTATTCCCGGGCTTCCAATCTGCCAAACTTAACTTTTGAAAAGCTCTAATTGTGGGATCCCAAATTAAAGTCAGCTGTGCTGAGGGGCTCGCAGGTACCGCTGGCTTTGGGGTCCGCATTCTGTGGTGTCCTCTGGGGTAGGTGTGTTTGGGGCTGCAGGGACGGGAGGGCACCCACGGCACGGGCTTACCCACGGGGACAGCGCCTCCTGACAGCGCGCGAGGCGGGCGCGTGGCAGATGCCGCTTAACGCGTACCCGAGGCAGCAGGGGTCGGGACCCCCGCCCACAGTGTGATACGGACCCCGCTGAGAGCCACACTCTCCCAGCTCTCACAGATTCCCGCCTCTGCAGAAACTCAGCCCAGCCCACCATGGAGTTGACGTCCACACTCGAGGCAGGGGGCATGGACCGCGAGCTTGCAATCGCACGCCCCAGACGCCCAAGAACAGGCGCCCCACGTCCAGCCCGCGGGCAAGACGACGGGGCCAGACAAAGAGTTTTAAAATCGATCCCCCGGGCAAAGCCCCGGCTACAGCGAGAAGTGCGAAGCCGTCTCTAAATTTTAGCAGCTCGCCGCTTCTCCCATTGGCACCACGAAGAAAAGACTTCCCACCCCCGAAAGGGAAGATCCCGAAGAGCCCCTACCTCGCTGCAGCGCCAGGTCCCGCGGTCTCCAGCGGCGGCCACTGCGGCCGGCGACAGGGCCAGCGGCCCGGCCCCGCCCTCTCCACGGTCCCGCCCCCTGAGGCCCCGCCCCCGGCTCACCGCATCCCCGGCCTCGCCGGCCGGCTCCCGATCCCAACCACCGCCCCCTCGGAGGCTCCTGGCCCCGCCCCCTAACGCCCCGCCCACCGCCTCTGCGTCGGCTCCCGGCCCTTTCCTCGGAGGCCCCGCCCCCGCCGGCTCCCGGGCCCGCCTTCTCGCGGCCTCGCAGCTGGGTTCCAGACTGTCGTGCAGGCCCCACAGCCCGGTGCATTGTGGGACGCCGCAGCCAATGCCGAGCCTGCGCTGCCTCCTGGCGGGCGCCGCTGCAACAGCACCCGCACCCGGCTGCACACCGCGGAGGGCTAGGGCGCCGAGCGCGGAGGGCGCAGGTCGCTATGGTCCCGGTAAAGCATGGAAATGAGCCGGATGCTTAGAGTGCGGGGCCACCTCCCGCTTAGCGACATAAGGAAACGCGAAAGCAGGGTTAAGACTAGGGCAAGCTTTCGAAACTAGGGAAAATCATTACAAAGGATCAAACTAAATGACGTCAAGGGGAGGGAGAAACCTGCGCGCGTCGTTTTTATTTCTGGGGAAACCACAGATCAGCTCAGTCTAGAGAAGAACGGGGTTCCGTGTGACAGGGGCTAAAACTGGAATCCAGAACTCTTCCCGTACATGCCCCGAGAAAAAGTTTAAATGCAGTTAATAAATAAATTACACAAAAATGTAGTGAAAAATGAGAATATAACATGACTAGTAAGTCACTACTTAAGAATATGAACATTGTCACTATGTGGAAATATTTCTGTCATGCGATGTTAAGTGACAAACACAACAGAAGACAGCGCGTGGCCAGTGATTTCAACTGTGGCAAATCTGCGTGTCCACAAACAGAAGAAGCAGTTTCCGAGTAGCTTAGAGTTTAATGCGTCTTAAGGTGATTTTTATTAGATCAGTTTTTAACGTTTCTGAGTGGTTGGGACTAATCCTACTTGTGGATGGCATTGCAATATTTCAGTTTTCCCTCACTGTAAGTAATAATTATAAAAAGTGATCTAGGAAGAAAACATTCTGAGGCGTTAGGGAACTATGACAATTTTGCTTGTCTGCAAACCCTGGTGGGGCACAAATGGAAAAGTACATTTAGCGGGGGAGCGTATTGGTTAGCTAGCGCTGCTGTCAGAAAGTGCCATAAGCTGGGGGGCTAAATCACCAGACGTGTGCTGTCTCACAGTGCTGGACGCTGGAAGTCTGTGTTCAAGGTGTGGGCAGCGTTGGTTCCAGTTCTGAGGACTGTGAGGGAAGATTGTTCCAGGCCTCTCTCCTGGGTTATAGATGGCCAGCTTCATGTACACGTGGCATTCTTCCTGCGTCCAAATATCCCCCTTTTGTAAGAACACCAGTCATATTAGATTTGGGGCCCACCCTACCCTACTCCAGCACGCCCTCATCTTAACTAATTACATCTGCAATCATCTGATTTACAAATAAGGTCATATTCTGAGGTACTGGGGCTTAGGACTTCAGCCTGTCAGTGGGGAGGGAGGGGGACAATTCAATGCACACCTGGAGATTCAAAGTGTAATCTTTGGAAAATCACACATACTGAATGACAAAAACAATCATAATTAACAATAATGTACATGATCTTAAATGTATCAAAAAGCTAACAATGGGCGCCGTGGCTCACATCTGAAATCCCAGCACTTTGGGAGGCTGAGAGGGGAGGATCGCTTGAGCTCAGAAGTTAGAGACAAGCCTGGGCAAGATAGCCAGACCCGGTCTCTACAAAAATAAAAAGTTATCCAGGCATGATGGTGCCCACCATAGCCCCAGCTACTCAGTAGGCTGAGGCAGGAGGATCACTTGAGCCTAGGAGTTCAGGGCTGCAGTGAACTAATGATCACATCACTGTACTACAGGCTGGGTGATAGAGTGAGACCCTATCTCTTAAAAAAAAAAAAGAAAAGAAAAGAAAAGCTAAACGGTTAAATACAGTCAAACCAAATTGATTACAATGTTTTTGTTTCTGTTTAACACCTTTGTGGCCTTTCCAGTTTAACTCCGAGATGTTAATGAGCTAAGACAGCCTAGAGGCCATGAAGCCTACATGGCGTATCTAATGTGCCTGGACTCCGGTCCAAATGCCTGAGACAGGTGTAGGGAAAGCATCTCTTGCATTTGAACCTCAGGAACATGAGAGGACATGGGTTGGCAGTTATGGGAAACAGCATCCCCATTCTTGGATGGCACACACAATCCTTCCTGCTGAAGAACTCAGAGCTCTAGTTCAAGTTCCATAGGAGCCTGCAGAATGTGCTTGTGAACTGAGCCCTCTCTCAGTTAGCCTGACCACAGGGGTGAAATGAGAAGTTCTACAATGTCAGGGAGCACTGGCCCTGCCCCCTGAGGTGGTGGGGACCTAGCAGATCTCAGAGAAATGAAGCCCTGCCTGGCACTGTGGGATTAGTTTTTTCTTGCAGGAGTCTGTCTGCAAGAATCAGAAGCCGGCCAGCCGCGGTAGGTCACACCTGTAATCCCAGCACTTTGGGAGGCCGAGGCGGGTGGATCACGAGGTCAGGAGATCGAGACCATCCTGGCTAACACGGTGAAACCCCGTCTCTACTAAATATATTTTAAAAATTAGTTGGGCATGGTGGCAGGCGCCTGTAGTCCCAGCTACTCGGGAGGTTGAGGCAAGAGAATGGCGTGAACCCGGGAGGTGGAGCTTGCAGTGAGCCAAGATTGCGCCACTGCACTCCAGCCTGGGAGACAGAGTGAAACTCCATCTCAAA
>NW_026652297.1:33027506-33317879 GCF_009828535.3 Hylobates moloch | reverse complement strand
CTCGTGATCCACCCGCCTCAGCCTCCCAAAGTGCTGGGATTACAGGCGTGAGCCACCGTGCCTGGCTTGTCTCCTGTTTCTTACACTGGCTTTTAGGGGCACTAGGTGCTCCTGGGGAGTGGGAGCTGTGCTAGAGCCTATTTTCTCGTGCCTGGCCTGACCCTGGGGGTTCTCTCACTGCTTTCACCACTGTTCTCAGGCCATAAATCCCCCACACTTTTTGGAGTGATTTTGCCCACAGTCAAACCTGATCAGCCATATGCTCCTTCCTGCTTAGAAACCTTGCTGCGCCAGGTTCAACCTCTTTCGTGCCGGAAGTGAGGCTTCTCCTGATCTGACCTCCACTCAGCTCCCCAGCTTCATTCACTGCCAGCCCCGGGTCACTTCATTGAACCCAGGTTCCCATTTCCCAACGAGCTTTGTTTGCTTCTAATTCTAGGCCTTTGCATTTTCCCCCTCTGAATTTTGTCTCTTTTCCATAGTTCCCTCAGTCTATTCCCATGCCAGGAATCTCAAGTCACATCTATAGTTTTATTATTATATACCTCTTTTTTAAGTAGAGATAGGGTTTTACCATATTGGTCAGGCTGGTCTTGAACTCCTGACTTCAGAGGACCCACCCGCCTCGGCCTCCCAAAGTACCTGGGATTACAGGTGTGAGCCACCCCACCCAGCCTCACTGTCTTTTTTATTATAGTAAAATATTTAAGATAAGATAAAGTTTGCCATTTTAATCATTTTTAAGTATAGAGCTCAATAGCATTAACTATATTCATAATGTTAGGCAACCATCAACACTATTTCCAAAACTTGTCATCACCCATAAGATAAACTCCGTATCTATTAAAGCAATAATTTCCACTCCCCCCTTCCCTTAGACCCCAGTGAGCTCAAATCTGCTTTCTGTCGCTATGAATTTCCATGTTCTAGATATTTCATATAAATGGAATCATGTAATATTTGCCCATTTGTGTCTGGCTTCTTTTCATTCAGTATAATATTTTCAAGGTTCATCCATGTTGTAGCATGTATCAGAACTTCATTTCTTGTTTTTTTCGTTGTTGTTGATTTTGGTTTTGGTTTTGAGGACAGCATCTTGCTCTGTCACCCAGTCTGGAGCGCAGCGGCACTGTCTCACTGCAGTCTCCATTTTCCTGGGCTGAAGTGATCGTCCCACCTCAGCCTCCCAAGTAGCTGGGACTACAGGCATGTGCCATCGCACCTGGCTGATTTTTGTATTTTTTGTAGAGACAGGGTTTTGCCATGTTGCCCAGGCTGGTGTTGAAGCCCTGGGCTCCACCAGCAATCCACCCACCTTGGCCTCTCAAAGTACTGGGAATACAGGTGTGAGCCACCATGCCTGGCCTGACCTTCATTTCTTTTTGTGGCTGAATAGTACGTATATATTGTACTATTGTACAGTGTATATTGTACATATACATTCCTTTTTGTTTATTCATTTGATGAACACTTGGATTGTTCCCACATTTTGGCTATCGTGAATAATGTTGCTATGAACATTAGCTTACACTTCACATATGTTTTCCCCTCCGCATAAGATCTTATTTCCACTGTAGACCCTAGTCACGGGCCATCCCCGTGAAAAATGAGGAAGGAAGTTGCCCCATCTTCTTTCTGTGTCCTTGCCTTCCCGGAACAGGGTGTTGGTAGCAACAGGTATGACTCATTCATGGTGGAATTTTTGGCATGAGTAGGACAGGGCAATCTTGCAGACACTCCTCAAATCATCCCACAGAGACACACCACATACTTGGCTTGGCTAAAAAGCAAGTCCTGCCAGGACAAATCCTCTCAAGACTGAGACACTCTAACAGGAAGTGGGCTTCCTGGAGTTGAGTATTAGTAGGCACACCGTGTTTCCTTGATGCAGCCTTTGTGAAAAGGGTTCGAGATTGCAAAAGAGGACGTGACCATAAGAAGGAAGCAAAGAGGAACATTGCAAATAAGCCTGGAAGTCCGTTTTGTCTTCCCTTCAGTGTCCACAGCTGGTTCCGAGGCAACGCGTTCCAAGGCGGATGAAGAGGAGTCTCCAGGTGCTGTGTCACCAGCTGTTTCCTGGGAACCCTGATGCACTCCCGGCTCACTCTCCACACCCAAGTCTATATTCAGCGCACAGCTATTAACTGAATTCACCTAGAGAGGAAAGCTCTTAAGCATTCAGGCAGTATCAGCCCTGGGCAAGCAAGAATCTTGAAGAGCACACATTTTGGCTTTGTTTTTTTTTTTTTTTTTAGACAGAGTCTTGCTCTGTCCCCCAGGCTGTAGTGCAGTGGTGGGATCTTGGCTCACTGCAAGCTCTGCCTCCCAGGTTCACGCTATTCTCCTGCCTCAGCCTCCCGAGTAGCTGGGACTACAGGCACCCGCCACCACGCCTGGCTAATTTTTTGTACTTTTTTTAGAGACGGGGTTTCACCATGTTAGCCAGGATGGTCTCGATCTCCTGACCTCGTGATCCACCCGCCTCGGCCTCCCAAAGTGCTGGGATTACAGGCGTGAGCCACCACGCCCGGCACATTTTGGCTTTTATGTCTGACTGCCTCTCTTTTTCTTTGTGGGGCTTCCATCTCCCTCCTTCAGTTACTGACTCTTAATCCCTCACCCCCTTCCCCCATTTCCCTCCACAGAAAAGTATTCTTTACCTGTTTATTGAAAGTCTCTTATATACTAATTCATACTAAGGTATAAATGACTGAAAGTAGCTTACTGTACTGCCCTTTGCAAAAATACTTTAGTTACATTTTTCACAATAATAATTTCACCAGTGATATCTTTTTTCTTTTTTATTTTTTTTAAAGATAGTCAGCATCTCCCTATGTTGCCCAAGTTGGTCTCAAACTCCTGGCCTTAAGTGACCCACCTGCCACAGCCTCCCAAACTGCTGAGATTACAGGTGTGTGCCACTGTGCCTGGCCTAGTGATAGGTTTAATGTAATAAAATCCAAGAGTTGGAGAAAGATATACTATACTAACATCAATCAAAAGAAAGCTGCAGGCCAGACATGGTGGCTAAAGCCTGTAATCCCAGCACTTTGGGAGGCCCTGGCAGGCAGATCACTTGAGGTTAGGAGTTTGAGACCAGCCTGGCCAACATGGTAAAACCTCGTCTCTATTAAAAAAAATAATAATAATACAAAAGTTAGCTTGGCATGGTGGCGCATGCCTGTAATCCCAACTACTTGGGAGGCTGAGGCAGGAGAATTTCTTGAACCCAGGAGGTGGAGGTTGCAGGGAGCTGAGATCAAGCCACTGCACTCCAGCCTGGGTGACAGAGCAAGACTCCATCTCAAAAAAAGAAAAAAGAAAACTGGAGTAGCTATATTAATTTCAGACAAAGTAGAGTTTTAAGAAAGGAAAATTATCAGGGATAAAGGGGAACATTACATAATGACAAACGGGTCAATTCTCCAGGAAGACATCACAATACTCAATGTGTATGTGCCTAATAACAGCATCAAAATAGATGAGGCAAAAACTGATAGACCTGCAGGGAGAAATAGATGAATTCACTATTGTAATTGGAGACTTCAACACTCCTCTATCAGAAGTGGACAGATTCAGCAGGCAGAAAATCAGTAAAGATACAGCCGAATTCAACAGCACCATCAATCAACTGAATATAATTGACATCTACAGAATACTTTATCTAGCAACAGCAAATTACAAATTCTTCTCACACGCACATGGAACACTGACAAAGGTAGACCACATTCTGGATAAAATACGTCTTAAGAAATGTAAACAAATGGAACTCATTCAAAATATGCTCTCAGACCACAATGGAATTTAACTAGAAATCAATAGCAGAAAAATAGCTGGAAAATTCTCAAATATCTGGAGATAAAACAACATAATTTGGAGGGCAGGGGTGGGAGGAGGGAGAGGATCAGGAAGAACAGCTAATGGATGCTGGGATGATCTTTGCAGCAAACCACCATGGCACACGTTTACCTATGTAACAAACATGCATATCCTGCACATGTACCCCACACTTAAAAGTTGGAAATAAAAAACATAATTCTAAATAATACATGGAAGAAGTCTCAAGAAAAATTGTTAAACATTTTGAACTAAATGAAAATGAAAATATCATTTATCAATATTTGTAGGTTCAGTGAAAGCAATGCAGAGAGAGAAATTTATAGCATTGAATGGAGATAGGAGAAAAGAAGAAATACCCAAAACCAGCAACCTAAGCTTCCACCTCAGGAAAATTTTAAAACAGCAAAATAAATACAAAGTAAACAGAAGAGCTGGGCTCCTCACACCTGTAATCCCAGCACTTTGGGAGGCCGAGGCAGGTAGATCGCTTGAGCCCAAGAGTTCAAGATCAGCCTGAGCAACATGGTAAAATCCCGTCTATTAAAATATACAAAATTTAGCTGGGCATGGTGGCACGTGCCTGTAGACCCAGCTACTCAGGAGGCTGAGGAACAAGAATTGTTTGAACCTGAGAGGCAGTGGTTGCAGTGAGTTGAGATTGTGCCACTGTACTCTAGCCTGGGTGGCAGAGTGAGACCATGTTCAAAAAAAAAAAAAAGCAAAAAACTCCACAAAGTAAACAGAAGAAAACAAATAAAAATTAGGCTAAAAATCAAAGAAACTGAAAACAGAAAATCAATAGAGAAAATCAACAAAACTAAGAGCTGGTTTGTTGAAAGTATCAATAAAATTGATAAAGCTGACTGGGTTTGTTGACTCATGCCTATAATCCTCGGGACCAGGAGACTCAGACAGTAAGATTGCTTGAGGCCAGGAGTTTGAGACCAGCCTGGGCTCATGATGTTTCATGAGACCCCATCTCTACAAAAACATAAAAAAATTAGCTGGGTGTGGTAGCATGGGCCTGTAGTCCTAGCTACTCCAGAGGCTGAGGTCAGAGGATTGTTTGAGCCCAAGAGGTCAAGGCTGCAGTGAGCTATGACTGCACCAAGTGAGACCCTGTCTCTAAAAAAAAAAAATACACCTGTGACTAGGCTAATAGGCTAACAAAGAGAGGCCATCACTACTGATCCCATGGTATTAAAATGATAATTAAAGAATATTATGAATAACTATGCCCAGAAATTTGATAACTTAGATAAAATTGACCAATTCCTTGAACTCACATAAGGAGAAGTAGATAATTTGAATAGATCTATACCTATTAAAGAAACCAAATCAATAATTATTAACCTTCCAAAACAGAAAGCACCAGGCCCAGATGGTTTCACTAGTGAATTCTAAGAAATGGTTAAGGAAGATATGATATCAATTCTGTACAATCTCTTCCAGAAAATAGAAGCAGCGGGAATACTTTTCATTTCATTCTATAAAAGACAGCATAGGGCTGGGCACAGTGGCTCACACCTGTAATCCCAGCACTTTGGGAGGCTGAAGCATGTGGATCATGAGGTCAGGAGTTCGAGACCAGCCTGGCCAACATGGTGAAGCCCCATCTCTACTAAAAATACAAAAATTAGCTGGGCATGGTGGTGGTTGCCTGTAATCCCAGCAACTCAGGAGGCTGAGGCAGGAGAATCGTTTGAACCCAGAAGGCAGAGGTTGCAGTGAGCCAGGATCATGCCATTGCACTCCAGCTTGGGCAACAGGGTGAGATTCCATCTCAAAAAAAACAAAAAACAAACAAACAAAAAAAAAAACAGCATAATCCTAATACCGAAACTAGACAAAGGCGTTACAAGAAAAGAAAACTATAGACCAATATCTTTCATGAACATAGATGCAAAAATCCTCTACAAATTATTAGCAAATTGAATACAACAATGTTTAAAAAGAATTATAGACTGGGTGTGGTGAGTCACCACACCTGTAATCCTAGCATTTTGGGAGGCCAAGGCAGGAGGAACACATGAGCTCAGGAGTTTGAGACCAGCCTGGGCAACATAGTGAGAACTCATCTCTACAGAAAACTTAAAAATTAGCCAGGCATGGTGGTGTGTGACTATAGTCCTAGCTACTTGAGTGGCTGAGGTGGGAGGATTACTTGAGTCTGGGAGGTTGAGGATGCAGTGAGTCATGATTGTGCCACTGCACTCCAGCCTGGGCAACAGAGCAAGACCCTGTCTGAAAAAAAAAAAAAAAGTCAATTTGTGTAATCCATCACGTCAATAGGCTAAAGAAGAAAACTCATATGATCACAGCAATAGATGCAGAAAAAGCATTTAATAAAATTCAGCACCCGTTCATGATAAAAATTCACCCTGGGGCTTTTATTAAAATTAAGAAGATAATAACAACTTTTACCTGGATAAATTATTGGTCAAGCATACTGGGAGAGTTGACTCACTTTGCTAGAGTTTTGTTTTTTACTTTGCTTTCTTTTTTTCTTTTTTCTTTTTTTTTTGAGAGATGGAGTCTCGCTCCGTCACCCAGGTTCCCAGGCTGGAGTGCAATGGCACGATCTCGGCTCACTGCAACCTCTGCCTCCCAGGTTCAAGCGATTCTGCTGCCTCAGCCTCCCAAGTTGCTGGGACTACAGGCATGTGCCACTACGCCTGGCTAGTTTTTGTATTTTTAATAGAGACAGGGTTTCGCCATGTTGGCCAGGCTGGTCTTGAACTCCTGACCTCAGGTGATCTGCCTGCCTCAGCCTTCCAAAGTCCTGGGATTACAGGCATGAGCCACCATGCCCGGCCCACCTTGCTAGAGTTTTAAGACATGTTAGAAATGTACAACCACCAAAAAGTTACGATAGGAGATTTAAACATCTGAAGAACATTTGCACTGAAGATAGATTTTGAACAAACATCACGCCACTAAGCTGGAGCGGCTCTTCCTGTCTGCCATCAGAATACCGTTCTGGATCCAGGCGGGCACACGTCAGTGAAGAAAGAGCCCTTTGCTCTTTACTGTTGGCAAAGCCTAGAGGAACTGATGATCCTCTTGCAGGGGGCTCCGATGACGAGGTCTAGCTGGGGTGGGTGACAGTGGCTGGCATCCTAGCAAGCAGCAAACAGACTCGGTTCTGTATTTAACCCTGTGACCCCTTTGACATTCCCCAGCAGACTTGGTCTTCAAAGCACAATGATTTAGAAAATGAGAACTATTTCCCAGAGCTAAGGAAAGGAAGGCACTGTGGGCAAAGAGAGCAAAGTGGCTGTGACAGAATCCTTTATGCTTCCAAGAGGCCTTTCACCTCGGGGCGCACAACAACAAATCCCTGCATTTCAGATGCCCCAGCTGCTGGGTCATCACCCCTCTCACTGTGAAAGCGTGGAAATCATGCTTTAGCTAAAGCATTTCAGCTACAGTAAGATTCAAAGTCACTTAGAAAACTGAAACATAAACACACTCAAATGCATTCAGAATCCAGAATATTACAGCTAGATAAGACCATAACAGTCAATGTGGTTTTTTTTTTCTTTAGAAGCAGAGTCTCACTCTGTCACCCAGGCTGGAGTGCAGTGGCACGACCACAGCTCACTGTAGCCTCAACCTCCCGGGCTCAAAGTGATCCTCCCACCTCAGTGTACCAAGGAGCTGGGACTACAGGTGTGCACAACCACACCTAATTTTATTTATTTTTTGTAAAGATGAGGTCTCACTATATTGTCCACACTGATCTTCAACTCCTCGGCTTAACCGATTTTCCTGCTTCGGCCTCCTAGAGTGCCGGGATTATACAGGTCTGAGCCACACCACACCCATCCTAATAATCAGTTTTTTAATGTCCCACTTAATAAATGAAGAAACCCCAGCCCAGAGGGACTAAAAATCTGGCCCAAGCACACGAAGCAAGGAGAGGTAATACAGTAGAACAGCATCAAACAGATGTGGGGGGCACAGTGGCTGACGCCTGTAATCCCAGCACTTTGGGAGGCCGAGGTGGGTGGATCACTTGAGATCAGGAATTTGAGCCCAGCCTGGCCAACATGGTGAAACCCTATCTTTACTAAAAATACAAAAATTAGCCAGGCGTGGTGGCAGGTGCCTATAATCCCAGCTACTTGGGAGGCTGAGGTTCCCGGGAGAATCCACTTGAACCCAGGAAGTGGAGGTTGTAGTGAACTGAGATCGCACCACAGCACTTCATCCTAGAAGACAGAGACTCCGTCTAAAAAAAAAAAAGAAACAGATCTGGGCTTGATTTACAAACTTGAAGAAGTCATTTTACCAGCCTGAGCCCATTTCTTCATCTGTCAAGTGGGGAAAGTAAGAATCATCGCATAGGTCTGGTGTGAAAATTAAGACAGAGATTCTGTGAAGCACCATATAGGGCTGCCACATGAAAGCGCCCAATAACTGTTATTTTTCTTTGTTTTGGTTCCTGGAATCAGAGCCGGTCCTCAGTGCCTGGGCTCTGGGATCCCAGTTCATCCCTTTTTCCTCTGGTCCAAATGACAACCACAACAGGTAGTGTATTTGCCAGGACTAGGTCAGGTGGGAAATGAAAGAGATCCCTGGGTGCGTTACAGTGGCTGTCCAGCACACGACACTGAACTGGACCTAATTAACAATCTGTTAACAAAGAGATGAGGAAATTCCCGCAAGATTCCCCACATCTGTATTTTCAGCCCTGACCTCTTTTCCCAGGACTCTGGACTAACTCTGGAATTGCTTCACATGCATACACACACACACACACACACACACACATATATTTTTGAGATGGAGTCTCGCTCTGTCGCTCAGCCTGGAGTAAAGTGGTGGGATCTTGGCTCACTGCAACCTCCACCTCCCAGGTTCAAGCGATTCTCCTGCCTCAGCCTCCCAAGTAGCTGGGACTACAGGCACCACCACCACACCAGGCTAATTTTTGTATTTTTAGTAGAGACGGGGGTTTCACCACGTTGGCCAGGCTGGTCTCGAACTCCTGACCACAGGTGATCCACCTGCTTTGGCCTCCCAAAGTGGTAGGATTGATTACAGGCGTGAACCGTTGCATCTGGCTTTTTTTTGTTGTTTTTAATTATTTTTTTGAGCCAGTGTCTCACTCTATCATCCAGGCTGGAGTGCAGTAGCTCCATCACGGCTCACTGCAGCCTCAACCTCCTAGGCTCAAGCGAACCTCCCACCTCAACCTTCCAAGTAGCTGGGACTATGGGCTCACACCATCACACACGGTTATTTTTTAAAAATTTTTGTAGAGACGGGGTTTCGCCATGTTGACCAGGCTAGTCTTGAACTCCCGGGCTCCACCAGAGATCCACCCACCTTGGGCTCCCAAAGCGCTGGGATTCCAGGTATGAGCTACCATGCCTGGCCTTGCATACATCTCAAAAGAACTTATGCAAAAGAGAACTCTTGATTCCACCTTTCCCTTGCCCACCCAGAGCTCCTCCTTCAGGCATCCTCATCTTTAAAAAGGCAACATAATCCATTCAGTTACGTAAATCAAAACTGTAGGAATTTCCCTAGATTTCTTTTTTTTTTATATTTATTGCTTGTGGAATCCATGTCTGAAATGCACCCAAGTCCACTCTCCACTTTTACTGTACCACCCTCCCCTCCAGCCAAACCCTCATGCCAGTGACCTTTTAAAAATATGCACCATATCAAGTTTTCCCTCTGCTTAGCTTTCCAACGATTTCCCATAGCACTTAGAAAAAAATCCAGACTCCTTTCTCTGAGTCACAAATTCTCTGCGATGGCCCCAGGCTATTTCTCTAACTCATATTGTACCCACTCTCTGTTCACTCACTGTGCTCTGGACAAATCGGCCTTGTTTCTGTGCCTCAAATGTGTCAAGCTCAGTCCTGCCTGAGGGCCTTTGCATGACCTGTGACTCTGCCTGGGATGCTCTGCTAGCAGACTTCTGTGTGTAGGCTCCTTCAGAACTCAGCCTAATGTCACAATCTCAGATCACCCAACACAAGAAGCCACCCATTCACCGTTAGGCCATTTTATTTTAATTCTCTGCAGCTCTTATTGCTGTTTGATAATTTTCTTGGTTATTTCTTTGGGTTTTGTGTGCATGTGTGTTTTTGTTTTTGTTTTGAGACACAGTCTTGCTCTATCTCCCAGCCTGGAGTACAGTGGCATGATCTCAGCTCAACCTCTGCCTCCCGAGCTCAAGCAATCCTCCTACCTCAGGCTCCCAAGTAGCTGGGACCACAGATGTGCGCCACCAGGACCAGCTAAGTTTTTGCATTTTTGGTAGAGACCAGGTTCCACCATGTTGCCCAGGCTGGTCTTGAACTCCTGAGCTCAAGTGATCCTCCCTCCTCGGCTTCCCAAAATGCTAAGATTACAGGTGTGAGCCACTGTGCCCGGCCAGGTTATTTCTTTGGTTATTTTTGATCTCACTCTACAGGAAGGGAAGTTCTATGAGACAGCAGAGATCTTATCAGTGTTTCTTCTTAACTATATCTTAGCACCCAGAAACTCTTTGGCTGTCAACAAATATATGTTGATTGGGTAAATCAAAGACTGAATTCCAACCCACAAAAACTAGTAGTAAAGTGGAGAGCCTTATCTTGGGGGAGTGTTCATTTTCACTGGACTCCCAAGATGGTCTCACATTAGGCACATTTGTGCCTAAATGCACAAGCTCACTGGGCAGGAGTCACAGGAGCGTGGGTGAGTTCAGTGGGATACGCTGAACCCTTTCCCAAGGGGTCCCAACTGGCTGGGCATCCAAAGGCTTCTGCCCCAGGAGATCTCTGCAAAGGGAGTTCTCTGTGTGTTTCAGTAATGGGACCAGCTTGATGGCCTATTTCTTTCTTTTCTTTTTTATTTTTTATTTTTTTTTTAATGATGGTGTCTTGCTCTGTCGCCCAGGCTGAAGTGCAGTGGCACGATCTCTGCTCACTGCAAGCTCCGCCTCCCAGGTTCACACCATTCTCCTGCCTCAGCCTCCCGAGTAGCTGGGACCACAGGCGCCCGCCACCACGCCCGGCTAATTTTTTGTATTTAGTAGAGACGGGGTTTCATCGTGTTAGCCAGGATGGTCTCGATCTCCTGACCTCGTTATCCGCCCACCTCAGCCTCCCAAAGTGCTGGGATTACAGGCGTGAGCCATCGCACCCGGCCTTGATGACCTATTTCAACACTGTTAACTTGTGTTCCCAATGCTCTGTGCTATGGCAGTGGATGGTCTCTTACCACAGATATGTGCACAGAAGTTACTGCCTCAAGCCTGTGTTTAGCAGTCGTTTCGGAGGATCAGTTACCTAAAGTAAACATGAAATTCCATTATTTCCTTATTTGCATGGCATGCCACATGCTTTCACACTATTTGCTTTTACTTGAGCTCCTTCCCACCCCACCCCCACTCACCACCTATGGAAACCCCATTTCTTCCTCTTTAGGGCATAGCTCAGGTGCTGCACCTTCTGAGAACCTGTCTGATATTTTCAGGTTGAGATTGGTCACTGCTTCCTCAGATTCCCGTACTCTTTTTTTTTTTTTTGAGACAGAGTCTTGCTCTGTCACCCTAGGCTGGAGTGCAGTGGTGTGATCTCAGCTCACTGCAACCTCTGCCTCCCAGGTTCAAGCGATTCTCCTGCTTCAGCCTACCGAGTAGCTGGGACTACAGGCAGGTGCCATCATGCTCAGCTAATTTTTGTACTTTTAGTAGTAACAGGGTTTCACCATGTTGGCCAGGCTGGTTTGGAACTCCTGACCTCGGGTGATCTGCCCGCCTCAGCCTTCCAAAGTGCTGGGATAACGGGTGTGAGCCACTGTGCCTGGCCCCAGTACTCTTTTGAATGTACACACATTATAGTACTTATTTTATCTTACCTTTTATAATTACTTTTATATACCCACACCTACAAAATTATAAGTTCTTGAGGGAAGAATCATGCCATTCTTTTTCTTTTAATCTCCCCTTAGCAACTATCACAGTTATTTATACTGAGTAAGTGCTCAGTAAATGTTAGTAAAATGTATAAAGGAATCCAAAAGGCAGAAGCAACCCAAATATCCAACTACACGTGAATGGATAAGCAAAATGTGGCATATGTATTCGATGGAATATTACTTAGCCTTCAAAAGGAAGGAAGGCCGGGTGTGGTGGCTCATACCTGCCATCCCAGCACTTTGGGAAGCCAAGGTGGGCGGATCACTTGAGGTGAGGAGTTCAAGACCAGCCTGGCCAACATGGCGAAAACCCATCTCTACTAAAAATACAAAAATTAGCCAGACATGGTGGCTGGTGCCTGTAATTCCAGCTACTCAGGAGGCTGAGGCACAAGAACAACTTGAACCCAGAAGGTGGAGATTGCAGTGAGCTAAGATCGTTTCACTGCACTCCAGCCTGGGAGGCAGAGTGAGACTTTGTCTCAAAAAAAAGAAAAAAAAAGGAAGAAAAGAAGGAAATTTGGACCCATGCTACAACATGGATGAAACTTAAGGACATGATGCTAGTGAAATAAGCCAGTCACAGAAAGCAAAGCTGTAAGATTCCACTTACACAAGGCACCAGGGGGAGTCAGATTCCCAGAGACAGGAAGTAGAATGGGGTTGCCAGGGACTGAGGGCAGGGAGAACGGAGATTAGTGTTTAATCAGGACAGAGTCTCAGTTTGGGAAGATTAAAAAGTTCTGGGGATGATGAGAAGCTGCACAATGATGTGAATGTACTTAACACAACTGAGCTGTACACGTAAAAAGGATTAAGGTGGTAAATTTTGTCGTGTGTATTTTTCCACAATTAAAACACTTTTTAGGCCAGGCACAGTGGCTCACACCTGTAATCCCTGCACTTTGGAAGGCTGAGGCAGGAGGATCACTTGAAGCCAGGAGTTTGAGACCAGCCTGGGCAACAGAGTGAGACCCCATCTCTACTAAAAATACAAAAATTAGCTGGGCGTGGTGGCACGCACCTGTCATCCCAGCCATTTGGGAGGACAAAGCAAGAGAATCACTTGAGCCCAGGAGTTTGAGCCTGTAGTGAGCTATCATCGCACCACTGCACTCCTGCCTGGGTGGCAGAGCAAGACCCTGTCTCAAAAAAAAAAAAAAAAAAAATCGAAGAGAGAGTGAGCAGTATTCCTTTTAGTCAGGTGGTAGCTGAACACCTTTTTTTGACTAGGTAAAGCTGACCCAGGGAGTGGGGAGGATCTTAAGCTTCTGCCAGCAGTTCTTCATAGCTATTTTCTCTCCTCTCAGCAAGGGAGACTGAACATGCAAACCAAACACTTGCTGATTTGCTCAAGTAACCCAGACCAGAGGTCCAGACCTCCCCCCTTGTCAGGGCAATACGCCAGGCACTGAGAAATTACCAAGCAACTGCAAGTCTCTATGTCCAGTCATCCTGAAGGTAGATGAGGAACTGCTAGGATCAGACTTTTTGTTCATGATAATAATAATTATTTTCTTTTATTATTATTATTATTTTATTATTTTTTTTTTGAGATGGAGTTTCACTCTTGCTGCCCAGGCTGGAGTGCCGTGGTGTAATCTCGGCTCACTGCAACCTCCACCTCCCCGATTTAAGGGATTCTCCCGCCTCAGCCTTCTGAGTAGCTGGGATTACAGGCGCGTGACACCACGTCCCGCTAATTTTTTTTTTTGTATTTTTAATACAGACGGAGTTTTGCCATGTTGGCCAGGCTGGTCTTGAGCTCCTGGCCTCAGGTGATCTGCCCGCCTCGACCTCCCGAAATGCTGGGATTACAGGCATGAGCCACCACACCCGGCCTTGTGATATTTCAACTCATGTATACAATGGGTAATAAATCAGGGTAATTAGCATATCCGTCATCTCAAACATCTATCATTTCCTTGTGTTGGGAACACTCAAAATCTGCTCTTCTAGCTTTTGAAAATACACAATAAATTGTCATTAATTGTAGTCCCCCTATAGTGCTATAACTAGAGCATATTCTAGCTGTAATTTTGTATCCACTTAAGATAGGCTTTAAAATATATATATATATATATATATGCTTAGGCGGGAGAAACCCTAAATGTCGGGAGGCTGAGGCAGAAGAATCACTTGAGCCCAAGAGGTAGAGGTTGCCGTGAGCCAAGATCACGCCACTGCACTCCAGCCTGGGCAACAGAGTGAGACTCTATCTCAAAAAACAAACAAACAAACAAAAAACAGATGTGGCGGGACATGGTGGCTCACCTCTGTAATCCTAGCACTTTGGGAGGCCAAGGCAGGCAGACCACTTGAGGTCAGGAGTTCAAGACCAGCCTGGATATATGTAAAACCCTGTCTTTACTAAAAATACAAAAATTGTTGGCCGGGCGCAGTGGCTCATGCCTGTAATCCCAGCACTTTGGGAGGCTGAGGCGGGTGGATCACGAGGTCAGGAGATCGAGACCATTCTGGCTAACATGGTGAAACCCCGTCTCTACTAAAAATGCAAAAAAAATTAGCCAGGCATGGTGGCGGGCACCTGTAGTCCCAGCTACTCGGGAAGCTGAGGCAGGAGAATGGTGTGAACCCAGGAGGTGGAGCTTGCAGTGAGCCGAGATTGCGCCACTGGACTCCAGCCTGGGCAACAAAGCAAGACTCCGTCTCAAAAAACAAAACAAAACAAAACAAAACAAAAATTGTGGCTCATGCCTGTAATCCTAGCACTTTGGGAGGCCGAGGCGGGCGGATCACGAGGTCAAGAGATCGAGACCATCCTGGCCAACACGGTGAAACCCAGGCTGTACTAAAAATACAAAAATTAGTTGGGTGTGGTGGCACATGCCTGTAGCCCCAGCTACTTGGGAGGCTGAGATAGAATTGCTTGAACCCTGGAGGCAGAGGTTGCAGTGAGCTGATATCACACCACTGCACTCCAGCCTGGCAACAGAGCGAGACTCCATCTCAAAAAACAAAACAAAACAAACAAACAAACAAAAAGCCCCATAAAAATTAGCTTGGCGTGGTGGTGCATGCCTGTAATCCCAGCTACTTGGGAGGCTGAGGCAGGAGAATCGCTTGAACCCTGGAGGTGGAGGTTGCAGTGAGCCGAGATTGCGCCACTGCACTCCAGCCTGGGCGACAGAGCGAGACTCCGTCTCAAAAAAAAAAAAAAAAAAAAAAAGATGAAATGGAAATGTTACAGGTTAATGAAGAAAATATACAACTTTAGTACTTGCTTATAAAGTTTTTCTAAGATGCCATCTTGTAAAGGATAAAGTTCAACTACTGTAATAAAATTTTGTTTTTAAGTAAATAAGATGGGAAATTCATGGCTTCTGCCTCTTAGGGACAGTAAATTTTGATCTACATGACCAAGGTTCCACCACCGCTGCAGGGTGGTGACATAAGAGGATTTCAAGGAGATATTTATTTCTGATTTTGTCATCAGGAAAATTAATTTACTCATTTACAGGCAAATGGCATAACTCTGAATGATTTTAACCACTTATAAAAGCTTTGTTGTTTCCATTTTCTTTCTTTTTTTGTCATCAGCAAGAGAACACTCAATCCTGGAGAGCGCTCTGGGGACAGCATCCTCAACACCGCCTTCTTCATCGGCCTTGACCTCAGCGCCCCTTGATAAGTTTTTATTCCATGTGCTTGAGCCCTGACTCTTCCTTCCTTTTCTTCCCCGCTTCTCTCTCCCTTTCTCTGACACTCTCCAGTCAGTTTGTCCTTATGTCCCTCACCACTTCCCACCAGCTGGCAACTGAGTGGTTTTCTAGAAGCCACAGGTAAGAGTTTCCATGGAGGATGCTTCTCTTTCCAAGGCACCTTGGGTTAAAGCAACTGCGGGTTTGGTGCCTACTGAAGCTGAACGTGTGCATAGCTCTGCCTCTGGTATTCCATTCCTGAGTCTGAAAAATGAGAGTCTATGTCCATCAAAGGCATGTACAAGAGTGTTCATGGCAGCTTTATTCATAATAACTCAAAGCTAGAAACAGCGCAAATGTCCATCAACAATGAAATAGATACATTGTGATCAGTCACATCATGGAATGATATACAGCGAAGAAAAAGGATGAATTACATGTCGGGCACAGTGGCTCACGCCTCTAATCACAACACTTTGGGAGGCTGAGGTGGGCGGATCACGAGGTTGGGAGTTCGAGACCAGCCTGGCCAATATGGTGAAACCCCGTCTCTTCTAAAAATAAAAGAATCAGCTGGACATGGTGGCACGCACTTGTAGTCCCAGCTACTCGGGAGGCTGAGGCAGGAGAACCACTTGAACCCGGGAGGCAGAGGTTGCAGTGAGCTGAGATTGCATCACTACAGCCTGGGTGACAGAGCAAGACTCTGTCTCAAAAAAAAAAAGAAAGAAAAAGAGAAGAAAAGGATGAATTGTTGCTATATGCACCACCATCCACCAATGAATGGCAAAAACAATAATGAGCAAAAGAGGCCAAACACACAACTAATGCATATAGAGATGTCTCCATATGTCTGTCTAGCACTCTGTCTCCATAGGTACAAATCACACAGGCAAAGCCAATGCATAGTGATGGAGACTAGAAGAGTGGTCACCTCTGGGGGATACTGACTGGGAGGGGCACAAGGAGCCCACTGGAGTCCAGAAGCATCCTATGTCTTAATGTGGTTGGTGGCCACATGGGCCTATACACATGTAAGAAACTGTATGACTTGTACACTTTACTGTATGTAAGTTACACCTCAATCAAAAAGTGAGAAAATATTCTCACACCCGTAATCCCAGAACTTTCGGAAGCTGAGGCAGGAGGATTGCTCGAGCCTTGGAGTTTGAGACCAGCCTGGGCAATATAGTGAGACCTTGTCTCTACTATTTAAAAAATATATATTTTAAAAAAATTTAAAATTAGCCTGGTGTGGTGCGGTGTGCCTGTAGTCCCAGCTACTCTGGAGGCTGAGGTGGGAGGATCGCATGAGCTGGGAGGCTACAGTGAGTAGTGATCACACCACTGCATTCCAGCCTGGCTGAGAGAGCAAGAGCCTGCCTCAAACAAACAACAAAAGGAAAATATATTTAGAAATTTAAAATAAAGTAACCCATAGATTATCACAAATTGCAAAGCAGAAACGAGCGGGGCTCTGTCCCTCTCCCCATGTTCTCACTTCGCTGCCTGCTCAGTGTCTGTGCCCAGCGGCATCTGAGGGTGCTGTGAGTGTGCAAGACAAGCAGACACGCAGCAGGTGGAAGCACACGCCCCGCCACAGGCAGCGATCTGGACCCTCCCTTTGCACTTGTGCAATCTCCTAGGTTGTGGATAAAGAGATGAGTGTATGCCCTGAGAAAAGTGGTGGAATAAGAAGTTTCTCTGATTGTGTTTTTCCCCTTGCGTTTTCCCTAATTGCACACTCATGCTCTATCTAAGAGTTAAGGAAAATTCTCAAAAAGCACCGCACCTGTGGTCTAACTTCTACAGGTGGGATCCACTATGGGCAAGGGGCCCGGCGCGCATCGAGCCTCTGTCTCTCTCTTTCCCTATTTTATCTTATTGTATCTCTTATTTTATCCTATTTTTCCCAGATCCTTCTCTATGCCCACATAGCCTTGTCTCCCTCCTTCCTTTTTCTATTGCCATCCCTCTCAGTGATTCCCTCTCTCTTCCCTCACATAAAACCTCTAGGGTGTGGAATAAAGATCTCACAATTGCTTACAGGGTTCTAAGATATTTCCTTTTTTTTTTTTTGAGAATGAGTCTCGCTCTGTCTCCCAGGCCGGAGTGCAGTGGCACAATCTCGGCTCACTGCCACCTCCGCCTCCCGGGTTCAAGCAATTCTCCTGCCTCAGCCTCCTGAGTTACTGGGATTACAGGCATGCATCACCATGCCCAGCTCATTTTTGTGTTTTTAGTAGAGATGGGGTTTCGCCATGTTGGCCAGGCTGGTCTCAAACTCCTGAGCTCATGTGATCTGCCCACCTTGGCCTCCCAAAGTGCTGAGATTACAGGTGTGAGCCATGGTGCCCCGCTGCATTTTTTCTTTTTTTTTTTTTTTTTTTGAGACAGAGTCTCGTTCTGTCGCCCAGGCTGGAGGACAGTGGTGCGATTCTGGCTCACTGCAACCTCTGCTTTCCAGGTTCAAGCGATTCTCCTGCCTCAGCCTCCTGAGTAGCTGGGATTACAGGCGCGCGACACCATGCCCAGCTAATTTTTGTATTTTTAGTACAGATGGGGTTTCACCATGTCGACCAGGCTGGTCACGAACTCCTGACCTCAAGTGATTCCCCTCGCCTCAGCCTCCCAAAGTGCTGGGATGACCGGCGTGAGCCACTGCGCCCGGCCTAGTTATTTCCTTTTAAAAAGGCATTTGGAAGAAGCTCAGTTTTGTTTTATCAAACACATTTTCTGTTAATTTAGACTCATGTACATTACCACGTGGAAATTTGATTTTTAAACTGCATAGCTGTCACTCTAAAAGTTAAAAAAAAAAATAAAGAAATAACGCCTGTTGGGGTTGTGGTGTGGTAGGCTTGCTGTTTTCTCCCCAGGAAAACAATTTACAGCAATGCTGGCATTAAGTACAGAAAAGATTTACTCCAGCTGAAAATCACATACAATTTCTAAACAGCCTCCATTTATATACACAGTAATTTACAAAATGCCTCGTGGTGCAAACGCTCTTGTGGGAGATTTGTTTCATTTATCCCGTGTGACCCGCAGAGAGAGGAAATACAGCTGGGGTATGGTTGGGGGGAGAAGTGAGGCCCCCTGAGGGAGGCTGCCAGGGCAGGGAGAGGCCTGCATGCCGGTGAGAGACAGGGTTGGATGCAAGTTACCTTGGGGACTGCAAGACGCAGACCACCTGCCTCTCCTTCAAAACAATAGTCTCCTCTGTGCCCACACATCCTTGTCTTCCTCCTCCTTTTTTTATCCCCACCCCCTCTCAGTGATTCCCTCTCTCTTCCCAATCTTCCCTCACATAAAACCTCAAGGCTGTGGAAGAAAGATCTCACAATGCTTTACAGCATTCTAAGTTATTTTCTTTTAAAAAGGAATTTGGAGAAAGCTCAATTTTGTTTTACAAAACGCACTTCCCGTTCATTTAGACTCTTGTACATAACTGTGTGGAAATTTGATTTTTAAACTACATAGCTGTCACTCTAAACGTTAGTGTTCAGTATTTGGAAGGGGAGGCCACGCCACGTGGCGTGATGGGGTGGGGTTGCTGGGAGGAAGAGTAGGGGACCCTCCTCTGGTGGCTCCGCACAGCCTTTCCTCTGTTGTCCTGAGGATTCAGGTATCGCTACAACCTGGCCCAAACCCTGCATTCACCGGGCCCTGCTCCACCCTCCGCCTAGTAGCCAGGGGTATGACTCATCAACTGTGTCTTACTATCTGCTGTCTATGCTCCTTTCCCCAGGAAAAGAGCCGGAAGTGAAACAGACTCACCTCATTTTGTATCCAGTAAGGTATCTGCACTCTTCAGAGATTGATGTCTGGGCCACTACAGTTGGCTTAGCCTTTATTGTGTTAATTTATTTTGAATTTTTTTTGTAGAAACAGAGTTTTGCTAGGTTGCCCAGGCTGGTCTCGAACTCCTGGGCTCAAGTGATCCTCCCACTTCAGCCTCCTAAAGTGTTGTGATTACTGGCCCTGGCCCAGGCTTTAAATAGCCCTGCAGGGCGTTTTTGCTGGAGCATTTTAAAAATCCCCAGTAAGAATAAAAAGTCTGGTCATTTACCCTAATTATCAGTTCCCAGATCTTCAAGATTAGGGTGATAATACTTAACACACAGGGTTGTTTTGAGGCTAAATGAGATACGAGGCCTGGTATACAGCAGGTGTGCAGTCGCGGTTGCTCCTCTCACTCACATCCCACTCCCCCCGTTCCACGCCCCTTAAACAAGATGAGTTGGTAAGTTTATTTCAGACTGCTTGGCCGGCAATTAAGAGACACTCCCCCCACGTGGGCAGAGCCAGCTTGGTTCCAGCCTGATGGTCCCTGTAACTCCATATTCTACTAGATTTGTGACAGCTTGATGCAGCTACTTTGATGCAAGAGCATTTTTGATACAGTTTTAAAAACCATCATTGTTTTTCTTTTGTTTTGTTTTTGAGAAGGAGTCTCGCTCTCTCACCCAGGTTGGGGTGCAGTGGCGCGATCTCGGCTCACTACAACCTCCGCCTCCTGGGGTTCAAGCGATTCTCCTGCTTCAGCCTCCCTAGTAGCTGGGACTACAGGCACGCGCCGCCATGCCCAGCTAATTTTTGTATTTTTTAGTAGCGATGTGTTTTCGCCATGTTGGCCAAGCTGGTCTCGAACTCCTGACCCCAAGTCATCCACCCACCTCACCATCCCGAAGTGCTGGGATTACAGGCGTGAGCCACCGCACCCAGCCCATTGTTATTTACCTTAAGAAAAATTACAAATTGTAAACATTCTTGCTCCTTCCCTGAGATTAACCCTATTGAAGACATCTCTGCTCTCCTATCCCCGGATGGATGTCAGTTCTGCAGTAATCCCTACCACTCTACCCCAAATGCAGCTGAAGCTTATTTTTTATTTTATTTTATTTATTTATTTACTTATTTATTTTTTGAGACAGAGTCTCACTCTGTATAGCCCCGGCCGGAGTGCAGTGGCGTGATCTGGGCTCACTGCAACCTCTGCCTCCCATTTCAAGCGATTCTCCTGCCTCAGCCTCCTGAGTAGCTGGGATTACAGGCGCCCACCACCATGCCTGGCTAATTTTTGTATTTCTAGTAGAGACGGGGTTTCACCATGTTGGCCAGGCTGGTCATGAACTCCCGACCTCAAGTGATCCGCCCACCTCAGCCTCCCAAAGTGCTGCGATTACAGGCGTGAGCCATTGTGCCTGGCTGCAGCTCAAGCTTTTTACAGTGGTTTGCCATTGTGGTGTTCGTTCAGATAATGTTTTCCTACTAGGAATTACAAACTTGAAACACTTTTTAAAGCTCAAAAATATTTAAAACAGGCCAGGCGCGGTGGCTCACGCCTGTAATCCCAGCACTTTGGGAGGCCAAGGCGGGCGGATCACGAGGTCAGGAGATCGAGACCATCCTGGCTAACATGGTGAAACCCCGTCTCTACTAAAAATACAAAAAATTAGCCGGGCGCAGTGGCGGGCGCCTGTAGTCCCAGCTACTTGGGAGGCCGAGGCAGGAGAATGGTGTGAACCTGGGAGGTGGAGCTTGCAGTGAGCCAAGATTGTGCCACTGCACTCCAGCCTGGGCAACAGAGTGAGACTCCATCTCCAAAAAAAGAAAAAAAAAATTTTTAACAAATTAAAAGGATCTAATCCTCACATTTTTTTCTTTACTAATCATTCTGGATTTCTTCCTTTGAATTATTGGGCAGGGAAGATACTTAAATATGGAAGATTATTACTCTAATTTGAATGAAATAAATGTTTATTAATGTGAGGCAAAAAAAAAAAAAGTGGACTTGCAGCTAAGTTCATCCATGGGGACCAGATGGTGTTTTACAGACTTAAAAAAAAGTTACAACTCTTAATAACACTTATTTGTGTAGTATAATCAAAACTGGCCAGTCATGGTGATTCATGCCTGTAATCCCAGCACTTTGGAAGCCGAGGTAGGAGGATCAGTTAAGGCCAGCAATTAGAGACCAGCCTGGACAACATAGTGAGACTCCATCTCTACAAAATATAAAAAATAAAAACGTAGCCAGTCATGGTGGCATGTGCCTGTAGTCCCAGCTACTCAAGAGGATCGCTGGAGCCCAGGAATTCCAGGATATAGTGAGCTATGATTGCGCCACTGCACTCCAGGCTGGGCAACAGAGTAAGGCCCTATCTCTAAAAAAAAAAAAAAAAAAAAACCAACCCAATAAACAAAACCCAACATATTTCACAAAACAATACTTTTTGTTTTTTGAGGCAGAGTCTCACCCTGTCACCCAGGCTGGAGGGCAGTGGTGTGGTCATAGCTCACTGTAGTCTTGACCTCCCTGGGCCCAAATTCTCCCACCCCAGCCCCCCAAGAAGCTGGGACCACAGGTGTGTGCCACCACGCCCAGCTAATTTTTGTATTTTTTGTAGAGACAGGGTTTCGCCATGTTGCCCAGGCCGGTCTCAAACTCCTGGGCTCAAGCAATCCACCTACCCCGGCGTCCCAAAGTGCTGGCATTACAGGCGTGAGCCACTGCGTCCAGTAACAATACCTATTCCCCCACCACCCCACACGGATATTTTCCATTCCATTCTATTTCAATTAAAAGAAAATCTAGGCTGGGTGCAGTGGCTCACACTTGTAATCGCAGCACTTTGGGAGGCCAAGGCAGGCAGATCACCTAAGGTTAGGAGTTCAAGACCAGCCCTGCCAACATGGCGAAACCCCGTCTCTACTTAAAAAAAAAAAAAATTAGCTGGGCATGGTGGCAGGCACCTGTAGTCCCAGCTACTTGGGAGGCTGAGGCACAAGAATCCCTTGAATCCGGGCAGCTGAGGTTGCAGTGAGCCGAGATCGCGGCACTGCACTCCAGCCTAGGCAACAGAGTGAGACTCCATCTCAATTAAAAAAATAAAGAAAATCTTAGGCTGTGCCTGGTGGCTCACACCTATAATCCTAGCACTTTGGGAGGCCGAGGCAGGCAGATCATCTGAGGTCAGAAGTTTGAGACCAGCCTGGCCAACATGGTGAAACCTCACCTCTACTAAAAATACAAAAATTACGTGGGTGTGGTCACACATGCCTGTAGTCCCAGCTACTCGGGAGGCTGAGGCAGGAGAATTGCTTGAAACTGGGAGGTGAAGTTTGCAGTGAGCCGAGATCGTGCTACTGAACTCTAGCCTGGGCAACATAGCGAGACTCCGTCTCAAACAAACAAACAAACAAAAAAACAAAAAAAGTCTTGTTTTGGCCCACTAAGCTTATTCTACTTCCTGCTAATGGATTATGATACACTTTGAAAACTAGTAGGCTAGAATGAAGAATGGCTCTGTGAAATAGAGAAAAATACATGTGTAGTTCTTGGGGATAACTGAGAAAAATCACAGGAGGAGGAGAGGTGGGAAAGGGAAGCGTGAGGAGAGCTGTGCAGATGTCACAAGAACAGAGCAATAAGGGGGCAAAATGACCAGGAGTCATTGGCTACCCAAGGGACTTTTAAACACAGATATTTCTGATGTCTGCTTCAAGCTGTTTGCCTTGAAGCATTGTGACCTACTCTTTTTTTTTTTTTTCCTTTCTGAGAGCCTATGGATTATATTGAAAGACCTACTCTCTCTTCCTGAATATCAGCTAAGTCTATTCTTCACACAAATGCCTCTGGAAAATAGGTTTTAGGTGGAAAAGTGGGGGATGGCAGAGTCTCGTTTCTGGGTCAAGGAAGTGCAGAACCCAGACAGCACTTATAGGGCCTGGGTGAGATCCATCAGCTCAACTCATGGTGGGAGCAGGGCTCACACTCGGGAAGTCACAGAAATGAGTGCAAATTCCTGGGCATGCGATGGACACTCTCGCCAATCTTATTTGGAGAGCAAGGTTATACCAGCATCGTCAGACCAAAGAACCCAAATCCCGACTACTAAGTGACAGTTTTGAGAGTGGCAGGAGGCAGCCAAATGCCTGGGCAGATAGGGGTGCATCCCCCATGAAACCCCACCTGCAAGCTGAAGATAGCTTAAAGCCTGAAAGCCAAGCTACAAGTGAAATCCTCAGACCGGATTAAGAACCTGTCTTCCCGCTTGGCGTGCTTTCCTCTGATTAATCCCACCCTTCACCTATTTGACATATACCTGCCCTTTCCTAATTGGTTTCCTACACTGTCATGCCCACCTTTGAGTGATGTCTTCGCTTTAACCACTTTGGCATACTCACAAACCAATCAGCATGCACTCCCCGTCCTGAGTCCATAAAAGGCCCCAGACCCAGCCACACAGGGGGACTTTCCCGCCATCAGATGGGGGAACTACCCAGCGACCCTGCTCCGTGTCCCCTCTCCACTGAGAGCTGTTCCATCGCTTAATAGGATTCTTCTCCGCCCTCCTCACCCTTCAATGTCCAGCATATCCTCATTCTTCTTGGGTGTGGGTATAAGAGCTTGGGAACCACTGAATGCAGGTCCAAGCTATAACACAGGTGAGCTGGGGCACGCCAGTGTGGCCAACCAAAGCCCGGGTGGAATGTTGCCGGCCGAGGGTCCCCAGCTTGCAAAGTGATCAAGAAGAAAAATCCGACATCAGTTTCATACTCAAACAAGAGAGAAGGGAAGAGGAAAAAGGAGAAAGGTATGTGAGGAGGGGGAGGCCCTTCAAGACAGAAGGAGCACTCCTGGCTAATGGACCTTATAAGGAGCTCTCTTCTGAAACCAGGAAGGGCTGAAATAGAGACTAGATGAAACCATATGAGGGGGTGAAGAGAGCCATGTGGGACAGAGAGGGTTGGGTGGAAGCAGGGAAGATGTGAGGGTCAGGAGAAACATAGGCAGGGATGGATGGGACTCAGAGTGGAAGAAAGGAGAGAGTGAAGGGAAAGAATGAAGCAGAAATAATGATAATATTGGGAAAACTATCTAGTGACATAAAAATTGGCTGGGCGCAGTGCCTCACACCTGTAATCCCAGCACTTTGGGAGGCCAAGGTGGGTGGATCACTCGAGGTCAGGAGCTCGAGACCAGCCTAGCCAACATGGTGAAACCCCATCTCTACTAAAATTACAAAAATCAGCCTGGTGTGGTGGTGGGCGCCTGTAATCCCAGCACTTTGGGAGGCCAAGGTGGGTGGATCACTTGAGCTCAGGAGCTCGAGACCAGCCTGGCCAACATGGTGAAACCCCACCTCTACTAAAAATACAAAAATCAGCCTGGTGTGGTAGTAGGCGCCTGTAATCCCAGCTACTTGGGAGGCTGAGGCAGGAGAATCGCTTGAACCTGGGGGGTGGAGGTTGCATTGAGCCAAGATCCCGCCATTGCACTCCAGCCTGGGTGACAGAGCGAGACTCTGTCTCAAAAAAAAAAAAAAAAAAAAAAAAAATTGTCCTTAGTCAGACAAAGAGGCACTCCAATTTGGGTTATCACTTAACCCCTGAAGGTCAAGGTAACTTTTGCCAGTCCCTAAAGATGAAATAGGGAAACAACTTCACTGGAGACCATGCCCCCTGGGTGTATGTAGTAGGCACGGCTTTCCCTGTTCTGTGCTTCATTACTGTACCTTTTCCTCTTACTGTACCAAACACAGTGGCAATGCAAACACACAACTATCTGCTGGGTGGAAGAATCTCAGCTCCAGACATGCTATGTTATGCAGGTGGCATCCTCAGAGTTAACAGCTTTGACTTTTTTCTCTGAGTCCATTTCAAATTACACATGTTTTTGGTCTTGTTTTATAACTTTGAAACAAATCTTTTTAGGACAACTGCTTTGTGCTTGGCTTCCAGAACTGCAATCATTTTATTGACTCTTAGTTATAGTTTTTGTCTGGATTGTTTTTTGTCATTTTTACTTCTGGCATGGACAGCTGGAGATTCTAACACAGAGTTAGCTGTTTCAACTTCAATGCTGTCATGTTCGTATTGTGTTGGTTCAAATGTCTTTGAGAACTAAGACTCATTCTTCCCAGAGATTCTTATCAGTTACTTTCCTTTCTGTCCTTGCTCCTTACCTAGGCATCTGAGAATGCTTCCTAGATGAGCGCATGTTTATTGCATTTGAAAATTAAGCTAGTGTCTAAATCTCTAAATATATCTCAGGATATAAAGGTTTCACTTATTTATTTATTTATTTATTTATTTATTTATTTATTTATTTATTTATTTATTTTGAGACAGGGTCTTGCTCTGTTGCCCAGGCTGGAGGGCAGTGGTGCGATCATAGCTCAGTGCAGCCTAAACTCCTGGGCTCAAGTGATCCTCTGGCCTCAACCTCCTGAGTCACTGGGACTACAGGCATATGCCACCATGCCCAGCTAATTTTTCTTTTTTTGTAGAGATGGGGGTCTTGCTATATTGTCCAGGCTGGTCTGGAACTCCTGGCTTTAAGTGATCCTCCCACCTTGGCCTCCCAAAGTGCCAGGATTACAAGCACGAGCCACTGTGCCCAGTCCAGATTTTCAACATACCACAATGACAGCATCGTGTCAACAAAAATACCAATATTTCAACATTGAAAAATAATACAGCATACGGGAATATTTATATGCCAAGACATCAGAACGCCACAAAGTGGGGGTGCAGTCTGTACCCTTGAATGTCAACGGAGTGTTCTCTGTAATTGTTGAGGCAAATCATGAAAAGTCTCGCATTGCTCAGGAGCACAGTATCAGACTCTTCCTTTTTTGCCCTGCCTCTGCAGCCAACTGACCTCGAGGCCCCACAGCCTGCTGAAAGCCAGTCCTCTCCACGGACTGGAATTCTTACTCACCTTCCTCACCCGAGCAATATGCAATCTGAAACAGTGACGCTAGGAGGAGCCGTTACGCTCCAGATGCCTAAGGAGGCCATCCTCGGGAACTTCCCGTTAACCGGGTTCCTGGGGGGCAAAGTGAATTGTCATAGGCAAGTCAAAAGCAGCCTGCAACTATCCTCATAAAAAAAATTTTTTTAAGGAAAAAATATCCAGCTAAGTGGCTTTTAAAATTAGGAACATAGGAATTCCTAGCCAGAGCAATTAGGCAAGAGAAAGAAATGAAAGGCATCCAAATAGGAAAAGAAGTCAAAACTCTCTCTCGGCTGACTGTATGATTCTATACCTAGAAAACCCTAAAGACTCCACCAAAAGGCTTCTGGAACTGACAAACGACTTCAATAAAGTTTCAGGATACAAAATCAATGTACAATTAGCTCGGCATGGTGGTGAACACCTATAATCCCAGCTACTTGGGAGGCTGAGGCAGGAGAATTGCTTGAGCCAGGGAGGCAGAGGTTGCAGTGAGTTGAGATTACACCGCTGCACTCCAGCCTGGGCGACAGAGCAAAACTCTGTCTCAAAAAAAAACAATTTACAAAAACCAGTAGCATTTCTATACACCAATAATGTTCATGCTGAGAGACAAAGCAATAATGCAATCCCATTTACCCACACAAAAACAAAATACCTAGGAATACATCTAACTAAGGAGTTGAAAGGAGGAATACATCTAACTAAGGAGGAGAACTACAAAACACTGCTGAAAGAAATCAGAGATAACATAAACAAATAGAAAACCATTCCATGCTCATGGATTGGAAGAATCAATATCCTTAAAATGGCCATGCTGCCAAAAGCAATCTGCAGATGCAATGCTATTCCTATGACACTACCAATGTCATTTTTCACAGAACTAGACAGAACTATCCTAAAATTTCATACAGAACCAAAAAAGGGCCCAAATCACCAAAGCAATCCTAAGCAAAAAGAACAAAGCCAGAGGCATCACATTACTCTACCTCAAACTATACAACAAGGCTACCATAACCAAAACAGCATGGTACTGGTACCAAAAAAAAAAAAAAAAAGCAGACACATAGATGAATGAAACAGAACAGAGAACCCAGAAATAAAGCTGCACACCTACAGCCATCTGATCTTCAACAAAATCAACAAAAATAAGCAATGGGAAAAGGAACCCCTATTCAATAAATGGTTCTGGGATAGCTGGCTAGCCATATGCAGAAGAACGGACCCCTACCTTTCACCAGATACAAAAATTAACTCAAGATGGATTAAATATTTAAACATAAGACATCAAACTATAATAATCCCAGAAGAAAACCTGGGAAACATCATTCTGGACATAGGCCTTAGTAAAGAATTTATTATTAAGTCCTCAAAAGTAATTGCAACAAAAACAAAAATTGAGAAGTGGGACCTATTAAACTAAAGAGCTTCTGTACAGCAAAAGAAACTGTCAACAGAGAGATCACCTGAGGTCAGGAGTTCGAGACCAGCCTGGCCAACATGGTGAAACCCCATCTCTACTAAAAATACAAAAATTAGCTGGGCCTGGTGGCATGTGCCTATAGTCCCTGCTACTTAGGAGGCTGAGGCAGGAAAATTGCTTGAACCCAGGAGGCAGAGGCTGCAGTGAGCCAAGATCACGCCACTGCACTCCAGCTTGGGCAACAAAGTGAGACTTTGTCTCAAAACAAAGAACAACAAAAATAAAAAATAAAAACCAGAGTGAACAACTTATAGAATAGGAGAAAATATTTGAAATTATGTATTTGACAAAGGTCTAATATCCAGAATCTACAAGGAACTTAAACAATTCAAGAAGGAAATAACCCTGTTAAAAAGTGGGCAAAAGACATGAATAGAACTTCTCAAGATATACAAGCAGCCAAGAAACATGAAAAAAATGTTCATCATCACTAATCATCAGAGAAATGTACATCAAAACCACAATGAGAAACCATCTCACATCAGTCAGAATGGCTATTATTAAAAAGTGAAGGCAGCAACCTATTTCTCTGGGTGCCTTTTTTTTTTTTGACATGGAGTCTTGCTCTGTCACCCAGGCTGGAGTACAATGGCACTATCTTGGCTCACTGCAACCTCTACTTCCCAGGTTCAAGTGATTCTCCTGCCTCAGCCTCCCAAGTAGCTGGGATTACAGGCACGTGCCACCATGCTTGCTACTTTTTGTATTTTTAGTAGAGACAGGGTTTCACCATCTTGGCCAGGCTGGTCTTGAACTCCTGACCTTGTGATCCACCCGCCTCAGCCTCCCAAAGTGCTGAGATTGCAGACGTGAGCCACCGTGCCCGGCCTCTTTTGCCTATTAAACTTATACTTAAAAAAAAAAAAAAAAAAAAAAAAAAGTTAAAAACAGATGCTGACGAGGCTGTGGTGAAAGGGAGCTCTGGTACACTGTTGTTGCAAATGTAAATTAGTTCAGCCACTGTGAAAGGTGGTTTGGAGATTTCTCAAAGAACTTAGAACTACCATTTGACCCAGCAATCCCATTACTGGGTATATATCTCAAAGAAAATAAATTGTTCTACAAAAAAACACACACGTACTCCTATGTTCACTGCCATTTTTCTGTAAAATAGATAACATGTTTCTATACTCCAGGGATCCAGGAGCCCTAAGTTAACAACTCTTGGTCTAAACAGGGCTACAGAGAAGCAGAAGACAAGGGAAGGAGGCAGAGAGGGAGAAAGATGGAGAGACACACAGAAAGAGCCAGAAGGAAAGCGAGCAAGCAGCAGGGAGGGGGCCCAGCAGCCTCTTCCCCCGCCACCTGCGCGGCCTCCGCATGTGCCTGAAGCCCTTGCAAGGCTAAGCCTGGGCTCATCTCTGAAGATGGGCTTCCCTCAGTGCCTCTCTGTGCTCCCCGCCCACCTCTCTCTCCTTATCAAAGCTGGCTCCCCACAGGAAAGGGAGCGCCATGGTCTCAAAATTCACCGAGGTGCACCATTCCATTGCAACAGCAGGGCTCACAGTCCTGCGGTCTGTTAGGCTGTGCTACCTTGGCTCTCAGGTCCCCTGTTTACCTCTTAAGTCCCCTGTTTCTCATTTGTACAATGGAGGATTCAAATACAGATGCTCCTCAGTGAGGATGGGGTTACATCCCCATTAACCCATTGTAAATTCAAAATATCATAAGTCGAAAATGCATGGAGGAGACTGGGTGACGTGGCTTACTCCTGTAAACCCAGCACTTTGGGAGGCTGAGGCAGGCAGATCACTTGAGGTCAGGGGTTTGAGGTCAAGTTTGACCAGCCTGGCCAACATGATGAAACCCCATCTCTACTAACAATACAAAAATTAGCTAAGTGTGGTGGCGGGCACCTGTAATCCCAGCTACTCAGGAGGCTGAGGCAGGAGAATCGCTTGAACCCAGGAGGCAAAGGTTGCAGTGAGCTGAGATCATGCCTTTGCACTACAGCCTGGGCCAACAGAGTGAGACTCCATCTCAAAAAAAAAAAAAAAAAAAAAAAGCATTGAATACACCTACAGAACATCACAGCATAGCCAGGCCTGCCTTAAATGTTCTCAGAACACTTATGTTAGCTGATAGTTGGGCAAAATAATCTAATACCAGCCTATTTTACATAGAGTGTTCAATACCTCATGTAATTTAGTGAAAATCAGAAAAGTTGTATGAGTATTGGAAGTATGGTTTCTACTGAATGTATGTTGTTGTTACCACCATCATTAAGTCAAAAAATTGTTAAGTTGAACCATCCTAAGTCGGGGACATCTGTAGAGGATAACGGACATTTTTGAATGAATACGATGTCAGCTCAGAAGCGCAGGGGGCAGTGGGAGTAAGTGTCATGGACAGACAGCAGGTGCAAAGGCTGCCAGGAAGACCAGCTAAGGCTCCCTCTCTTCTAGGACCTGTGGGTGACAGGAGCAAGGGGGCAGAATGAAGGGAACCTCCCTCTTTTGGTGGAGGGAGGAACCTCCCTTTTTCACTTCTGCATAGGGTGGTCCTTTGTTTTATTTTTTTAAATGGAGACCTTGGGTGATCTGCCTGCCTTGGCCTCCTAAAGTGCTGGGATTACCCGCGTGAGCCACGGCACCCAGTCTGCATAGTGTGGTCTTGTGATTAAAGAAGGTAGTTACTGCAGTGAGGCCATCAACCTTGTGTCTAAATCTGACCTCTGCCCTCGGCCTCTTCCCTTTCCTTGGGTGTCAGCTGGGGGATGGCCCAGAAGGGCATTTTGGAATTGATATCTATAAATTCCAACTTAACTTTTAACACTAAATATCTAGGCTTGGCTCTAGAGCTTTCATTCTGGAGTTCTTGCCAAGAGAAGAAGAGCTGCAAGAAAAAGGTCCCATCAGGGGGTTGAAGCAGGGCTAACATAAGGAATAAAGTGGTTGGATTAGGCCCGCCCCTTTACAGGAATAAGGACTGCTGACATAATATTCTTAACCTCCTGTTATTTTCTTACGGGTTATATTTCCTAAGCATCTGGGGGCTGGGGGGCAGGTATTGTTCAGAAGAACAGAGACTTTGTTTTAGATGACTTGGGGCAAACAATGTTCCCATTCAAGGGATCAAGGTGGGAGTAATGGATGGAGGAAGAAAGGAATAGATCAAGTGTGAAAATTCGGTGCCAAACAACTTCCACAAGCTTCCTTCCAGCTGATCTGACCCTTTTCAGTGAGATGTGTGAACTACACTGTTGCTTTGAGATCTTTCCACTGAGGTGAACGTGGGAGCCACAGGCATTCCTTCATTTGCAATCCTACAAGACAAGGCTCTGGGCCAAAAGCGAATAATGAGCTCCTCCCCTCCAGTCAGTCAACAGGCGGTGCTCATTAGGGAAGCTCCCTAGAGAGACGCCCCCCTGGGCTTGCCGGCAGGTGTGTCTGCACACTCCCCACCTGCTCCCGTGGCTGAGGCCAGCTGCTAAAGAGAAAGGGCTGCTGGGGCAAAGGGGAAGGGAGGACAAATCGAGAGGCGCTTTCAAGACATCTCGTCATCACCTGCTTACTTGTCTGTCTGGGATACAGAGGGTTTACTTGTTGCCCAGGCGACTCAAAAATCCATGATGTGGGGGGACTGGACACAAGGGCTTATGACTGTAATCCCAGCATTTTGGGAGGCTGAAGTGGGAGGATCACCTGAGCCCAGGAATTTGAGATCAGCTTGGGCAACATGGCGAGACCTTATATCTAAAAAAACAGAACAAAACAAAAACAGTAACAAAAACAGCCGGGTATGGTGACGTGCACCTGTGGTCCCAGCTACTTGGTAGGCTGAGATGGGAGGATCACTGAAGCCAGGGATCCCGGTCAAAGCTGCAGTGAGCTATGACTGCACCACTGCACCCCAGCCTGGGCGACAGAGCAAAACCCTGTCTCAAAAAAAAAAAAAAAGAATCTGTGATGTGGGGAAATGTTTTTTAAAGCATGATCCCTGGGCCATAGAGGGCAGAATCATGTGTGCTTTTAAAATTCAGATTCCTGGATCCTACCGCAGACCTACTGAATCAAAAATCCCTTAGGAATCTGTTTTCTCATAATTGCCCCTTACCTCTCTGGCCTCCAGGTGATGTTGATGCAAAGTAAAATTTGAGAATCTCTGTTCTGATAGAAGGAGCTCTTCTCTGAGACTCACAGGAAGTGGATTTCTAGTCCTGGTTTTCCTTCAAGCTAACGGGGCCTCAGTTTTATCATCTGTTGGTTTGGATCAGGGGTCAGCAAACCACAGCCCTTGGACCCAATCTGGCCCACAGCCTGCTTTTGTAAATAAAGTTTTATTGGCACATAGCCTTAGCCTTACTCATTTGTTTCTGTATTACCCATGACTACTTTTGTGCTACAACAGCAGAGATAAGGAGTTGTGACAGAGACTGCTGTGGGGCCCTAACAAATCAATAAGTTAATAGGAACTAGGAAGGAGCCAGGCTAGCAGAACAGGGACCTAATCCAGGGACCTAACCCTGTTTGCAACCCCTTTGTGTGAAAAACCACAGCCACTATCTTGCAACTCCGGAAATGAAGGTATGTGAGTTGCAAGAAGGCTAAGATCAGCAAAGTGTTTCCCTCAGGCACCTGAAAAGGCCTGGCAGTTATAATTCACCCCAACATATTCTGAGTGTATATAGCCCAAGCTTACTTGATGTAACCCCCTCTAGCATGACCTTGTACAGCTTCCCTCCGGCCCCTGCATCTTTGCAGACAGCCCCTTCTCTGCTGTGCTGCCCCTTGCATTCTTGCAACTTATTCTCATCCTTTCTCTAATATGTCTTCCTTTCTTTACCCATGACTGTCTTGGTAAATACTTTTACCACCTGTGATGACACGGGCCCCAGCAGTCACACCCAAGACAACTGTCACAATTAGCCTGAAATGTTAACTGTGTGCCCTTTACAGAAAAAGCCTGCCAGTCCCCAGGTTGGATGATTTCTAAGCACTTTTCCAATCCTGAGATTCTTTTCAAAAGAATGAATTCCTCCCTCCATAGACATATTTATAGTGTTCCTGCATCAAGAATTTCTTTTATTTTTGACATGGCCAGGGAGAGTGAGGAAAACCAGGGATGGAAGAGGAAGACAACATTTGGAGCTTGAGAATTAGGCGATTAGTACCACTGAAAAGACGAACGAAGGGGGAATTGAAGAGAAGGCAGGTTTCCTTTCTCAGAGTTTGTTTTAAACCGGTGAAGAGTGGTCTGGTCTAAAACTGTGAAGTATCAGGTTAGTACAAAAGTAATTGCAGTTTTTGCCATTACTTTTCATGTCAAAGCCCGCAATTACTTTCGCCCCAACCTAATAGATGAAATTGGTTTTGGTGCCTACAACCTTTCGCCTAGCCTCATTCAGAACACTTTCCAGGCTTAGAACTTGTATCTCCAGACCGAACCCTTATATTTCCTTCTACCTTACAAAATTTCCTATATTTATCTCATCCATTCCAACATAAAGATGTTAATCTGTAAATTAATCCATGCTGATAAGCTAATGGGGAAGAGAAAAAAAGCCCACTCTCAAGTAGAAAAAGGAATTTTAACTGCATTTCTGTTGTCTAATGGTTAGACTCTAACCTATGCGCCACTCTGATGTTGAGAATTTCAGTGTAATAAGTGAATTGAGCAGCTACTGGGTTCTAGGACTTGGGCCACGTGCCCTGCCTCTATGAGGAATGTGCCATCTCCCCCACTTCTTGTTGCAAAAAACATCTCTTTACCACTCCCTCTCCCTCCTTCTTGTGCTAAAGACTGCAGCACCTGGTCCCAGGTTTCTTCTGCAACCTGGTGCCTGCCGCTGCCTCAGCAGCTTCAAGGTCTATGCCAACAATACATCCAACAATGAAGCCTCTTGGTTACCTGATACCCTCATCTCCAATGACCATCTCCTACACTCCACCTTGGTCACCATCTCCCTCAGTCAGACCCTGGACTTCTTATCTCCAGGAACTGGAGCCAGAGTCACTCAAAGCCAGGAGTGTCCACTCACTGCCCCCACGCCCAACACATATCACTGACTTTTTTTTTTTTTCTTTTTGTATTTTTAGTAGAGACGGGATTTCACCATGTTAGCCAGGATGGCCTCGATCTCCTGACCTCGTGGTCCGCCCACCTCGGCTTTCCAAAGTATTGGGATTACAAGCATGAGCCACCGCGCCCAGCCTCGACACCACTGACTTTTTAACTCACACTACCCACTTTTTAAGCCTGTTGTTAACTCTTCCTAGGATTATGACTTATTGCAGGCAACAAGCCTAGGGAGACAAGAGGACCCAAACAGAGCCTCACGACCATTGGTTCATGACAGAATCCAAGATATCCCCAAATATTGCCAAGAGGGAAGAGAGCTGAGTCAGCAACCTGGGTCTGGTTGAGGGACCTTGGGAGGCCCCACAAAACTATTAGATGGGGAGACAGATGGTTGGGTAGGGCACTGAAATAATGAGTAGCACTAATAAAATGCATTCATATATAGAGATATTGTTAGATGGAGTCTCACTTTGTCGCCCAGGCTGGAGTGCAGTGGCACAATCTCGGCTCACTGCAACCTCTGCTCCTGAATTCAAGCAGTTCTCCTGCCTCAGCCTCCTGAGTAGCTGGGACTACAGGCATGTACCACCACGCCCGGCTAAGTTTTGTATTTTTAGTAGAGACGGGGTTTCCCTATGTTGGTCAGGTTGGTCTCGAACTCCTGACCTCAAGCAATCCGCCCGCCTTGGCCTCCCAAAGTGCGGGGATTACAGGCGTGGGCCACCACGCACGGCCCATAAAACACATTAATATGTTCAAGTTCAAATAGCATTTTAGGCCAGGCGCAGTGGCCCATGCCTGTAATCCCAGCACTTTGGGAGGCTGAGGTGGATTATTTGAGCCCAGGAGTTCAAGACCAGCCTGGGCACCACATAGCTGGGCCCTGTCTCTACAAAAAAAAAAAAAAAAAAAATTAGCTGGGCGTGGTAATGCATGCCTGTAGTTCCGCCTACTCAGGAGGCTGAGCGGGAAGGATTGCTTGAGCCTGGGTGGTTGAGGCTGCAGTGCACCGTGATTGCACTGTTGCCTGAGTGACAAAGTGAGAACGTGTCTCTAAAAAAAAAAAAAAAAGAAAATTAGCATTTAAAAAATAACTGTTTTATTCTACAGAAAACACAGTTTCACCAAATTACAGATTATTTTAACATTAATTATAAGTTACAGCATAAGGTATAACAGAAAGTAAACAGCCTGGGCGTGGTGGCTCATGCTGAGTCAGGAGGATTACTTGAGCCCAGGAGTTCAAGACCAGCCTGGGCAACACAGCAAGACCTCATCTCTACAAAAAAAACTACAAACTCAGCCGGGTGTGGTGGTGCATGCCTGTGGTCCCAGTTATCAGGAGGCTCAGGTGGGAGGATTGCTTAAGCCCAGGAGGCAGAGGTTGCAGTGAGCTGAGATTACATCACTGCACACCAGCCTGGGGATACCCTGTCTTTAAAAAAAAAAAAAAAGTGTAAGGAATGATAGAATTAGCAAAATCAACTATTTGGCAGCTGTCATAGTAATACTTTGCCAACATTTATTCAGGTAAAATTCATAGAAGGATATGGGTAAAAAAAAAAGCAAGTGGGTAAAAATTTGTTGAGGAATAGAATATATACATGGGCTCAAAGTATCTGTTCACAATTTGAATGGGATCCATGGATTACATGGTAGTACTGTATCAGTGTTAATTTCCTGATATTGATTGCTGTAACTTTTATCATTTTCTTCCTTCTTCTTCCTTGGGGTTTAGTGTGCTCTCTTTTTTTTGGTAAAAGTTTAGGTTATTGATTTGAAAACTTTTTTTTTCAATGTAGTTTACAGCTATAAATTTCTCTTTAAGCTATAAATTTCCCTCCTCTCACTACATAAGTTTTGGTATGTTGTGTTTTTATTTTCATACATTTCAAAGTATTTTCTAATTTCCCTTCTGATTTCTTATTTGAGCCATTGGTTATTTAGTTCTCATATGTTTAAAGCTTTTTTTTCTAAAGCTTCAATACTTAAAGGTATACTTTAGCTGAATATGATTCTTTCTTTTCTTGAGTTTCCTAAAAATGAGACTTTATGTTGGCCTTGCTTTGTATGTTGCTTTAGAGAAGTTTAATGCCAGAATAATTCTCTTGTCTTTTTAAGTTAGTTGACTTTTTTTTTCTTCTCAAGACTCTCAGGGCTTTTTCTGCATCCTTAAAGTCTAATCATTTTACCAGGTGCTTTAGTTAACCAACCACCCCAAAACTTAGTGACTTAAGACAATAATGATTTATTATATCTCATGATTCTGCAATTTGAGATGGAATTACATGTGCAATCCTTCTGCTACACGTGGTGTCTGTTGGGACACTCACATATTTATTGCCTTAACTAGGGTGGCTAAAACACAGGGTAGCTGGGCCTCTTTATATGGGGGCTCATGGCTCCAAATAGGAGCATTCCAAGAGGACAACCCCTAATACACAGACACTTAACAAGCACCTGCTTGCAACATGGTGATGTCTTATTGACCAAAGCAACTCACACGGCCAAGCCAGAGTCAGTGTGGGAGGAGATTACAAAGGACGTGAATGCCAGGTGGTGTGATTCATTTCAGTTACAGCCACAGTTTACCTTGCCAGGATATGTTTCAGAATTGATAATTCCAAATCAGTTTTCTCACTACCCAGTGAACCCTATCAGTCTGTAGACTCAAGTCTTCTTATATTTCTGGGTAGCATTCTGTTTTGGTTTTTCTTAGCTTTGCAGATATTATTTTTGGGCAGTGGTGATGGAAATTTTACCTGCCAAAATCTTTTGCTTTTCTTTTTCTGTTTCTTTCTTGAAGTAGGTTTATATAAGTGAAGACTGTTTGCATCTATGCATTTCCTGAGCAGGCTTGGTGGTGAGCTCGGGAGCATCCTCTTCTGATGGTGTAGTAAAGTATATTTCTTCAATGGCGGCTTTTGGGAAGGAGTCAAGGGAAGTGTTTAGCTGTCCTTTGACTTTTTGGTTTTCTTTCATTTTGCAAGATTCTGAAACTTCTCCTCATGATTCTTTTCCCCTTTACTACTCAGTTTCCACAGGGCACTTCTGCCTCTCCTACTCCCCATTTTTTTACTCTCTTTGCCCTGAGATGACGACTATGTCCTCGAATCTTGCATGTACTCTTAAGGTCCTATGACCTCTAATCTGACAAGACTCTTTTCCAATATTTTCACAATGTGAGTGGAACTTTGATTTTAGCTCAATCCCCTTTTCTCTTTCTCTCTCTCTCTCCCTTTTTTTTTTTTTTTTTTTTTTTGAGGCAGAGTCTTGCTCTGTCACCCAGGCTGGAGTGCAGTGGTACGATCTTGGCTCACTGCAACCTCTGCCTCCCGGATTCAAACGATTCTCCTCCCTCAGCCTCCCAAGTAGCTGACACTACAGGTGTGCACCACTATGCCTGGCTAATTTTTGTATTTTTAGTAGAGATCAGGTTTCACCATGTTAGCAAAGCTGGTCTCGAACTCCTGACCTTAAGTGATCTACCTGCCTCAGCCTCCCAAAGTGCTGGGTTTACAGGCGTGAGCCATTGCACTGGGCCCCTTTTCTCTCTTAAGTGCAGTTCTAGACCCTCTGGCTCTGCAAAGTTTGGCAGTGGGGTCTCAAGAGAAATCTCTGCTGTAGGACAGTGTTTACTTTCCTGCTTTAGGTAATTTGAAGTTTGCGGTGTTTGTCTTCTTGTTATGCTAAAGGTGTGTGATGAGTATGGCTGTATTTTTGTTGTTGTTGAAAAACAGTAAGAGGTAGATATGGAGGGACTTGGGGTAGGTGGCTACAGTGATCTTGGCTACCCAGATCATTTGAGCCCTCATTCTTTTTTTTTTTTGAGACGGAGTCTTGCTCTGTCGCCAGGCTGCAGTGCAGTGGAGCCATGTTGGCTCACTGCAACCTCCGCCTCCCAGGTTCAAGCAATTCTCCTGCCTCAGTCTCCCGAGTAGCTGGGATTACGGGTGTGTGCCACCACACCCAGCCAAGATTTTTGTATTTTTTTTTTTTTTTAGTAGAGACGGGGTTTCATCATGTTGGCTGGGCTGGTCTCGAACTCCTGATCTCTGGTAATATGCCTGCCTTGGCCTCCCAAAGTGTTGGGATTACAGACCTGAGCCATCCTGCCCGGCTGATCCCTCATTCTTGAAAGATAGTTTAGCTGGCTGATAATTCCTGGTTTACAGTTGCTTTTCTTTCAATAAACTAAGATATATTCCCGAATCCTGACTTCCACTATTGCTGTAAAGAAACCAGCCTTTGGTGTAATTGCTATTCCTTTATGATTGATCTGTCTCCGTTCTGGCTGCTTCATTTTTTCCCTTCTGGTATTCTTCCATTTTCCTATAAGGTGTCCAAATGCACTTAAAAAAATTACTCATCGTAGCATTGACTGGGCTCCATGGACTTGATGATTAATATCTTTCAACAATTCTAGAAAATTCTTAGCTATTAGCACTTGAAATGTTTCTTTTTCCCATTACTTTTTCTGGAATGCTGATTTAATGTCATTTCACGTCTATTTCTTTGTCTTTCTGTGCTGCATTTGGGATAACTTCTTCAAATTAATCTTGTGTTAGTTATTTATAGCGGCATAACAAATTACTCCAAAAGGGAGCAGCGTAATGCAGCAAAGGTTGATCATTTCACAGTTTCTGAGAGTCAGGAGTCCAGGCATGGCTTGGTTTGGTGGTTCTGGCTTAGCGTCTCACAAGAAGCCGTCAGCCAGGGCTGTGGTCTTGTGAGGGCATCATCAGGGCTAGAGTAGCTGCTTCCAAGGCCTTGGCTTGCCCCAACGCCTTAGCTCCTTGTCACCTGGCCTCTCCACAGGGCTGCTGGAGTGCCCTCATGACATGACAGCTGGCTTCCCCAGAAAGGGATCCAAGAGAAACAGCAAGAAGCTGCAGGAAGCCACAGTGACTTCTATTACCTTATCTCCAAAACTGTAGAGCTTCATTTCTGCTTTATTCTGTTTGTTAGAAGCAAAAAGCTAAAGAATTCTGGACATTAAAAATATCACTTTTTTATTTCACTAATGTCTCATCAGTTGTTTCTTCTGTTGTTTCTGATTAAATTGTTCCTACTTATTAATTCAATTAGGTCTGTTTTTTTCCAAATCTGCCTTGCCATTTTTCATAGTATCTTGTTCCTTAGTTATACCTGATACCTTCTTTTATTTCTTTAAATATATTAAATTATTTTGGATCCTTTATTAATTTTAAAATATGGAAGTCTTTGGAGAATAGGCTCTCACTCACAATGTCTTATTCTCTTTTGTGTGTTTTGCTAGTTTTGACTATGAACTTTTCATTTACCTTGCAAATTTCTCTGTGGGAATTCCTTGACACCGGAACTGAAATTGCATTCCTCCAAAGAAACGGTGCATTTGCTTCTGCCAGTTGCATGAAATTACAGTCATCCAGGACCCTTTGAGTTATATTCTTGGCTTCAGCTTCAAATCACACAGAGAAAAGTGTATATTTGGAAAAAAACAATGTTCACGAAGGCAGTTACGGTTACAAATTCTCAGGGGGGATTCACCATACTCCTGCCAACCAATGCTAAATTTGAAGCAATAAAGTTTCTTTGATGTCCTGTTCTGCATGATTTCTTCTTTTTTCCTCCCTCACCTTCACATTGAAAGTATACCCCTTTGGAAGCCTCCTGTTACATTCTCTAATGGGCTGGAGCTTAGGCTCAATCTCTCGCCCCCCATATGCTGTGCTGTCTCTAGCATTCAGCAGAAACTCTCACAGCAGAGGCTGGTGCTGGTGCTTATTACCAGTGATTTTTGCTTTCACATTGTTTTTGACTTTTATTGGTAAGATCAGGGCAGCTTAGCAATGCAAATTACAAAGATTTTCATACATAGTCCAGAATTTGGGCTGTTTTTCTTGGGAAGGTCACTGAAAGTATCTAAGCTTCCAAGTGCTGGAAATGCAAATTCCCCAGTTACTGCTCAATCCATTTGCAACTGCCTTTACTCCCACCCACTGAAGTTGTTCTTTTCAATAACCTCCATGATGTCAAATCAAATTGTCTTTCTCAGTCATCATCTTATTTGATTTTTTTTTTTCTTTTAAAGACAGGGTCTCGTACAGTGGTAGCGTCATAGCTCACTGCAGCCTCAAACTCCTGGGCTTTAAGTGATCCTCCTACCTCAGCCTTCTGAGTAGCTGAGACTATGAGCTAACCATACCTGGCTAATATATATATATATTTATATATATATATTATATATGTAAAAAAAATATGTGTGTGTATATCTTTCTTTTTTGTAGAGACAAGGGTCTTTGTTGCCTAGCTAGTCTCAAACTCCTGGCTTCAAGCAATCCTCCCACCGTGGCCTCCCAAAATGCTGGAATTACAGGTGTGAGTCACGGTGTCTGGCTTTATTTGATCTTTTTTTTTTTTAAAATGGAGTTTCACTCGCTGCCCAGGCTGGAGTGCAATGGCACAATCTCGGCTCACTACAACCTCCGTCTCCCGGGTTCAAGCAATTCTCCTGCCTCAGCCTCCCGAGTAGCTGGGATTACAGGCACCCGCCACCACGCTGAGCCAATTTTCTGTAATTTTAATAGAGACAGGGTTTCACCATGTTGGCCAGGCTGGTCTCGAACCCCTGACGTCAGGTGATCCACCAGCCTCAGCCTCCCAAAGTGCTGGGATTACATGCGTGAGCCACTGTGCCCACTGCCTTATTTGATCCTTAAGGATCATTTGATGGGTTAAACTACTGTCTCCTTTACAAATCACCTTTCTCTCCTGGCTTCCCTGATAACACATCCCCCTGACTGTCTCCCTATCTCACAGGTCTCTCCTTCTCTGCTTTCCTGACCTTTTGTCCTTTACACAAATTCTCTTCACTACAAAGTCTTCTCCAAGGTAATCTCATGTAGCCTAATGGCTTTAAATACCATCTAAATCTTGATGATTCTCAAGTTTCTATCTCAGGTCAAAATCTCAACCAGAGATCCAGACTCATATGTCTACCTGCTTACTTGGGATTTCCACTTGGATGGCTAGCAGTTACCTTACATCTAACCAGTCCAGAATAGAACACATGATTTTTCTCTCTCCAGCATCTGCTCTTCCCCCAGTCTTCATTTCAGTTAAGTGACACCATAATCCATGAGGCTGCTCTAGTCAAAACACGAAGCCATCTATTATTCATCCCCTATCCTTCATCTGTCACATCCAGTACATCAGTAAGTCTAGCTCTGCTTTCAAAATACTTCCCTTTTTTGTTCATCTCTACAACTTGCATCTGAGTCCCAGTCATACTATTATCTCTAATGTGTACTAGCGTAGTTGCTTTTTGAATTGGTCTCCTTGTGTGCTTTTTTTTTTTTTTTAATAAAGGATCTTGATCTGTCACCCAGTGTGGAGTGCAGTGGTGCAGTCTTGGCTCACTGCAACCTCTGCCTCCCGGGCTCAAACGATCCTCCCACCTCAGCCTCTCAAATAGCTGGTGGGGCCATAGGTGCACACCATGACGCCCTGCTAAATTTTGTATTTTTTTTGTAGAGATGGGTTCCACCATATTGCCCAGGCTCCTGTGTGCACTCTTGGTCCTCATAACCCATTTTCTATGGAGCTGCCAGAATAATTTTTTTAAAAAATAAAATTATGTCATGTTAATCCCTTAACTAAAACCACTGTTTAGTACTTTAAACAATATCCACATTGTTTATGAAGACCTTTAGGGGTCTCTTATCAGACAGTGTTATAATATTTATCACCATCTGAAATTAATGTTTATTGTCTATGTTCTCCCTTTAGATTCAAAATTCTGATTATAGGACTTCAACAGAACAAGTGCATTTTGTTCCCTGATGTAATCTCAACAATCAATAGGTGGTCAATAAATATTGATTGATTTTTCCATATTCTATAAACCCCTCTGTACCCTCGGTCCTCATGACAGAAGTAACTTCTTCCACATGTGTGCCTCCATGATGCTTTGAGCACAGCAGTATTGCAGTACTCAGGTGTTTAGGAGCTCATCTCCTCACAAGAGTGTGAGCTTCGCAAGAGTAGAAACCATGTCATTTTCTCCTTTGCATGCCTAGGGTCTTACAGAAGGAGTAGGTAAACAAATGGGTATTTACTGAATAAATGAATGAATGAATGCTATCGAATGGTTGCAGATACTTGAAACATCATTTTTAAAGCAATTTTCATCAACAGACAAGGAACAATATACAAATGACCCTTGGCTCTGAAAAAAACTAAAATTATGACAGCTAAAAACAGGCTTACAGTTAAATATGTCATGTAAAGAGCCTTTATCAATGAACAGGACAAGGAAAAGAAAGGAAGGATTTTTCAACTTTTTCTCCCCCAAAATAGGATGTCAAGGATTTTTCGATTAAAGGATTTAGCTTGTTCTCACCTGAGAACCTCTGGATTTGCTAATTTTAGTGCTGCAGCAGTGGCTCCAGAAATAAGCCAATATCTGGCCCACACATTTTTGGAATTTTCAGAGATGCTTACCATCACACTGAGAATACACGAGAATCTTTGTCACTATAATAAGGGTTCATTTGGAATCCACCAAATTGATGAGTGGAGGCCCATGCATTACCTGTGCCCTAGGGGGCTGTTACCAACAGTTCCCTTAATCTGGCTCAACTGTACCCAATCTGTTGTCAGAGAACAACTTCCCTCCTTCTGCCTTTCTGGTCACTTGGACCTGTGAGAAATCAGAAGCTTGCATACATAGTGTATGAACGTATTTCCCATATTTAGCAAACACTTTTCTAACAAGTCTGGTGTCAAAAAATGATTCACCTCATGTGGAGTGTTTAAATTCTTCTGCTGTTTTTATTATTGTACAGTAGCTTGTCTAATATTATTTGAGGCTGATGAGGACATTCCATTAGCCCCAAAGGACTTTTAGTCTTGAGCTGTCCAAGAGATAGTAAAAAGAGCTCAACATAATTCTTCAGCTGCAGAATAGAAGACAGTGACTCATCAGTACCTTAGTAGACAGCTTTTGTTATTTTCAAAATATTTTTGAGTGCCTGGTGTTGTAGCTTTTGTTTGTTTAAATAAGTGGATTTGTGTATAATTCTTTTTTTGGTATGTTCACAGTCTCAGGAGAACCCAGAGACCAGATACTAAAGCTGTGTTCCCTAACTTTTTAATAGTTGGTACATGTGAAAATCTCATTTTTCCAAAGCCTAAGGTGCTTCTCATCTCCTTCTGACAAACAGGTGCATTTGCTGGTGGAAGTGTGGGGTTGAAAAAAAAAAAAAAACACCATGCTTGATTAGATTAAAAGAGGAAAATGAAGACCATATGGAAATAAATGAAAACTGAAAAAATGATAAAAAAAAGAATAATAAAAAAGATGAAATCAGAAGAAAGGCAGCAGGGACCGATTGCTCTTATTAATTTCAATTCCTCCAACCTGCCTCCACCCACCTCAACAGTCTGTTTCATGGCGACTGGCCAGCTCTCTGAAATGTTTCTGACTCTTAATGGCCTCCTTGGGCCATTTTCCATTACTCATTTGTTTACTGCCTACACTTTGCGGATGTGGAGGAGGTGTGAGGCTTAGTATATTAGCTTTCTATTGCTGCCATAAGAAATTACCCAAATTTAGGGGTTTAAGCAACATGAATTTATTATCTTCCAGTTCTGTAGCTCAGAAGTCTTGACGTGGGTCTCACTGCCTTAAAAGTCATGTCAGCGGTTCCTTTCTGGAGACATTCAGGAAGGATTAATACCTTTGCTTATTCTGGTTGTTGGCAGAGTTTAGTTCCTTGCAGTTGCAGGACTGAGAGCCATATTTTCTTGTTGGCTGCCAGCTGAAAGCCATTCCCAGCTTTGAAAGGCTGCCTGCATTCCTTAGCTCATGGCTTCTCTCCTCCATCTTTAAAGCCAGTGACTTCGGCTTAAGTCCTTCCAATGTTGAATCTTTCTTAGCCTTCTTCCATTGTCACATCACTCTCTGACCACAGCTGGGAAAAGTTCTCTTCTTTTAAGGAATGATGTGATTAGATAGGGCCTCCATGGATAATACAGGATAATCTCCCCGTTTAAGATCAGCAACCTTAATCACATCTGCAAAGTCCCTTTTGCCATATAACGTAAGGTATTCTCAGGTTCTGGGGATAAGGGAGTGGACATCTTTAAGAGGCCATTCTTCTGCCACACTCGGAGTAGGAGTGCTGAGCAATTTGACTTCTGAATTATTGCTCCTGGGGAGCTTAGAGTAAGTGGGGGATTGGGAACAGGTAGAATGTGAGGGCTATTTTCTAATTATGTAAAGCACATTAGCAGTGTCTCGTTTTCACTGATAACACCCAATTAGGAGGCCCAAGCAAGAATCGAAAAATTCCCGGGTAAGATACTTTTACCAAGAGTCTCTTCAAAACAAATGCTAATTGTTTCTTTAAAATTAACAGGAAAGGCAGCTAGAAAATGAATGGGGCATTAATCAGGGACCTAGAGATCATTTTAATTTACCAAAAAATGTTGCTACACTTTCTAATTGTAGATTTACATGCAGTTTAAAGAATACCCATACCCAGTTTTCCCCAATGGTTACTATGATATCAAAACCAGGAAATTGGCATAGATATAATCCATCTATATTAATCAGATTTCATTGGTTTATATGCACTCATTTGGGTGTGTGTATATACAATTCTGTGCAATTTTATCACATGCAGATTTGTGTGACCACCATCAGTCAAGATACAGAACAGTTTAGTAATTTTTAAAGTGGGCTCTTTGAGCTGTAAGAGTTCTGTCTAGGTGCTTCAAGGGATGCTGTAATGGAGGGGGGTTAAGAAGGGCTGAGCCAAGTAAGTGGAATTCAGGGAACTTACATTCCTTTTAAACAAAAGGGTGCTTTTATCTATTTTATGTACTGAGACTACATATACTATTTGATTTGATGAAGGATCCCATAGCTAAAAACCATTGGCTTAGTCCAGTACTTCCATTTTGCAGATGAAGAAACTGTGCATATATGTACCTCTGTGCTCCAGCACACACATTGATTAATCCTCAACTGGCGAATGACCGGCATTTGCCCACCAAGTTAGCCAATGATCAACATAAAACACTCAAAAATACCCTCCTCCCTTCCCTCAGAGGCGAACCTTAAATTTAGCAACAATCATTTAGGATATTTTTCCATCTTAATTAAGTCTTTGGTATATCTTAAATTATCAGGAGATTAGGGACTTTATTTGGTTCACTGCCTGGCACATAGTAGATAATCAGTGCCTCAGGGAAATATTTGACTTTAGTTGACAAATATTAGAGTTTGGACAATTAATGAATATGTGTATATACATATCTTCATCATATAAATGGCTAGACCCTTCAATGGTTAGAGGGAGATGATTGTAAAAAGGGCTCCTGCTTTTCTGCATAAACTTAGAATTAAGAGTAGTGTACAGAATATAACGTACAATGCAATCTTCACTGATTTTACAGCATCTGGAGATAAGTGTTCAGTTCTCTGGAAGACTTTAAGAGGAATATTCACAACTGGAGTGTTTTGGAGAAGAACTAGGGTCTGACAGGATGTCATAGGAGAACTGGAGAATAGGACACATTTTGCCTGCAGAGACTTGGAGGAAACAGGATGCCTTTTTTTCAAATGTCTAGGAAGTACTTCTGTGATAGAATTATCATATATCTGTAGAATAGTATCAATGAGTGAAGGTACAATTTCCACTCAATAAATGGAAAGTCTTTTATAACAATTAGAGTTGTCTCAAAATGAAATGGAAGGCCAAACAAAAAACAAAAACAAAACAAAAAAATAAAATAAAATAAAAATGAAATGGAAGGCTTTACATAGTGAGCTTCCTGCTACTGAAATCATTCAAGCAGATGGTTATAAAGGATGGTGTTTTGAAGAAGGTCTGCATCAGGTTAAGCTGGACTTTAGGATTTCTAAGATCTCCCAACCAAAGACTGTGTGATCCAGGCAAGACATATGCTAATACATACTACTAATAGTTTAAATCCTCTTCTGCCTTCCTGTGCATGAAAATAAATCACCTGATAATTTATTTGCTTATATGGGTAGGATTTCTTATTAGGAAATTGATATAAATACAATACTTTAATGTACTTAACATATTTATTGAGCCTCTAATATGTGTCTAATAGTGTAATGTGCTGAAGATATAACAATGAACAGAGATGGGTTTTATCTGTATTGACAAAATAAGTATGAGAAAAAGGGATATAATATAGGATGGTGTGTTTATTTCTATGTGGCAGATTACTGTGATTCCTACATTATTATATGAAAAACTTACAATATGAAAACATTTAAAAGTGCAGTGCAGTAGTATTAAATAGACTGTTTAAAGGGTCTGGAAGATGACAAAGAAAATTATAATTAATCAGGTACTAATGACAGAAAAGAGAACAAATTATTTAATTTTATTAAAAATTTCCAATTTATAACCAAAATATACAACCACTACATTTAAAATCAGTTTGTACACTCACAGTTAAAGTGCTAAGAAAAAACATTTACAAAAACTGACATCAGTCTACTGTAAACAAAATAAATCTACAAGAGCAGAGTGCAAAGCACATCAGCTAATGTGAAATTCTCAGTTCATGCTCTAACCAAGTGCACTTGCCCTGTACATCCCAACAACAGCAACTTTTCCACTCATTTGGAAGTGAACAATTTTAATAAACATATAAAAAACATGAAGAACTAATGCCACAAAATACAAGTCTTTAGCATAAACACTTTCTAATTAGATGTTTATATAATAAATCAAGAGTAGACATTTAGAATCACCTCAGCAATTTGATTCAGAATAAAGTTTGGAAAACTAAACTGCTAAGTGCCAGCTATTTAAAAATGATATATTTCTTAGAATAATGAAAAGGAATACCTTTTCTACCTTTATAGCTCTTGAAAAATGGTAATAGTAAAGTGGGGAAAGGCTTTTCATCTGTAAATGTAATATCAATGAGAAAGAGCTGGAAGACAGACCTAGCTGTCGGTCAGGTAGAATGAGGGTGAAGGAGATCTAGGATGCTTCAGGCATTGCCCTTGAACTTAAAAAACAGGATCAGCAGGCCCTGACTTCATAAGGCCCATAAATACAAATGACTAGCTCCCTTTCTCAAGGTCACTGAAAATATACAGCAGTTTCAGACATAACATGGGTTTGGGCAAAGGGGGCAGATTTCCAAGCTAGGTCACTTAATGGTAGCTCTTGCCTCTAAATAGTCCCATCAACACTAATTTAAATTACTTCCACTTTTGTTTTAAAGCTTAACATTCTACTCATTGAGATTAATTTGAGCTAACAGCAATGTGTTTGCTTTTAATGCAGATTTCTCTTTAAGAGAGATAAAAGGGCTATAGTCACCAACACTTTAATATAAATTAGTTAAAGCAAATTTCTAACACTTGAGATAGGTTATATTTTGGAAGTATTGGTAAGAGTGGCTGGGGGATAGAAGGCAGGTAGGGAAGTTTTGGAGAATGTAGCATTTGAGGAATAGGTCACATGAAGAGGGTATCATGAGCATATTGCCTAGGAAGAAGTGTACCAAGCAATTATTGAGAGATCAAAGTAACCTTTCTCCACTATAAAAATCTAACCAAAACCAAGACACCTAGAGTACCTCTACGGTGTACTAGATTAGCTTTTGTTGGCTAATCTTTTACCCTTATTATTCATAATATTATTTATGAGATGTAGTCTGAATTTGGAAGAACTCTTTTTACAACCTATTAAATCACAAAATTGGGGATTTCCTGTGTAGGAGTTTCATATTTTTTATATGATCTTCAACTCATATACTTTTATTCTTATAATGAAATAAAGGTATAAAGAAAATCTTTAGATGGCATTTTACGGCAAATTTGTTTACTATACCACAGAGCAGTATTCATTAATTTAGAATGCCTACCAAGAGGATAAAACTCCAGTTGACAAAATTTGAGTCCACACTAGATGTGAGGGGGAAAATTATTTTGCCTCTAAATGATACTTACAGATGAATTCTTTTATATTAGTTTGCACAAACCTAATATATAACAATATCTCAGATTACAAAAGCTTTAAACTACACACAGATTTAGTGAAAGTCTTATGTAACATATATACTTCCAAAAGGTATTTGCTTCAATTATGAAGTCATTTTGATAAAACATTTTTGAAAACTGGGAAATTTGACAACAAAATAAAGGATAATTTTTTTAAGGAGAATTTTCTTGATAAGATTTGTGGTTATCTGTAGAGTCTCCTTCATAAAGCCTCTGATATGTTGATAGGGTTAGGATGAGAAGTTAACATATCTATTCTAAAAGATCTTTTGTTTGTTTCCTTCTTGAATATATCTATTATGAAATTACTAGCATCTGATCATTTTTGACCGATAAAACCAACAATTTCAGATAGTTCAGAATAATACTGTATTATCCAACTACGACCATGTAGCAAAAACCTCCTTGGCCTGACTCTTAAGAGAACAGCTGATCCACAGGAGAGATCCACATGCCGAGATGTGACCATGATAATCTAACAACACTGTAAAAAGTTAAGAAAACAAGATAAAACAAAAAAGGCTCAAAAAACACCTCACATTAAATAAATATGAGTCTTGGGTATCACAAATTACAGAGCGTGAAATAACTCATAATTACTATTAATTATGATACATTTACATAAATAATCCCCAAATTCACTATCAGATTAAGATACAAAAAAGTATTTTTTTGGTAAAATATTTTAATTTTGAAGAAACAGCTTCTACTGTTCTATTAAACAACAAGATAAGATAATTTAATTGTTTTTGAGTTGTCAAACGTTTCTTTTTGGGGCTAGAGGAAAGGGATGGTGGGTGGTATCAATATCAATCTTTATTATGCCAAAGTAAATGTCTAAACCAGTCATTCCTTCATATATGTGATACTTTTACACTTCAATGAGAAAATAAAACACAAAAATACAATTTGGCATTTGAAAATAAAAGCAGAAAAGTTGTTGGAAGTTGGGGTTAAAGATGTGAAATGGGGTGATTCTAGGGAAGTTAAATATTATAAAAAGATAAATGATACAAAGTTTGGATTTAGTCTAATTCACAGCTAAGGTAGAAATAGCACCTGATGGCAAGAGAATGTCCAGACTAGTATTTTCACACTGGGGAGTCCCATATATGATTTTTAAAATTTTAAGTTCATATAAAAAGAAAATAGAGTATTTTTAAGTATACATTCACCTCAGCTCAATGTAAAGAACTACTGTATTGATCTTGTCTCAGAAATATAGAATTATTTCATATTAAATGTTTCTGCTGACAAGATGAGTTCAGGGAAAAATTATCTGAGGCAGGGATAAGGGAAGACATTTGTAAATTTCCTTTTAAAAATGGAGAATGGGAGGAGTAGAGAAATAGGAAAATGGTGGATGGCTAAACATAAAGTAAATCACTCTAGGATTACTTGCTTTATCTTACAGAATATCCCATTATCAAAACCCAGAAAATATTAAATGAAATATTTGAATCTCAGATTCAATTTAACAAATGTGATCACAAAGACTTGCAGAGCCAGAGAACTGAAAACAAATCTTTTTTTTTTTTTTGGTAGGCAATCAAAATAACATAATAATATAGGCATCTCTTAACGAGAAAGGCTGGGCATCTAATTTAATTTCTGAAAGCCAGGAGAGTTACATGATCCAGTGAAATGACATAAGACAAGGAATAAATGTAGCTAAAGAATCACAGCAGAAACCAGTATACCTTCCTATATGAACTTTCCACTATTCTCTACTCATCAGATCCTAACCCAACACCCAGATTTGAACCAGTGTTCAAAAGATTGATATGTCTAGTAAATGTGGACAATCAGAGCAAACACAATGATCTTCAAAGGTAACAGGAACTTCCTTGGCCTAGTGCAGAGAACACTTAATCTACCAGAGAACTCTGCTGAGATATGGAACTAATGCAATCTCTACTTTTTTTTTTTTTTTTTTTTTTTTTGAGATAGAGTCTCGCTCCATTGCCCAGGCTGGAGTGCAGTGGCACGATCTCAGCTCACTGCAAGCTCCGCCTCCTGGGTTCACGCCATTCTCCTGCCTCAGCCTCCCCAGTGGCTGGGACTACAGGCACCCGCCACCATGCCCGACTAATTTTTTTGTGTTTTTAGTAGAGACAGGGTTTCACCATGTTAGCCAGGACGGTCTTGATCTCCTGACCTCGTGATCTGCCCGCCTCGGCCTCCCAAAGTGTTGGGATTACAGGCGTGAGCCACTGCGCCCAGCTAATTTTTTTATTTTTAGTACAGAAGGGGATTTGCCATGTTGACCAGGTTGGTCTCGAACTCCTGACCTCAGGTGATCTGCCAACCTCAGCCTCCCAAAGTGCTGGGATTACAGGCCTGAGCCACTGCATCTGGCCTCAATCTCTACATTCTATCAGATGACAATTAAGGAACCTTTCCAGGAACATTTTCTGTATAGCCAGAAAAAAATTAAAAATAACAAGCCACATTGATCTCTAACAATATTTCAAATGAAGACATTCACTTGCCCATGGCAATCTGGCAACTATATTTATGTAATAAACCTAAGAATGCAGTTTAAGAATAATTACTGAACAAAAAATTTTCAATCAACTCCTCTGAAATTTCTTTTACATTTTATAATTATTTTAATATTGGTAAATTGAATAGCTTTTAAATTAGCCATACGAACCATTGCTTTGTTCACTAATTTGATCTTGAATACATTTTGTGTAAATTTTAGGCTAACTAGCTATATTCATATTTAAGAGAACAAAGACCACAAAATGTTATGTCATTCTTTTCTATATATCAATTTAAGGTGCTTATATTGGTGCTTAAGAAGACTTTCCCATTTAAAAAAGCCATGTCCAATATTTATAACTTTCTTTCATTTTTATTATCTGTAATATAATTTTCCTTCTTTAAAATTACTTAAAATCACTAATGGAAAAACAAAGTTGATAAAATATCTGAATCCCATCAATTTACATGTAAATGACATTAATAATACAGGTGGATCTAGTAAAATAATACAAAGTTGATCTAGTTCATGGGATGAATAACAAGAATAAAAATGAGACCAAAATAATGATTTTAAAATGGTCAAATGAGAACCAAATGAAAGCTGGGTGGAATTTTAGATGCTACGTAAACTAATTCTCTTGTTCCCTAGAGAATGAGAAATTGGAGGCACCACGAGGCAAAATGCCTTGTCCAAAGTTACACAGCTAACTGCAAAAGAGAGGCAAGACTAGAAGTCAAGTTTCCTGACTCAAAATCCTATTGTATTTTTAAAAATAAAATAATGCAATTTTACTAATCGTTAAAAAAATCCTGCCAATTTAGAAAATAGATTTTTTTGTTTAATTTTAGACTCCAGGATAGAAAATAGAAATTATTAAGCTCTAAGTTAAAAAAAAACAATAAGCACAACACAAAGAAATATCTGCAATTTAGCATATACAAACAAGCTGACTTATACAACAAAAAACCTTAAAGCTACAATAATAATAAAGTAATCCATCCTACTCCAGGAAATATAAAATATCAACCTTAAAAAATCTTTAAAAACTAACTTTACTAGTTAATGGTAATTAGCAAAATAATGAAACAGTGAATCTTCAAAATCTGAATTATTTCAAGGTAAAAAAACATTTTTAATCTCTATCGGGAAAAACTGGTGACAGTGACCACTAAAATGAGCATAAAGTATAAGCAACGCTTTCACACCAACAAAAATATTCAAGAAAGAACATAATAGATTTCCCGAGGCAGATGATGATTTAAAAAGTAATCTGAAGGAAATTATCCTTCAATGCATTTCAACAGATTGAACTACTGTGTCTTACAGGAAGTAAGTAACGTAGTGGTTTGGTGTTTGACTAAAATAAAAGTGAAAACGTTACTTTCTTTTACATTTATGGCAACAGAATTTTACTTTCTAATTAGAGATCACAGAATAAGAAACATGTTAAACTCATATTAAATCTTTATATATTAAATCTTTATAAATCAACCAAATAGAAATGTCTACAAGGATGGCTGGTTGTGGGTAGACTTTAACATTTTCTTTTTTTTTTTTTTGATACGGAGTCTCCCTCTGTCGCCCAGGCTGGAGTGCAGTGGCGCAATCTCCGCTCACTGCAAGCTCCGCCTCCCGGGCTCACGCCATTCTCCTGCCTCAGGCTCCGGAGTAGCTGGGACTACAGGCGCCCGCCACCACGCCCGGAGAATTTTTTGTATTTTTAGTGGAGACGGGGTTTCACCGTGTTAGCCAGGATAGTCTCGATCTCCTGACCTCGTGATCCACCCGCCTCGGCCTCCCAAAATGCTGGGATTACAGGCGTGAGCCACCGTGCCCGGCCGTAGACTTTAACATTTTCATTCTTAGAAGACTTGGATCCTGAGAGAAAATTGTAATCCTATATCAATTTGATGACTAAAGAAGCACAGGATTAAGATCAAATTAGTAAAAAACCCAGGAGACTGATTACAATCAGACGGAAGGCATGTGATACCTAGTCTTCCTACTCCTTTCCCAAATTCATCTAACTGGAACAAAAGAAGGAGAGAAGAGAATTAAATTATGAAGAGGTGCCAATACAATAATTTTCATATAAAATAGGTCAAAATTATATAAGAATAATGTGTAAGATTATACAGCTACTAGGAAATACAGCTGAATTAAATGTAAACATTTTTTATCAGCTGTAAAACGACATAAAAGCATTTAAAAGAATCACGAGTTCCTTTGTAAATCTAGTTTCCATAAAAGTGCTATCCTTTGTGAGTGAAGAATGGAGAAAAAATCCTTACTTTACACAGTTGAAAAAAATTATAAATGTGTACAAACAATTCTCATAGTGTGATGACTTAAAATTTAAAGTTTTGCATGATGAAAACCAACAAGTGAATTACTTTTTCAAAACTTGTTCTCAATCAGAAAGAATTAGGTACATAAAAGCCAAAAAGTCAAAGACAAAAAACATTATAGGGTCTATATTCTTCTTCATATATTTTTTTTATAATTTAAGTCAAGCTAATGTACTTATACAATTTCATATAAAAGGAAAAATATAATGAATATCCCCAAATTTGCTCTACAAATTCAACTACATAAAATTTGAGTGCATACTCTGGTACAACACATATTAAAGGGCCAATACAATTTAGGAGCATAACCTACTTTTTAAAGGTTAATTGGATGGCCGATTTAAAGACTGTACCAAATGAATACTGGTCTAATTGCCTGTTTTGTTGTTACTGCTAAAAAGAAATACCAATGAAGACTGTAACCTTGTTTTCTATAGCCCCCCCAAATTCTAACAAAACCAAATGGTATCAGTAGAACAATTTATGGATCACGCATGGTGGCTCATGCTTGAAATCCCAGTGCTTTAGGAGGCCAGGAGTTCAAGACTAGCCTGGTCAACATAGTGAGACCCATCTCTACAAAAAATTTAAAAAATTAAAATTAAGCCAGGTGCAGTGACTCATGCCTGTAATCCTAACACTTTGGGAGGCCGAGGTGGGCAGATCACTTGAGGTCAGGAGTTTGAGACCAACACGGCAAAACTCCTGGCCAACATGGCAAAACTCTATCTCTACTAAAAATACAAAAACTAGCTGGGCATGGTGGCGCGCACCTGTAGTCCCAGTTACTCGGGAGGCTGAGGCAGTAGAATCACTTGAACCCAGGAGGCGGAGGTTGCAGTGAGCCGAGATTGTGCCACTGCACTCCAGCCTGGGCAACAAAGCCAGACTCCATCTCAAAAAAAGAAAAAAAAATTAAAATTAGCCAGGTGTAGTGGTGTATGCCTACAGTCTTAGCTACTTGGGAGGCTGAAGCTGGAGGACTGCTTGAGCCTAGGAGTTCAAGATTACAATGAACTATGATTATGCCACTGCTCTCCAGCCTGTGTGACAGAGCAAGACCCTGTCTCTAAAAAAAATTTTTTTAAGTAGAATAATTTATGGGTTACAGAGCATTATAATAAATATTACTTCATTTGATCCTTACAATATCCAGTGAGGGAGGCTAAAACCAAAAATTACCTTATCCACATTTTACATTGAAGAAACAAAGACTCAGAGAGATTAAATGACCAGCCCAGTTGACATCATGAGTCTTAAAATTCCAATCCCAGGGGAATTTTCATTACACTAGACTATGTAAGTCATCCAAATATGGTTATATGTAAATGTACCTTTGGCATGTCAAAAAGCAATATAAATATCATCATAATGAAATTTTGGTATGTTAATATTTTCTAAGCTCCAGCAAATGATTCACTAATTTACATAAAAAAATTAAGTGGTTCCTTTCATTTCACAGAGATACAGCCTAAACTAAGATGGGTACAATTTGAGTTATTTTCAGCTATTATCACAAAGAAACTGATGAGGTAGGTTAAAATGTAGTAAATTTTTCTAATTTGAAGACATTCTTAGAATTTTCATAGATCTGCTCTAAGAGCAGCAGAAAAAGAAAGGTTGATTTGAAGATTCATTTACCCAGCTGGCCCACAAAGATCTAACAGCATAAGACTAAAAGGAGTCTAATTACTCACTTCTAAGAATCACTGTTCATCTTCTAAAATTAATTAAAAGGATTGGTACATGTCTGTACATATATTTCTTTAATTACAATAGTGATATGGACTGTTATCTATGCAAAATATGTTTCATTTGGTGTACTTTACATAATAAACATGTAAATGTTTATTATTAAACATTTACATATGCCATATATTATTCTGCCATATATTATTCTGGTAAAGCAGAGACTTCATTTCACATAGGCTAAATTTAGATCTTTCAAATTTCTTTGATGTGAGACTCAGTACTAGGGTAAAAGCAAGTTGTGTGACATGAATTGTTCATTTAAATATTTATTGAAAAACTGTGTATGAATGCCTGTGCCAGCTATTAACCAATTGTTATTTGAAACAAACTGTTTTGAGTTTAATATTATCTTAGATCTTTTGTCTAATTATTGAATAAAACAATGTTGCTGAAATCAAAGTACTTTTTGAAAACCTTTTGATAATATATTAACATTTTGGAGAGAACTATTATTTTCTCAGTTGTCAACTGAAAAAAGAAAACACTAAACATTATCATATGCCAATCAAAGTTAAACATATGGTAGGAAAACTGTCCAGACTTACTCAGATTGGTTTAAGCTAGCTGAGACTTAAAACTGCTGCCCAAACTAAATACTGTTGTTTAAAACCATGTATTAACAATATTACATAAATTTTGTGGGAAAAAATTAAGATACTTACTGAAAGTAACTGAAAACTCAATATAGTATTCCCATATATACCAACAATTAATTTAATAGAGAAAATACAAATGATTATCTAAGAATCTAGAAGCACAAAGTTAAGATTTTCATAGTGATGTTCACTTAACTGTCTATCCTTGGCCCACTTGTAAAAGAAAACCAATTAACATTTTGGCAGTTGATAATATAATGCAGATGGCAATGGATGACATCTTCTTCGAGCTCAAACTGGTACCTTCTATTTTAACTTATTTTTGTTTGTGAATGTTTGTTTTAGTTCTCTCATGCTGTTTGCAGGGGAGATTCTCAGACAAAAGCTTCATGAATTATTGATAAATAAGTTGTTATATGTTTGGCTTTCAGAGAAAATGTTTACTAATTGTCAGTTATGAGGGAATTCAGACCTGCCTGCTTTGAGCATTAACTCCAGTTCCAAGGAGAAAGGCAATGAACACAGAGAAAAATGAAAAACATTTTGGGCCAAATATTCAAATATCTCTCATGAAGAATAAGTCATATTATCACATACGTACTTTGAAATATATAACATAATAGACAACTTATTACTATCAGAAAACTGACTTTGCTGCCTGATGAGAAGATTCTTTTTCAACACCTAATTTCTTGGCAGTTTTTGTTTTAAAGGGTGAGAAAGAAAGTATACATGAATTCAACACACGTCAAGGAATGTACTATAGTAGTCCTCACACCTCTTAAATCCACAATAACATAATCCCTTATCATTCATAATGCTTTACAGTTTTCAAAGAGCTTTCACATAATTTTTTTCACTTGATCTTAATTTGACAGCTTTGTGAGGTAGGTAGAGTAGGTATTTATCTTCTATATTCATTTACAAACAAGGGAACTGAGGCTCAGAGAGTTAAATTGTTAAAGGTCATAAACTATAATAGCATAAGGCAGAGCCAGGCCTCTTCAGAGTCTAGAATAATTCTTCAAAGTATGATTCTTGGATTACCTGCATAAGAATCACCTGCGGTATTTTTATAACTACAGAGTTTAAAGTCCTATCACTTTGGCCTTACTGAGTAAGTCTCTCTAGGAGTGGAGCACAGAATTTGGCATCAGGTGCAGAACAACTGAATATTAGATAATGATATAAAAGCGAAAGACTGAATCCATGTGGATGTTCATGTAATATATGATGCCATCAGATCATCAGGGGCAAGTTAAAGTAGTGAGCTGCAAGCCAGGCTGCAGATTAGAATCACCTGGAATGCTTCTTTTAATTTTTTTTAAGAAAGCTACCAATTCTTATTTGTACGAGAGGAAGGTGTTAGGCATCTGAAGTAACCCAAGTGATTCTTATCTGCAGTCAGGGTTGAGGACCCTTGTTTAAATATGCTTTTTACATAATACATCAAGCATGTTCCAGCATTTTTCTTTCTCTTCTGATTGATTTCATGCCTAATAAGGTTTACAGTTCATATTGTAAATTATTTAAACATTACCAGATAAACATTTTTACTTGATTTTTTTAAGATTAAATGATATTCATAGTAAGACTACTAATCATGCTTCATTTAGCTACAACGATTTTCAAACACTCAAATCAATCACCACTTTGGACTGAGGTTATATATATTTCAGCTGTAAACATGAATGATCCAGAATCTGAAAATAAGGGTGTGGGGCAAAAGCTGTAGCCTACTGGATATTGGGCAAGGCAAGTGCAGACAATCAACTCACTATAGGAGGGCCTGGAAGCCAAGGTCTGGTGGCTTTGGCAAGATCACATCTCACTGTAGAAAAATACAACTATGAATACAGAGAAAATGTTTTGCCATTTTGTAATTGTGGTTACCTTATAATGTATGATGTTTATCTTATTACATGCCTCCACAAAGCAAATTTTGAACATTAAGTTCTCTATGAATCAATACTATTACATGGGAAAAGATGGCTACAAATTAAAATTTTTCCATCATGCATATGGATAAGTTATAAAAACACAGCCAGTAAAAGTAATATTTACAAAAGTTATAAAAACAGCACAATTATAGGGGAAAGAATGCCCATCTCTTTATTCCACTGCTAATCCAAACCCTGAATATCTCTGGATGAAGATTGTTTCGACAGAATTGTAAGAGAACCTTTTATAGACTAATCAAATTCTTCTGTTGCACTTTTATTCTATTAGCTAAAACAGCCTTGCTGATTTATTAAATTCTCCTACAGTTTAAAAACACAGTTCTTTTTTCACTTAGTGGAAATAAAACTACAAAGTCCTACTATTCATCTGAGAAGTAAACCTTGCATAGAAAATTTCTTTAATTCTGAAATTGTTTTATTAACTGAGCTACCAGAATGTTATCTCACAACTAGTTTATAGTATATCAAAGTTCACTACAAAGCAGTCACCACACATTTAGGATTTTTCTAAATATAAAATGAGTGGGTTTATAAAAATGCTTACCAGACAAATAATTATCTCTTCATAACCTAGAAAGATGAATTATTTTTGTGATGATAGAATTCTTAGTGTTTTGGATGCCTTGATGTTCCAAGTTTGATGCAATATAAAAAGCAAACATTTACCTTTCCAGTGGACACAATCTGTACTTGACTGAAAGCATGTTAACAGTGAGTTACAGCAATCAGTCATGCAAAAGGCAAAGAATAAAATCTGCTTTATAAACAGTACAAGGTTTCTACCTTAGACAAGACAAATTAAGCACTGGTTCCATCTTCTTCAATAACCCGATTCATGCTGGTACCATGTGTGATGTGAGTCATGGGATTATTACTGAGATCTCTGATGCTGCTATGTCGTGACTGTTCATTGAGCCGATGAGAACTACTATGCCTGGAGTGATCTGTTAGTCGTGACATGCTGCCGTGAGGTAGTCTCTCCTCCATTCCTCTGTAACTGCAGGGCGTGTACCTGTCATGAGAGTTTATTTTGAAGTGGATAACAGAACACACTAGAAAATATAATAACACTAATAATTTTCATGAAAATGCCTCAGTAAGGGAAATTATTAGGAAACCAATCATGAGAAAGTAATAACCAACTTTTGATTGCTTAACTTCATTAACACTGTAGAATTACTGACACGGCCAACAAAAGAGAAGAGATAATCCAATCAGAATTAAGGTTCCATTCTCTGCAAAAGGACAGAAGCTAAGATTAAATAAGGCTGAACGATTTGAAGCTGCACTCAATATGGATACCTTTCTCATTCAAAGCAGTTTTGAACGGGGTGGGTTCAGGGAGAGGGGTAACAACAAATAGAAGAAATGTGGCATTGCCCCTGGCAGCCAAGAAGAGTGGTTATAATCAGTAGAGGGGTACATTCAAATTGTATTAAAAGACTCTGACTGGAAGAGGGAGAATATGAAATTAGAGGAGAAATTGGAGTAACCTAAAAAAAAAAATGAATAAACTGGCAAGTAATGATGACAGTATGTGCCGAAAGCTGCTTTCCAGATAGCCCAGTTCACAACTGAATTAACTACCTGCAAATTATCTTAATTACTTCTCATCAGGGCTTGAGGCTGTGAAGATGCTCCTTCATGGAAGCTACATCTGCTTGGAAGTTACATCTTAACACTCTGTAACCTATATTCTGGCTAAAGCAAATTCTTTGTACCTTCAGCTCTAGACCCAGCTTGGAGTATGTGAGCTGGGCTCCTCTGCTAACTGCAGGCTATCTCCTCTGCACTTATCTTGAAAAGCAGCAGTGGGGCTGTTAAATTTTCTTTTGTTGCAGTCCTGACTCACTAAGCTTTGCCATGAGGAATGAGATTAGCTCTAGGCCAGTCAAGGTCAGGAAAATCAATTATGACTTTTTTATTAGGCCTTTGCTTATGGAGCTAGCATGCTATTTATCAAAGATTCTGGCTTTATAGTGTGCTCTTTCAAGGTAAGGACCATATTTTATCTTTTAATCCCTAGTGCCTCAAGAAGTATTTGTTTAAAATACTTTTTGTTTATACTTAACACCTATACATATGCCATTCTGTAAAAGTATTTGATTTAGGATAATAAACCTCAAAGAAAACTTAGTATAATTTATAACTTTAATTAAGTTTTAAGTAATGTTTCTAAAAATAAAATATAGCAGGCTAGGTTTTTTTTTTTTTTAAACAGTCATCAAAAAACATCATAAGCAGCTGCAGATCTGTTGGCTGTCAGAAAGCGTTAATCCACCATTCCTTCACAAAAATAATTGTAACAAATTTCATGACTCAGTGTGATTTATAAAACTTAAAGATAGATTTATACACCACAGAGGTGATCTTCTAGTAACATTTTCATTAGATCAGAGTTTAAAACTTGAGAAGTCCTTTGAAATTTTTTTTTTTTTTTTTAAACATGTCTTTTGGCCAGGCACAGTGGCTCATGCCTGTAATCCCAGCACTCTGGGAGGCTGAGATGGGCAGATCACTTGAGGTCAGGAGTTCAAGACCAGCCTGGCGAACGTGGTGAAACCCTGTCTCTACTAAAAATACAAAAATTAGCTGGGCATGGTGGCAGGCACCTGTAATCCCAGCTACTTGGGAGGTTGAGGCAGGAGAATTGCTTGAACCTTGGAGGCAGAGGTTGCAGTGAGCCGAGATTGTGCCATTGCACTCCAGCCTGGGTGACAAGAGCGAAACTCTGTCTCAAAAAACAAAAACATGTATTTTGTTTCAGTGAAGCAAAAAAGAAAAGTTAAATGTGAAAAGATAAATATTTAAATATTGTAAATATTTCTCATGTTAATGGGTAAAAAGTTATTTCTTATTTATTAAAAGATACTTCATATTTAGGACCTAAAACAGTTTTAAATTTGTTCTGCATGTTTTGGCAAATAATGACAATGTTTGCAGATGAAAACATTTCAGAATGGGCTTGTTATTCCAGACTAATAATTATTATTTTGCACAATGATTATTGCCTTAAAACTGAGTAGAAGATTTTTCCAAGTTTCCAAATATGACTTGGCAGCTGATTTGGAGATCTTTCACCTCTCAATGGCTTCCCAAGTATCTGTCTCAAATAAATATGGCAAATGAAAAGAGCAAAATATGATGCGGTTTTCTAGTAATGATATACAGTTATCTTTTAAAAATCACTATATAAAAATATAAGCTGAGTATTTTCTAAAATGAAATATAAAGCTTTGAGTTACAAAAACTCAAATAATATATTTTCATAGAAAAATTTACTATATTGAATAATTTAATCTAAATTCCTTAAGTGACACATAAGGCCATCCACAAAACATTTTAGAATATGAACAACCTGCCCATGGATAGTTAAGAGTCAACTACATAGAAAAATAAATTTAAATATACTGTTTAATCTCAACTGTTTATGTAGGAATTACCAAGTTTATTTTTTGACAGTCATTTAAACCACTGTGACCACTGACTCTAATACACAGTGTGAAAATGTAAATTAATTTTAATATAAGCTTAGGCAAAACAATTAGGATGGTTAATTTGCTGCCATTGTCAAAAAGATGATACTATGGTGCCTTCCAAAGTCAACATAAAAAAATCTTGAAGATGATTTACTCTTTTTGAGTTTCCATACTGGTTGCTATCACTAATCTAAATAACTGAATTAACTGTAGTTTTACTAATACCTCCTTATTTATTCCCTAGCTTTTTCTTGTCATGGCACGAACTTACCAACCTAATCATTCATTTCCAAACCTCCACCTACTTATCCACTTCCTTTTTCACTCACCCTCTCATCTAACCACCAATTACTTATTCTTTGAAGCTGACATATGTGTGCAGGTGTATTCATCTAGGCCTATTTTGTTTTATATAACACAGAGATCAATAATTATCAGCAAAGAATCTGGGCCAGAGTGAGTATTGGGAAGTGGGTATGTGTGTGATCCCACAGCCAAGATACCATGAGATGATTAGAAAATGACCAAAACATAGTGTTGACAAAGTTAAAAACTGACTGAAGCAGAAGGAAATCTCCACGAGATGGCTTTTCAAATTATGAAAATCCTTGTTCAGACTTCTGGTTCACCACAGTCTTGGAATCTCTCAAATCTGCCCTAAAGTTCTGGGTACAGCAAAGAGTCCTACAGTATGAGTATTCATGTGCCGCATTACAGAACACCTTCAGTAAGGTGCCACTGTCATTCTGGCTCCTGAATTTCTGGGAAACATCTACATTATTTCTAAAGTCATTATTTATTTGATAGATTTGTTCATCCCCTACTATAAATACATGTCTAGCACTGTGCCAGATACTGTGGAGGAATATGCTGTCACCTAGTTCTTATTCTCTAGAAGCTGCAAACTTAGCTGAGGAAAGACAATTATGTGGAAAATAGTAACAAAAAGAATGATAAGCAATTTCTCTGACTCATATGCCCACTGTTCTTCTTCCTGTATTATTATTACTGTGAATATTTCCCAAGGTCTTGTTTTTGGCCTGTTGTTCCTTTTTTAATAGTGACTCAAGGGATTCTAGCTCACAATTTTAATTGCCAACTACCTTATATTGATGTTTGTAAACTTGCTTATCTAAGCTACAGCTCTATTCAGATGAGAGTGGCTGAAATCTATTTTTAACTGCCCTCAGAAATTCTCTACTTAATATAAACTCATCTTTTACTGTTCATTCACCCTACTTATCTCCTCTAAGATACTTTCACGAACCAATCTGACCTTTCTCTTTCCTGCAGTTCTACATCTATTATCTTTAACACTCACTGTCTTAATTATATTCCTGGCTTGTGCTATTATTTAATTGGTTTATATGTGTATGTCTTATCTTTCCTATAAGGTTATATGCTCCTAGAATGCATAAATTACATCTTACTTTTCTTCCATATACATCTTTATACACAGTATGCCACATGCATAAGTATTATACTATAAATAATTATTCATTCATCATTGAAAGGATAAGGCCAGGCCAGGCACGGTGGCTCAGGCCCGTAGTCCCAGCTCTTTGGGAGGCTGAGATGGGCAGATCACTTGAGGCCAGGAGTTCGAGACCAGCCTGGCCAACATGTCAAAACCCTGTCTCTAATAATAATACAAAAAATTAGCTGAGCGTGGTGGCACACGCCTGTAATCCTAGCTACTCAGGGGGCTGAGGCATGAGAATCGCTGGAACCTGGGAGACGGAGGTTGCAGTGAGCTGAGATAGTACCACTGCACTCAGCCTGGGCAACAAAGTGAGTCTCCGCCTCAAAAAATAAAAAATAAATAAATAAAAGAAAGAAAAAAAGAAAGGATAAGGCCAATAACATTAAATAAAGCTGAGTCCATGGAGGGTGGTGACTGATAAATATATTCTAAAAGAACTCTGATTCCCTCCCTCCTTATAAGTATTTTCAGCTGGGACCCCTAAATTACTGTAGAAACTTCCTAACTAGTCTCACTCATAATCTCCTTCATTCCGATGCTGTTGGCAAGTGATTTTTCTAAAATACAAATCTGATTTTCTCACCCCAATGCCTGAAGTCCTATGATAGCTTCTCACTGCTGTCAGGGAAAAATGCAAACTCCTCGTATGAATTCCTTTCCTTCAGTTGCCAAAACATGCAGTCTATGCTCTAGCCATACCCACGTACCTAACTGCTTGCCTGTCTTCCTTGCCTCTGCATGTGCTGTTTCCTTGTCTTTAACTCTCAACTGCCTCCTCTGAATCCTATTCAATGTAGAAGTGCCATCTCTTTTGCAAAGCTTTCACTTTCTATGATTTATTAAATGGTTTTCTTCTCTGAGATCCCAATGCACCCTGTACATATTTTTACTATACCTATTGAAGTGTATTGTAATTGATTGTTTACTCTTCTGTCTTCCATCTCTGCATCCCTAGCACTTAGAAGAATGCTTCTCATATAGGAGTGCTAAGTTGAACAAAAGAAGGAAGGAAGGAGAAAAATCCTTGTGGTTAAAATGAAGTCACTGGTGATGTTAGAGGGTACAGTTTGGGCAGGTAGAGAGGAGAAAAAGACTACACTTTCAAGGCATAAAGGATGGATTAGGGAGAAGAAAAATATTCAAAATAGTCATTTCAAAAATCTAGCCAGGAAAGAAAAAGGAAATGGATAAAAGATAAATCAGCACAAAGAAAGACTGCTGCTCTTTTAAACACAGGGTAGCTGAACAACAGGAGGTAAAAGAAAACAAGTTGAGAGGAAAAAACAGAAGATTAAAAAAGAAAAGTACAGAGAATCGGATTCTACACTAGGAGGACAAGGAGAAGACTGAGACTGACAGGATAGAAACAGCTGTGGAAACAGATGTTTTCAAGTGAACATAGAATCCTGTCAGTTTCAGGTATTATAATTTTCATTCTCTCAGTTTCCCAAAAGAAATCTTAAAAAAACAAACACCCCCAAAAATCTTTAGCACATTCCTTCTCTCCAGCTACTAATATTAATTTCTTACCAATCTCTATCATTTCTTCTTTTTTTTTTGAGACAGAGTTTTGCTCTTGTTGCCCAGGCTGGAGTGCAGTGGCACAATGTCAGCTCACTCCAACCTCCACCTCCTGGCTTCAAGTGATTCTCCTGCCTCAGCCTCCTGAGGAGCTGGGATTACAGGCGCCCACCACAACACCTGGCTATATCATTTCTTCTTTCTAAATATCTTTTAGGTCAGCTCTTCCTCTCTTCCCACTGCCACCATTCTCCTATAAGCCATTATCATCTCTCAAATGAATTACTGAAAAGCTCCCAGGCAGTTTCTAATTCTAGTGTCTCATTTCTCAAATTTAACAAGAAACCCACAGCCAGGCTTCTCTCAAATATTTTCTCTGTGAAACCAACCCCCTCCCTAGCCACCAGAATTAATCACTCCCTCCACTATGCTACTACTGTACCTAGTAAACAGGGGTTGGCAAACTAAGGCCTGCTGGCCAAATCCTATTTTTGCAAATAAAGTTTTATTGGAATGCAGTTATTTCTACTTGACTACATATTGTCTATGACTGCTTTCATGCTACAACAGCAGACTCAAATAGTTGCAGTGAAGACCATATGGCTCATAAGGCCTAAAATATTTACTATCTGGCTCTTCACGGAAAATGTTTGCCAACTCCTGAACTATACTATCATACTTATATATTAATTCAATTGTCAATTACAATAATAACACAAGCTGATATGAGGTACTCACTGAGACAGGCATTCTTCCAAGGAATTAGGTATGCTATCTCATTTAATTTGTACAACATTATTAAAGAGGCAGATATTACTACTATTTTCATTTTATAAATGAGGAAACTGAGGCTTATCATTCCAGATCCATGTTCTAAACCACAAACTGACTACACTATCTTTCTAAATAGACTGTGAGCTTACCAAGAGCAAAAATCATGCCTAAGTCATCTTTGTATTCTCAGGGCCTAGCAAGAGTACTAGATGTAGTAGGTGTTCCATAATTGTTTACTAAATTAATCTTACTAAAATAACCACTTTTACCCTGTCTTCTCCCTGCTCAATCCCCTGCAATAACTCCCATATTGCTTACTGCATCAAATCGAAACAACTCTGACTGACTTTAAGTCTGACCATAGTCTGGGACAACTCTATCTAGCAAAATTCAAAGGCTTAATTATGTTTGACTTCTATTTCAGAATTGGCTGCTCTTCTTTCTTAAGCTGTATGATCATAATTCAGCTTATGAAATAAACTACACTACTAACAAAACTCACCTGCCATCACGTGATCTGTGGAGGCTGCCGTGGTAGCTGCTCACTTTGCTGTGGATGCTTCCCGCTTTGCTTCTTTGATCATCCACCATAGCCAGCTGAGTTGAAGAAGCATGGGTGGATGTTCCTTGAGTGGAAGTTCCCCTTGACTTTCTTATGATAGGAGTATTTGGATCCCTCAGGAGAGACTGAGCAAAATCAGGTTCCTGGAGTACCTGTCGGCTCTCATTCACTACCCTAGACAACAAAATCGTAAGTTTAAGATACATACCAATCTTCCTTCAGACCAATAAGCAATACTTCTGTGCAACACTGATATTATTCTTGAAATTAACTGCTTGCCAAATTAGATCTACAGGACTGATATGAAGAAACATTGTTGACAGAGGAAAGAATATAACAACAATCTATGTCAATCTGTCCCCTAAGGTGGTATGATGGAAAAAGGTCTGTGTAGATAAGGAAATCAGGATTTTAGTTCCAACTTTATCAATAAAAATGTGATCTTAAGTATGTCATTATCTCGTCTTTCTTTCCTTCGTTTCTTCACCTATAAAATGAAGGTAGGGTTGGGGGAGGGGGGAGGGACAGCATTAGGAGATACACCTAATTCTAAATGATGAGTTAATGGGTGCAGGAAATCAACATGGCACATGGATACATATGTAACAAACCTGCACATTGTGCACATGTACCCTAAAACCCTAAAGTATAATAAAAAAAAAAATTATGGAAAAAATAAATAAATAAATAAATAAATAAATAAATAAATAAATAAAAAAATGAAGGTATACAATTTCATCATTTCTAAAAGGTCCCTTTCAGCCAAAGAAATCTGTCATTCTCAAGACACTGAAATATTATGAAAATATAACTCTAAAATAGAAAAATCGTTTTCTTGCATGGTTTATATAACTAGTAGAGGCTTCACTGTAGCATGGATACAACATTTTTTTAAGTTGTAAGAGCAGTTGTTTTAGTCTACAAGTTGATTTTATGCAGAAGCAGTTGTATAGTGCTGGAATAAACATGAGCAGTCATAATTAGAACAGAACAAAATTAAAAATTAAAATTACAATTAAGTCTCAGACATATTAGAAGCTTAGAGGGAAACATTTAGTGGAAAAATTATTGTGAAGAACAAAAAATTTTAACTGCTATCAAAGGATTAAGTAGACAGATGGCTTATGATGATGAACAAGGCAGTAATTAAATTAATACAAGAGCTAATTAAACAGTTCTAAAGGTTAGTGTCTTGGATTATGTAAATAAAGGACTTACTATGAAAACTCATAAAGTTAAAATTAGATAATCAATTTCATTTCAAAAATAAAACTCCAGCATGTAAAGATTGGATCATATATTGAGAAATTACATATATTATAAATTCTCACATTACAAAAGGATTGTCATTATTGCTGTTGTTTTTCGTGTTGGGGTAGATGGGCTGAAGGAAGTCTAGTATTTATTGAGAACTTTATATGTATTCTCCTTTGAATCCTCTTAATAATGTCATCATTACAGAGATTCATGTCCTAAGAGTGTATTTCTAAGGGAATATTGGATATCTATTAATAATAGATATTGTAATCCCCATTTCATAGACAAAGAAACTAAAGTTTTAAGAAATTAAAGAACTTTCAAAAAATCACACAACGAAACCAACAGTCAAGGATCAAACTTAAGTTTAAAGTCTTAGAGGCTAATCACAAGGTAATGATAAAACAGTGTTTACATATATCTGGAAAACAAAATGTCAAAAACATGACAGAAAAAAGAACAAGTCAAAAATAGTAAAAAAAAAAAAAATATATATCTGGATTTGTTCCTCTGTAATCAATGGCCTTATTCATATATACGTACATCCCACCAAGTCATTCTTGGTTGTTGACTTTATTTTCTAAACTTGGTTAAAACTGACTTCTAGCTGTTCCAAAAATTTAACTCACCTCCAAATGGTGAAGGTTTGTCCCCTCATTTTACAGATAATGTCCAGAGAAATTAAGTGAAATGACCCAGGTAATCCAAAAGAGGATTTCTAAAAATATTTAAATCTATGTCAGAATTATTAGCATAAGTATGGTCTTAAATCTGGCTTCACTTAAGGGGAGAACATTAATTTGATTAGCACAATGTTAGAAACCAGTCTACAGCACAGTGTAACAAAGTAGTTAAGAGCAAAGCTCTGCAGTCAGACTGGGTTTGAATCTATATGTTAGCAATCACTTGTTATGAAATCTTGGTGCTATGCCTCAGTTTCCTTATCTGTAAAATGATGTCCTCCATCACAAGGCTGTTTATAGCATTAAATAATTTAATGTGTAAAGTGCTTAGAACAGTGCTTTGAGTATTAAATGTGCCCAATAAATTAGTACCCATTATTATTATCTTATAGTCGTTTCCCAAAGGCTAACCAGACAAATGCTAGAAATAGCCAAAGGGTGCCCACGCTCTTGAATGACAGAATGAGGGGCTGCCACTCCAGCCCAGAGCACATTCTGGCTTGGAAGATCACAATGACTGTTGGTTGGGAATCCACAGCTGCAGAAAACCAAATGGAAGGGCCCCTGAGAGTTTTAACCAGTTTCAAAAGGATTTCGGCCCAACCAGTATCCCCGCAAACGAACTAGGATAAATCTCTAAAAGGAAAGCTTCAGTTTTAGCTCTATCTGGAATTTCTAATGCAACTCTATTACAGAATTATTTATATATGGCTCAGAGGTGTCCAGGAATGTTTAATTCAAGTCCTTTCCTCAGCATCGTGTTTTACTGTGATTACAATACAGTTTTCCAAAGAATACACAAATAAATCACAGTAAATCCCATAAGGGAGGACACTCTAAGAAAGCAGGGTCTTGGCCTGTTCTGTTTGCTATCAAATCATTGGTATCCAAAAGTAGTTGGTGGCACAGAGTAAGCATTCAACAAGTCTTTCAAAGAATGAATAAATGCCTAGAAGACAAATTTTTTTGGTTGCTGTTGAGTGAACTCATCCCCTTCTTTCCTTTTCTGCTCTACGAAATTATATTTAAAGGAGAAATGCATTATCTGATATCACTAGCAGCAGTCTCAGATATCAGAATAAGAAATGTATACAGTCATCCCTCAATTTCCTCAGGAGAGTGGTTCCAGGACCTCCTGTGGGTGCCAAAATTCAAGGATGCTCAAGTCCCTTGTATAAAATGGTGCAGTATTTGCATACAACCTCTGGTATACTTTAAATCATCTCTAGATTACTTACAGTACCTAATACATCACTTTATTTGCATAGATTCAGTGTAGTGCTCAGCATGAAGCAAATTCAAGTTTGGTTTTTTGGAATTTTCTTGAAATTTTTTTTTCCCAAATATTTTTGATCCATTGTTGGTTGAATCCACTGATATGGAACCCCCAGATACAAAAGGCTGACTGTATATTAAACTGTGATGTTAATATAATTTGTATAACAGAAATTGTTAATTACTGGTATTTTGGTAAATATAAACTTTATTAGTGAGGCAGAAACTAAAGTAACTTCAAGTTGTATCATATAAGAAAATAACATTAACCAATACAAGGTGCATTCTACATATAATTTTAAAATATTTACAGACTACCCCACAAAAAAAATCATTCTTCCATGGATCCTAGATTAAGTAAAATCATAAGAAATAAAGAATCTACTAACTTAGAGCTTGTGATAATTCAGATAGAGATACCTATGAGACTTAAAACTGAGTAGAGTTTGAAATCACTTGTTCCACTGTGAAAACTGAAGGGTCTTGTTTTGTTTTTGTTTTACAAACTAAGGTACAAAAATTTAAAGATTCCTTAAATATGCCCTTATATCACACTGTAATATGCAGTATGGCCAACTATGAATGAAAATAACCTCTAACACATTTCAATTAATCTACTAATATCATTTTTCTATTTGGCTTTAACGTACTATATTAGAATGGAATAAGAGTATTTCTTTATATCACTTTTGGTACGCTTGGAAGAACAATGGACAACTGGAGACAGAAGTTTATCTAGGTCTTATCAGTAAATACCTGTGTGACTTTGGCCAAGCACTTAACCTCTATTGTGGTTTTCTCATTTGTAAAAGAGAGATGAGAATATATATCAACCTTCAAAGGAGTATCAGGAAGATCAGATAAGAATGTAGAGAAAAGCATTAATTTGCTTTTAAGAAAATTACAATTTGAATTTTTTTCACAAAGATTGGACTTCTTTCAAATATTCTGAATTAGTACAGGAGGCCTGGTCATCTTCTGGACTACTTGGCCATCTTCTCAAAATAAGTTTTTAGTTTTAAATTAAGACATGCTACTGTGCCAATCATAACTGGATACTGCTGAAAATGTTACAGTCTTGTTTGAATAATTCTCCAAATCCAAGTCATTTTAACATAAGCAACACAAAAAAATTTACGTAAATGTGAGGTTTGTGAACACTGTGATAATTTATTTCAACTTACTCTTTTTTCCTACGACCATGAAAAAAACTGGCCCATTCAAAGCATGTCTTTTTGCTTCCAACCCAAAATACAGAGGGAATGCCAACTATGAGAGCCATCAGGTATTTCATCAGAAAGAGAATCAAGTCTGGACGACTCATTTGAGTAACCTGGAAGAACAGAAAGAAAAGCATCTTAAATATATAAAAATAACTTTCTATTAAAGGCCATTATGAAATCTTTTTCTTTTTAAGACAGAGTTTTGCTCTTGTCACCCAGGCTGGAGTGCAATAGTGTGATCTTGGCTCACTGCAACCTCTGCCTCCCAGGTTCAAGCAATTCTCCTGCCTCAGCCTCCCAAGTAGCTAGGATTACAGGCATGTGCCAACATGCCCAGGTAATTTTTGTATTTTTAGTAGAGACGGGGTTTCACCATGTTGGCCAGGCTGCAGGTGATCCACCTACCTCGGCCTCCCAAAGTGCTGGGATTACAGGCGTAAGCCACCGTGCCTGGCCCAAAATCTTTTAAATAAAGTAGAGTAAAATAATTCTACAAATTTGATGTTTTCATTTATAAGATTTTATAGGTAATTTTCTTATTATGTGGAAAAAATATACTCCTGAAAATTTGACAATAAATTTATACTCTATACATTGAGCCATATCTATCTATCTAGATAGATAGATGATAGATATTTGGCTGACATTAGTCATCTTCTAAAATAGGGAAGAATGGACAGCATTTGTACAATGGCGGGAGAGAGGCAGTGGTGATGTAGATGAACTTTTTAAAAGAGTATGTGAAAATAAGATGCCATAGAAGGAAAACACTGATAGTTTTGACTACTAAAAATTTAAAACTTCTATAGAACAAAAAGCCTTAAATCAAATGAATAGAATAATGACTAACTAGAAATATCAACTGTATTATCAATCAATAAAGCAAACCTAAGGAAAAGAAAATGAAGAATAGGCCGGGCATGGTGGTTCATGCATGTAATCCCAGCACTTTGCAAGGCCGAGGCAGGCAGATCACCTGAGGTCAGGGATTCAAGACCAGCCTGGCCAAGATGGCAAAACCCCATCTCTACTAAAAATACAAAAATTAGCTGGGCGTGGTGGCAGGCACCTGTAGTCCCAGGTACTCAGGAGGCTGAGATAGGAGAATCGCTTGAACCGGGGAGGTGGAGGTTGTAGTGAGTCAAGATTGCACTACTGCACTCCAGATTGGGCAACAGAGTGAGACTCTGTCTCCAAAAAAAAAAAAAGATAAAAGAAGAAATAAAGTATTTGTAAGACAAAAAAATAGCAGAATTAATAACCCAAAGTTGGTTATTGAAAAAGGATAGGCCAGACTCCAGTCTAATCAAAACAACAAAGGGAAGAAAACAGCAAACACATACACAGAAATGATAATAAAGAAATAGATGCAAATAGAGAAAAATTAAAGAATCTTAGATTACTTTGCTCAATTCCATGCAAATAGACTTGAAAACCAATGGAAACAAATGATAGGAAAATGTAATTTAACAAAATTGACTCCAGAGGAAATAAAAAAATTTAAACAGATATATTATAGAAGAAATAAAGTTGTCAAAGAGCCACCTTCTCTCAGAAAGCACTAGACCCAAAAGTTTCATAGGAAAATTCTAATAAACGATTAAAGAACACATAATTTCAAATTGTCTGAAAACACAGAAAAAGAAAATGATTAAAATTATTTATATAAAGCAAGCATAAAATTGTACTTAACAAAGCCTCCATAAAGAAACTATTTATTTATGTCTCATTTAGGAATTTGTATGCAAACAGAATTCAACAGCAAATTAAAAGAATAGCCTAGGACCAAACAGGGGAATGCAAAGATGGTTCAATATTAGTAAATTTATTTATAAATTCAACATATTATTAGATCAAAGGGAAAACATATGATCATCTTCATAAATGCCACAAAGGCATTTGATAAAAGTATTCATTCTTGATTTTTAAAAACTGTAATAAAATACAAATAGATGATGAAATCCTTAAAGACACTATATATCTATATCTCAATCCAAAGGCAAACATCATGCTTAATGGAAACACCAAAAGCCACTAGAAATATTTTCATTAAAATATGGAATACAAGAAGAGTATCTACTGCCACCACTCTTAGTTAACCATTTCAACAGCTCTAGATTGCAATTAGATAAAAGAAATAAAGGTTATAAAAACTAGAAAGGAAGAGACAATGTGATCATTATTTATAAATAGTATAATTTTATGCCTGGAAAAACTAAGAGAATAAAGTAAAAACTATTATAAATTATAAGCTGGGTGGCTAGGTATGAAATTAAATACACAAATAACTTTGACATATATAAATATCAATTAGTACACATAAGAAAGAAAATTCTTCATTTACCATTGTTATGGGCTAAACTGTCTCCTCTACCCAAATTCATATGTTGAAGCCCTAACTCCCAGTACCTCAGAATGTGACTGTATTTGGAGGTGGGGCCTTCAAAGAGGTAATTAAGGTTATGTGGATAGATCCTAACCCAATCTGGCTGGTATCCTTATAAGAGGAGGAAATTGGGACATAAAGACACCAGGGATGTGTACACACACAGAAAGGCCATGTGAGGACACAGCAAGCAGGCTCCCATCTACAAGCCAAGGAGAGAGACTTGAGAGGAAACCAAACCTGCCAGCACCTTCATCCTGGACTTCCAGCTTCTAGAGCTGTGAGAAAATTAGTTTCTGTTGTTTAAGCTACCCAGTCTGTGGTATCTCATTATGGTAGCCCTAGCATACTAATACAAACTATAACAAAAGCGACAAAACACCTAAGAATAAATTTAATAAGAAAAATGATCTATTTGAAGATGTTTTAAAACACACCCCACTTCGACCTCTTCAAGGAGAACTACAAACCACTGCTCAATGAAATCAAAGAGGATACAAACAAATGGAAGAACATTCCATGCTCATGGGTTGGAAGAATCAATATCGTGAAAATGGCCATACTGCCCAAGGAAATTTATAGATTCAATGCCATCCCCATCAAGCTACCAATGACTTTCTTCACAGAATTGGAAAAAACTACTTTAAAGTTCATATGGAACCAAAAAAGAGCCCGCATCACCAAGTCAATCCTAAGCCAAAAGAATAAAGCTGGAGGCATCACGCTACCTGACTTTAAACTATACTACAAGGCTACAGTAACCAAAACAGCATGGTACTGGTACCACAACAGAGACATAGATCAATGGAACAGAACAGAGCCCTCAGAAATGATGCCGCATAGCTACAACTATCTGATCTTTGACAAACCTGACAAAAACAAGAAATGGGGAAAGGATTCCCTATTTAATAAATGGTGCTGGGAAAACTGGCTAGCCATATGTAGAAAGCTGCAACTGGATTCTTTCCTTACACCTTATACAAAAATTAATTCAAGATGGATTAAAGACTTATATGTTAGACCTAAAACCATTAAAATCCTACAAGAAAACCTAGGCAATACCATTCAGGACATAGGCGTGGGCAAGGACTTCATGTCTAAAATACCAAAAGCAATGGCAACAAAAGCCAAAATCGACAAATGGGATCTCATTAAACTAAAGAGCTTCTGCACAGCAAAAGAAACTACCACCAGAGTGAACAGGCAACCTACAGAATGGGAGAAAATTTTTGCAACCTACTCATCTGACAAAGGGCTAATATCCAGAATCTACAATGAACTCCAACAAATTTACAAGAAAAAAACAAACAACCCCATCAAAAAGTGGGCAGAGGACATGAACAGACACTTCTCAAAAGAAGACATTTATGCAGCCAAAAAACACATGAAGAAATGCTCATCATCACTGGCCATCAGAGAAATGCAAATCAAAACCACAGTGAGATACCATCTCACACCAGTTAGAATGGCCATCATTAAAAAATCAGGAAACAACAGGTGCTGGAGAGGATGTGGAGAAATAGGAACACTTTTACACTGTTGGTGGGACTGTAAACTAGTTCAACCATTGTGGAAGTCAGTGTGGCGATTCCTCAGGGATCTCGAACTAGAAATACCATTTGACCCAGCCATCCCATTACTGGGTATATACCCAAAGGACTAGAAATCATGCTGCTATAAAGACACATGCACACGTATGTTTATTGCGGCACTATTCACAATAGCAAAGAGTTGGAACCAACCAACAACGATAGACTGGATTAAGAAAATGTGGCACATATACACCATGGAATACTATGCAGCCATAAAAAATGATGAGTTCATGTCCTTTGTAGGGACATGGATGAAACTGGAAAACATCATTCTCAGTAAACTATCGCAAGGACAAAAAACCAAACACCGCATGTTCTCACTCATAGGTGGGAATTGAACAATGAGAACTCATGGACACAGGAAGGGGAACATCACACTCCGGGGACTGTTGTGGGGTGGGGGGAGGGGGGAGGGACAGCATTAGGAGATACACCTAATGCTAAATGACCAGTTAATGGGTGCAGGAAATCAACATGGCACATGGATACATATGTAACAAACCTGCACATTGTGCACATGTACCCTAAAACCCTAAAGTATAATAAAAAAAAAAAAAAACAATAGTTGACTGGGGCTGGTTAGAAAAGGGAGTGACTGTTAATAGTCATGAGGGATCTTTCTTGAGTAACGGAATGTTCTAAAATTGAATTATGGTAATGATTGCACAACTCTGTAAATTTACTAAAAATCATTGAATTGTACACTTAAAAATAAAATGAAATAAAATAAAAAAAATAAAAAAATAAAAAACACACCCCACTTCAAACATGTTCTTAGAAATAATTTATCATAAGAATGCAGATTCTCCTTGATTTAGTTATTAAATTTGACACAATCCCAAAATTCCAAAAAAAAAACAAGAGTTATATGAGAATTAGACAAGTTGATTTTAAAGTTTACATGGAAAACAATCAAGAACAAACAGGAAAGTCCTGAAAGAGAAGAGAAATACATCATTAAGCTGTAATAATTAAAACTGTGTAATTACAGAATACAATGTTTAATATAAGCAGTATTTAAGTAAGTGACACTTCAAACCATTCAGAAAAAATATGTTTATTCAATAAATGGATTCTGGACAGGCTTCTAGAAAAAAACAGAGCTGAAGCCATACCATATTTCATACCTAGATGAATTTCTAAAAGATCAAAAATTCAGGCCAGGCGCAGTGGCTCAGGCCTGTAATCCCAGCACTTAGGGAGGCTGAGGCGGGTGGTTCGCTTGAGCCCAGGAAGCAGAGGCTGCTTTGCGCCACTGCACTCCAGCCTGAGCAACACAGCAAGACCTCGTCTCAAAGTAAATAAATAATTAAATAAAAACAAAAAAAAAACCAAAAATTCAAATGTAAGGAAAAAATTAACAACAAAAAAGAAACCATAAAGTTGTAGATGAAAGCTTTTATTTCGAGGAGAGAGATGAAGAGTGACTTTCTAACAATGACACAAAACTTAGAAGCCATCAAAAAGAGACAAGTGAGCCGGGCACAGTGGCTCACACCTGTAATCCCAGTGCTTTTGGAGGCTGAGGCAGGCAGATCACCTGATGTCAGGAGTTCGAGACCAGCCTGACCAATATGGTGAAACCCCGTCTCTACTAAAAATACAAAAATTAGCTGGGTGTGATGGTGGGCGCCTGTAGTCCCAGCTACTTGGGAGGCTGAGACAGGAGAATTGCTTGAACCTAGGAGGCACAGGTTGCAGTGAGCTGAGATCATGCCACTGCACTCTAGCCTGGGCGACAGAGCCAGGCTCCGTCTCAAAAAAAAAAAAAAAAGAGACAACTGTGCTACATAAAATCCCACATTTCTGCATGGCCATAACTATCATAACAACAGCCAAGAGACAATAAAAAAGCTGATATAAAATTGTTGCAAATTATATGGCAGATAAAAGGGCTAATTTTGTTAATGAATAATAAACTCCTACAACTAAAAAAGCCCGTGACCTGAAGAAAAATAGGCAAAATATATCAACAATTTACAGAAAACAAAAGACACATCTAGAGCTCAGACTCATAGTTAAATTATATGCTGGTTCTATTTTTTAACCTATCAAATAGGTAAGATCCAAAAGTCTGACAGTATATTGTATTAGCAAATGTGTGGACGAATACTCTCATATATTGGCGATGGAGAGGTAAATTCATAAACCTCTATAAAAGACAATTTGGCTATGTCTATCAAAGTTATACCCTTTGATTAAGCAACTATTTAAAAAAATGTATGCTACAGATATATTCATCTATATGTGAAATGATGTATGTTCAAGTATTGTACACATATCATATACCAATCGTAAAATATTAGAAGCAATATGATTTATCCATTCAATGGAATACCATGAGGGCATGAAAAGATACTGAGGAAGACTTTTCTCTTTCGGTATTGATCTCCAAAATATATCATTAAATGACAAGAGCAAGGTGGGGAAGTGTGTATGGGAGCTTACCAAGTGAGTAAAAAAAGAGGGAGCAAAGGAATATACTTGTTTGTACATGCATGAACATCACTGAAAGAGGATATACAAATTCCTTATAAAATTCCAAGTTACCCTTGAGAGGGGCACTGGGAAGCTGGGAAACACAGACAGTGACAGAAGGGAGACTTTTCCCATATACTTTTGTAGCTTTTGGGTTTCGAACCATTAAAAACTTTTTTTTTTTGAGATGGAGTCTTGCTCTGTTGCCCAGGCTGGAGTGCAGTGGCATGATCTCGGCTCACTGCAAGCTCCACCTCCCGGGTTCATGCCATTCTTCTGCTTCCCAGAGTAGCTGGGACTACAGGTGCCTGCCACCATGCCCAGCTAATTTTTTGTATTTTCAGTAGAGAAGGGGTTTCACCATGTTAGCCAGGATGGTCTCGATCTCCTGACCTTGTTATCCGCCTGCCTCAGCCTCCCAAAGTGCTGGGATTACAGGCATGAGCCACTGCGCCCAGCCTTGAACCATTAAAAACATTTAAGAATAAAAAAACAGAATTTAAAAAAATATATGTATGAAGATTCTAAATATAAAAATAAGTGCTGGGTGGGGCACTGGGAAACACCCTCACTGTTGGTAAACTGGTATAACCTTAGTAGTATACAATCTTGTAAAACTTATAAAAAATTTAAACGTATATTCCATTTGATTCAGCAATTCTATTTTGAGAAATAACATCCTAAAGAAATAACAGGTCAATAATAGGGGATTGTTTAAATTATGGTACATCCAAACTACCAAATATACAGTCATTCAAAAAATAATGTAAATGAAAAAAGGAAAATACAGACAGTTGTGTGCTGGTAAATGTTCAACAACTGGCTCTCTGGGTCAAATGAAGCCCTGATTTGCAGCATCTGCCAATTTCGATGATCACTTTCAAGCAACCAGTGTGATATCACCGAACGTGGAACTGCATCTTACGGGCCTAAGAGCCAGCTACAGCACACAACTAGGTATAGACTGACGTGCCAAATATGATCACCATTTATGTTTCAAAATTATACAGTCTTGTGTCACTTGACAACAGGGATATGTTCTGAGTGATGCATCGTTAGGCAGTTTTGTCATTGTGTGAATATCAGAGTGTACTTAGGCTAAACCTAGATGGTATAGCCCACTACACACCTAATCTTTATGGAATAGCCTCTTGCTCCTAGGCTACAAACTTGTACAGCAGGTTACTGTACCAAATAATGCAAACAATTGTATCACAATATTAAATATTTGGGTATCTATTTAAACATAGAAAGGGTAAAATAAAAATACAACATTATAATCTTATGGGACCACCATAGTCCCATATGCGGTCCATGGTTGACTGAAACATTGTTATTGTGGTGCATGGCTGTAATATCTATAACATTATTTATACATATATTAAATGACTTTTGGTATGTTTTTTAATATACCAATATGCACTGTTCTGGCCATCTATGACTGTATAAAAAACTAAGCCAAAACTTAATGGCTTAAAGCAAGAATTTATTATCTCTCACAGTTCTGTGAATTGACTGGGCTCAGCTGGGTGATTCCCACTTGGGCTCTCACATGTAGCTGCAGTCAGATGATGGCTGGGGCTGGAATCATCTGGATGTTAGTCTGAGCTGGACATACATACAGGATGGCTTCTTCACTCAAATGTCAGCTAGGCTGGCTGGAAAAGACGGGAGCTGACTGAGAAGATCTCTCCCTCTCTCTGTGATTGATCCTCTCAATCACCTTTCTCTCTTTCTGTTTCCCTCCCTTCATGAAGCCTTCCTATACAGCTTAGGGCTAGCCTGGGCTTCCACACATCTTGTGGTCTCAAGATTGTCTGACTTCTTACTAGAGGCTGACCTCTCCCAAAGCAAGCATTCCAAGAGATCTTGGCAAAGTCTTGGGGTCATACAGAATCACTTTTGTTGCATTCTCCGTATCAAAGGCAAGTCACAGTGCCAGCACGATTTAAGGAAAGGGACTACTCAAGAGCAAGAGATGTGGTTCGCTGGTTGGAGGCAGGGGGCTGCATCTCTCTGAAGAGTAGCTGCCATAGTGGTTGCTACATATGGTTGGAAGGTTTGTCCCCTCCAAAACTCACGTTGAAACTTAAACCTCAGTGGGGGAATATTGAGAGGTGGGGCCTTTAAGAGGTGTTGGGTCATGAGGGCTCTGCCTCATAAATGGATTAAGGGGTTATCACAGGAATAGGACTGGTGGCATTAAAAAAGGAGGAAGAGCGACTGAACTAGTACACTGAGCCCTCTCGCTACGTAATGCCCTGCATCAACTCAGGACTCTGCAGTTCCCATCAGGAAGAAGATCCTCACCAGATGCGGCCCCTTCAACCTTGGACTTCTTAGCCTCCATAACTGTAGGAAATAAATTCCTTTTCTTTAAAAATTACCCAGTTTCAGGTATTCTGTTTCACTTAACAGAAAACAGACTAGACACATAGGGATCAAAAAGTATGGAAAAATGTAAATTGTGGTTATATTGATTTGCAGGGGTAAGGGGGCTTTTACTCTGAGTATGTTTTATCATTTTCTTCCCACATATTTTGGACTTTTTAAAAGTGGAAAAGACTATACGTGTATAATCAAAATTGACAAAACATTTAACCAGGAAAACTTTTGCTGTATTAATGGAATGCCAAAAGTTCATGAGATACAATGTAAATTTATATTATGATAGATATCAACAAATGTTCTACAAATGAATTGCTCTAAGAAATTATCAAAAATTATACTGATATTTAATCTACAGTATATAGTGATATCATAAATATGTAAAGTAAGCTATATAAATAAATCAATGATCAACTAGATAGAAAACACAATAAATTTCTAAATGAATCAATACCTTGGACTTACATTCTGTATACACAAACACATCCTTTCTTGCATTTTCCAATATGTATTCTCCAATATGGTATACTACTTCTTAAAGGCAGATATTCACATATTAAGGAGGAACACATGAATGTAGCAGATAAAATAGGTTGAAAAGCGTAAAGTACTTAGAACTGTGTTTGACACCTAATAAATATTCAAAAATGTGTTTTAGGAGCACTACTATCCCAGAAGATATTAACAGGTAATCCATATTTTATCCGATTTTATTTTACCACAGAGTATCTTAAAAAGACATTATCTTAAAAAGACATTCTGTGGTAAAATAAAATGTGGGTATTATGAGCCTCCTCCCCACCCAGAGGGATTATACATTAATATATTCAAGGTTCTGAGAAGTCCTGAAGAACTGTTTATTTTTGTTTACCTCAGTGTTTTCTAAGCTGATAGATACATTTCCTCCACTAAAAATTAAGGAGTTGGAATAGGTAAATTCTAAGGTTTATTCTAATAGCCTATGAGCCTATTAATCTGGAAAAACTTTACAGGGGAATTAGAGACTAGCTTTGCTACAGAAGTTATTTTCCTTTTCCATGATTAAAAAATCTATCATATTAGTTAAAATACACATGTTAACCATAACTGTATACATTTTTTTTTTTTTTTGGCTCACAACAAGAGAAAATCTCATAAAAGTAGAGTGTGGGCGAGGTGCGGTGACTCATGCCTGTAATCCCAGCACTTTGGGAGGACAAGGCGGGCAGATCACTTGAGGTCAGGAGTTCATCAGCCTGGCCAACATGGCAAAACACCATCTCTACCAAAAATACAAAAATTAGCCAGGCGTGGTGGCAGGTGCCTGCAATCCCAGCTGCTCGGGAGGCTGAGGCAGGAGAACTGTTTGAACCTGGGAGTCAGAGGGTGCAGTGAGCCGAGATTGCACCACTGTACTCCAGTCTGGGTGACAGAGTGACACTCCGTCTCAAAAAAAACAAAAAACAACAACAACAACAACAAAAAAACAGTGGAGTGTGGCAAGGCAAAGAATGAGAGCTGGGAAGCAGACTTCAAATCACACTTGCTTATACTCAATAAATGGTGAGAAAACAAGGACTAACTGAAGAAAAATAATTATTTGTAAAGAGGTGACTTACATAAGTAATATGATGAAGAGGATGAAGGCAAAGAAGATAAAAATTAAACCTAATAGAATTGTAATGAAAAAAGATAAAGAGAGCTAATCAGAATTGATCACAGAATTAGAACAATTGTGTAATGTGAAGAGCACTGGCCTGAGCGATGTGACATGGGTCAAATCACTTTTTATAAAATAAGAGGCTTGAACTTAATGACTTCAAGGTTGTCTTCAATTCTAGATGACTGATCATCTAGAGTCTAAATCCTATCCTTAGAGATATATCCTATCCTACTCATCCCTTTGTTTTACAGATGCAATCAAACTCTGGGGAAGTGAACTGATCTGCAAGGTCACACAGCTAATTAACTCAGTCACTTAAATACTGAGTGCTACCATGACCTGGTACAAAAGACATAGCAGCAAATAGTCAGAAAATTATCTGCCCTTGTTGAACTTACATTCTAGAGCAGGGTAAGGGTGCAGTGCTATCAATGTATAGGAACTAAAGAAATCTTAAAATTTCAGGTAGCAATAAGAACTAAAACACAAGGTAGGTGATAGCGTGTGTGGGTGTGGTGTGGTAGTGGATGGGCAAGCTTTTTTATTTTATTTATTTCATTTTTTGAGACCAAGTCTCACTCTGTTGTGCCCAGGCTGGAGTGTAGTGGCGGGATCTTGGCTCACTGAAACCTCTGCCTCCTGGGTTCAAGCGATTCTCCTGTGTCAGCCTCCCAAGTAGCTGGGATTACAGGCACGCGCCACCACGCCCAGCTAATTTTTGTATTTTTAGTAGAGATGGGGTTTCACCATTTTGGCCAGGCTGGTCTCGAACTCCCTACCTCGGGTGATCCACCCACCTTGGCCTCCCAAAGTGCTAGGATTAAGGCGTGAGCCGCAGCGCCCAGCCAGCAAGCAATTTTAGATCAAAGTGGTCAGTAAAGGCTTCTTCAAGGACATGACATTTAAGTAGGGATTTAGGCAGAAGAAACAGCAATAACAATAATCCTGACAGAACAAGTTTGCTGTCTCTGAAGAATAACAAAGAGGCCAGCAAGGCTAAAAGTGAGCATGGATGGAAGAGAAATGGTAGGAGATGAAGTCAAAGAAGGAGGTAGGGGTCCAGTCATATATGGCACTTCAGGGAATGGTTAAAAAAAAAAAAAGGATTTCATTCTAAAAGTAACAGGAAGCCACTGGAGGATTTTGTACAAACCGGCAACATGATCTCACTTACGTTTTTAAAACTCGCTCTGGCTACCGTGTTGAAAATAAACTAAAGAAACAAAAGTAGAAGCATGAAGATGAATAGGAAGGCCACTGTGAATTACTGAATGGCTTGGTAGAGGTACTGAGAAGCTGAAGGATTGGATCTGAGATACGTGAGAAAGAGAGGGTCCAAAGATAGCTCCAAATTTGGATCTGAACAACTAGTGGATAATGATACCATTTACTGAATGGAGCAGAACTGGGAACGCGATGCAGGAAGCAGATTTGAGAAAAATTCAGAGCTGTGTTTTAGACATACTAAGTCTGAAATGCTTTGTAGACTTTCAAAAGAAAGTGTCATGTAAATAGATATTCTGGAGCACAGAAACAAGGTTGGGCTGTATAGTCTGAAACATGGGACTGGATAAGATTATACAGAAAAAAAGGAGAAGGGAAAGAAAACAGAGAGAGAAACCCTATCTTCCAACTTCGATTCTTTAGCACCTTAAACTGCATTGTCTGTGTAAATTAGAAATATTGTTCACGTAACATAAATGCTTGAATAAGAGGGAAGGAGCGCTAAAAACAAAATCAGTAATAGCAACAACCAAAACCTCCAATTAGGCAAGAAGATTTGGAAGACAGCAGGGATGTAACACAGAACATTTTGCATTACAGGGTTCTGGTTAAAGCCAAAATTCCAGAAAAGACAAGTCAGCACCTGCCTATGGCAGGGATACAGTGAGAAAGCAACTAAAACAACACCTGTTTTTTGAAGATGCTACAGGCAGAGTGTTGGAGCCAGAGGGCCAAGACACTGAGGAAGAAGAGCCAAGCTACTGCTATAAAGAAGGAGTGTCCCCTTATAAATGAAGAACGAAGAAGAAGGAGAATACATTATTATCTACTCATAAATCACACAGAGACACAAAAATAGTGAGGTAGTTAGTATGTAAAACAGGCCATATACTAGTTAGAAAGGCAAAGCCTACCAAAGAAAAATATTTAAATAAAGGAAATGGGATACAGTGTTTAGTTTTTATTTTTAAAAAGCCCTATAATAAACTGAATTTTATTTATTTATTTATTGAAAGGGGCTCACTCTGTCGCCCAGGCTGGAGTGCAGTGGTACAATTCTCGGCTCACTGCAACCTCCACCTCCCAGGTTCAAACGATTCTCCTGCCTCAGCCTCCTGAGTAGCTGGGATCACAGGCACCTGCCACCACGCCCAACTAATTTTTTTTATTTTTAGTAGACACGAGGTTTCACCATGTTGGCCAGACTGGTCTCAAACTCCTGACCTCAAGTAATCAACCTGTCTTGGCCTCCCAAAGTGCTGGGATTATAGGTGTAAGCCACCACACTTGGCTATAGAACTTTTTTTTTTTTTTTTTTTGAGACGGAGTCTCGCTCTGTCACCCAGGCTGGAGTGCAGTGGCGCGATCTCGGCTCACTGCAAGCTCCGCCTCCCGGGTTCACGCCATTCTCCTGCCTCAGCCTCTCCAAGTAGCTGGGACTACAGGCGCCCGCCACCACGCCTGGCTAATTTTTTTGTATTTTTAGTAGAGACGGGGTTTCACCGTGGTCTCGATCTCCTGACCTCGTGATCCGCCCGTCTCGGCCTCCCAAAGTGCTGGGATTACAAGCGTGAGCCACCGCGCCCGGCCAGCTATAGAATTTTTAAAGAAAAAACTCACAAAATATTTTAGTTCCTTGCATAATTAAAATCGACAAATAAGAAAATTGTCAAGTATTCTTTTTAAGTGTTCCTGAAAACGTTATATTCCTATTGATGTTGTATCACCTTTGCAATTGGAAAAAACTTACCTGATGTATCCCAGGACTTTGGGAGGCCGAGGCCAGTGGATCACCTGAGGTCAGGAGTTCAAGGCCAACCTGACCAATATGGTGAAACCCTGTCTCTAAAAATACAAAAATTAGCCTGGTGTGGTGGTGGGCGCCTGTAATCCCAGCTACTTGGAAGGCTGAGACATGAGAATAGCTTGAACCCGGGAAGCAGAGGTTGCAGTGAGCCGAGATCGTGCCATTGCACTCTAGCCTGGGCGACAGAATGAGATTCCGTCTCAAAAAAAAGCAACAACAAAAAAAACTTACCTGATGTATTTCTTTGATCTACCTGGAGAATACCTGGCAAAAAAGGGAGACATCAGCATCTACTTGCTGTAAGCCCTGGGTCTTGATGACTGTCCCTGTTCTACAACAGCCTGGCTAGCTATAAATAGCCTACATCCACTATCTTCTGAATCATCGATCTCCACTAACACTGCTCTGATTTAATCTACAGAGTTGCAATAACTCTTTTCAACCATCATATAAAAACCATTTACCTGTGTTTTGATTTTTCTATTTAGATACATAATCCACCAAAGACCCCAGGGCTTAAATTATTTTTAATTAAATAGAAAAAAAACTACTCATGCTAAGGGTGAAATACCCTGCAAAAGAAGAAAAACACTTAAGGTATTTTTTTTTATTATTGTGCTGGCCTAAATTCAATACTTGTTTTTGAGACCTTAGCTTTGAATCAGGTTGGCAGAGTCCTTGGCTTCTTTCCTTATCAAGAGGAATCTATACTTTACTAATAGAAGTACATATTGCATTGGGTTTGCTTTTATTTTTTTAAATAAATTCATTGCAAAATATTGACTTATATCAAGCCTATGGTCACCTAAAGCCTACAGAAAAATGAACTATTCATCAGGTTCATACAGAGTCTGTCATACAACTGGTAAGTGACAACAGTTCCTGAATGGAGGTCTTCTGATTCCCGCTTTTGTGTACTTTTTAACTACACTACACTGCTTAGCAACCTTTACTGTTATTATGCTTTGAAAAGTCACCTAGTTGCCCTATCAAATATAACGGCTTATTATGTGATAGTAATTAAGACAATGTAGCACTGGGACAGAAAAATAGACCCTCGAATAGAACAGCAAAACAAATTTCACATATGGGAACTTGATATATGACTAAGGCAGTATTATAGATCAATGGAGAAAAGATGAACTAGTCAATAAATGGTGCACGCAACCTAGATTCCTCACATGCGCAGCTCACAACAGGGTTCGCGCTCCTATGAGAATCTAATGCTGCTGCTTACCTGTCAGGAGGCTCAGGCAGTAATGCGAGTGATGGGGAGTAAATACAGATGAAACTTTGCTGGCTCACCCACCACTCACTTCCTGCTGTGTGGACCTATACTGGTCCATCACCTGGGGGTAGGGGATCCCTGATACAGGGTATAACTATCATATTCCTGAAGGTATCTTTATTTTTACTAGGTTTCTCCGTATTTTTTTTTTTAAGAGATGAGAGAGTAGAACTAAAAACTAACTGTTCTTTAGTCACAGAACTATCTGGTTTCCATGTTTATTTTCTCTTACTAGGCTATGAACTGTAGGGCAGAGGCTGTATTTTATTCACAGTTGCTTCTCCAGCAACTATCAATATGCCAAAATATATAATATATATATAACATATATAATAAATGGTTTTGCATTAATAAATGAATTTTATAAAAGGGGAAAAACAAGTTGTGGTTTATGGGAAAATAGTTTCTAGATTCATTTAATATTAGACCTGAGAAAAAACCCTTACAGATTATTCAATCCAATCCCCTAAAATTTTAGAGATGAAGAAAGTATAAACTTAGTGACTAGCCTAAAGACACAAAACTAGTTAGAGATATAGCCAGAACTATATGATGTCTCTCCAAATACTCAGACCTGTGTTTTTGCATATGAAGAGGTGTAAAATGATGTTAAGTCTGCAGGCTTGGGAATCAGTTCACATCCCAGCTCTGTAACTCACTGTATGACTTATATCAAGCCTATGGGATAAACTGTATAAATATATGAGACTCAGTTTTCTCATTTGTAAAACTGAGTACAATATAACCTACTGGGCTAATGTGAGGATTAAATGAGATGATGTGTATAAATTATTGAGCATAGGACATGACATACAGCATATAACTTAAAAAACTAGAAGCAACTATGATTATTAAACCATGTTGCTTCTACTCTACTATTCTCATAAAATACTAAAATTATTTCCTAAAATTGGTATGGTAATGCCTTCAAAGATTACTGGAAATACGTCTTATTTACATGTGTTTATTACAGTGATAGGTTAGAATTCATTTTTATTTATTTATTATAGTGATAACAGTACTAGATTATATTGATTTTGAGACAGGCCCTCTTTGTGCCCGTAGGTGAACTAGGCTGACCACCACCTGATGCCTCCAGTACAATATTCTATTCATTTTTTACTGGATCTCGTGCAGTGGCGCAATCTCAGCTCACTGCAAGCTCCGCCTCCTGAGTTCACGCCATTCTCCTGCCTCAGCCTCCCGAGTAGCTGGGACTACAGGCGGCTGCCACCACGCCTGGCTAATTTTTTTGTATTTTTTAGTAGAGACGGCGTTTCACCATGTTAGCCAGGATGGTCTTGATCTCCTGACCTCGTGATTCGCCCGCCTCGGCCTCCTAAAGTGCTGGGATTACAGGCGTGAGCCACTGCGCCCGGCCTAAATATTTTTAATACTATTATGCAGTAGAGTAAAAGGCTGATCCTCAAAAGTAGTAATGAGAATGCAACAGTAACAATTTATATGCGACAGAAAAACGTCATAGGTCACCAACCACTGTTATAAAAGAATGATCAAAGATGACATAGAGTAATACTTGTTATAGATGAGGGGCCAACAAACTACAGCCTGAAGACCAAATCTGTCGCAATGCCTGTTTCTACAAATAAAGCTTTATTGGAATACTTCCTTCCATTTGCTGACTTACTGTCTATGGCTGCTTTTATACCACAGCAGCAAAGCTGAGTAGTTGTATCATAGCAGCAAAGCTGAGTAGCTGCAACAAAAACCAATGGCCAGCATGTCTAAAATATTTATTATCTGATCTTTTACAGTTTGCCATGCCCTACTGTAGATAATGGCAAGTACATTGAATTTTTTCCTAAAAATGTGTAAGCTGTTTGCATACCAGGTATTTCTGCAGTGAAGACTTAAACTGAACACACAACTTAGGTTATTCTGTTTAACAGAGGCCAGAATAATAACTTGTATATTTTATCATATTTATCCAAAAGTGTCATTTGACAGTATTTTACAACCAGTACATAACAGTATTAACAGTTTCTATAAATTTCTATAATAGTCTATGTTTCCTTCATATCCTATTCTGTAATATTTTCTGGCAAAACAAGAGATATAGAATATTTTTTCAGGGAATTCTCATTCTTTTCCTCTATGACAGAAACTAAATAATTTTGAGGTTTGGCCCTAGAAGTCATAGGTAGGCAGGATATTTACCGATTTAAAGATTAGTAGAAAAACAAAAAAAAGGTTAGTAGTACTACATATTTATACAAAAGAATTACTCATTGTCTAATGTTGGAAGTGTAAAACATACCCATTTCCCTCATGGTCCTTTCATAAACAATTCTGATTCCTTTTGGAACTGCCTGGTAAAGGGAAAGACTCATCAGAAAATGAAGCTAAAATCATAACAAATTAGATTTAATGTTATTCTGCTATTTTTGTATTTTTGTGAATCAACACTAGATAAAACAACAGATGGGATGCCTTGTATGCTCAGAATAGTAGAAATAATATTTTTTGTTTGTTTTCTATAAAAATAATTTTTTTTTGAGACAGGGTCTCCCTCTGTTGCCCAGGCTGGAGTGCAGTGACACAAACTCGGCTCACTGCAACCTCCACCTCCCGGGTTCAAGCAATTCTCCTGCCTCAGTCTCCTGAGTAGCTGGGATTATAGGCGCGTGCCACCACAGCCCGGCTAATTTTTGTATTTTTAGTACAGATAGGCTTTCACCACATTGGTCAGGCTGGTCTGGAACTCCCAACCTCAGGTGATCCACCCTCCTTGGCCTCCCAAAGTGCTGGGATTACAGGCATGAGCCACTGCGCCCGGACTATAAAAATAATTTTTAAAGAATTCTACAAATGGCTGTAATGTGAATTTGACAGTCTTGGCTAAGCTGCTTGTACTATGGTAACACATTTCTGTTACCGAAATAAAAGTTCTAGTGTCAAAATTCCTTGGGACATACTGCATTAAATTAGATGGATGAAAAAGATGAAAAAAATGAAGGGGAATTTTAGGAAAGGAAGGAAACATGTGCTTTTCAAAATCGATGTTTAAAAGGAAAAAAATGACTCTAGTACCGAGTATAGGATAATCCTTTTTAAAGCCTCAAGAATTATGTACTTGTAATAACAGGAGTTAATATCGAAATTTTACTTTGTGCAAAGCACTCTGGTAAGAGGTTTATATTTCTCATTTAATCTTCATTGCCACACATGAGGTAGATATTACTGTATTTAACATATTATTTTCTGCATTTTACATGAAGGAATGGTAGCAACAAGTCATAAACCCAGCCTGTCTGATTTTAAAGCCCACATTTTTAACGAATATTATGCTAAATTCAAATTCTTTTCTAGAAATATCAAGAATCTTTGAGAACTATAACTCTTTCATAGGATACTTCGAAACTCTTAGAAGGCACTAAATAGAGGAAATTATTATTAGACCAAAAAAACCCAAATATCTGTAAAATTACTGATCTGTTATTTTAAAATACACAATATAAAAAAGTATTCTAGAAATAAACTAGTTTTTAAATTGTGAAATATTACTCTGACTACTCAGACTATATTTCATAATTGAGAATTTAGGCATTCAATACTACTTTTCAAGTATTATTTAATAAACATTAAAAATGAGTGTTCTTGCTAAAAATGGTTGGTATAGTATTTTAAAATCTAGGTAGCGACATCAGAAACAAAGAGAGGCTGAAAGACTGTCATAGCCAAGAGGAGGCCAGGGAGACATAACTACCAAATGTCATCTCCTGGGTGGGATCTTAGAACAGAAATAGGACATTAGATAAAAACTAAGGAAATCTGAATAAAGTATGGACTTTAGTTAATAATAATGTATCACTATTGGTTAGCCAATTATAACGGATGTGCCATAGTGATATAAGATGTTAATAACAGGGAAAACTGGTACAAGGCATATGGGAACTCACTGTGTTATCTTCACAATTTTTCTGTCAATCTAAAACTGTGCTAAAACCTAGAATTTTATTTAGAAAACAGAAAAAAAAAAGCCAGTGAAAACTGTTTTCAGCAAGAACACTCATTTTAAAATACTTTACACTCAGCCAATTTTTCTTCAATTATGAATTTACATTCATGCAATTTGCATTAAACCCAATTGGTATTTTGAAAAAAACATGATAAACAACTCAGGAAGTAATTTTTTCAGATTTTTGAAAGTTTCTGTAATATGAGAGATAACTGTTAAGCAACCTTATTGGTTTTTAAGCAAATATATTCAAATGTTTTCTCTTTCTAAGTCACCTGAGGAGACTGTCCATCATTGCTTAAAACATTTAAAAAACTTATTAGGAATTATTATCAGTGCCTACTGAGTGTTCTATAAGGCACACTCAATAACAGCAGATCTTTATTCAAGTATGTGTGGGTATTACTTCAATATAAAAATTTCACATCACTGGTGCTCAATTCAGAAGTCTGTATAAGATTCCTTTAAAAATAAATTCTGAACAAAAACAAATATTAATATCCTAATATCTGAATATTAAAATCAAAGTAGGGCAAATTATTGTATAATTCCATTTATATGAGCTATCTAGAATTAAATTAATAGAGACAAAGTAGAATGGTAGTTGACAGGGGATGTGGGGAAGAAGAATGGGGAGTTATTGTTTAATGGGTGCAGAGTCTCACTGATTGATTGATTGATTTTTATTGAGATAGGGTCTCGCTCTGTCACCTAGGCTGGAGTGCAGTGGTGCAATCACAGCTCTCTGAAGCCTTGACCTCTTGGGCTCAAACTATTCTCCTGCCTCAGCCTCCCGAGTAGCTAGGACTACAGGCTCATGCCAACATGCCTGGCTAATTTTTATATTTTTTGTAGAAATGGGGTCTTACCATGTTGCTAAGTCTTCTCATTTTGAAAAGATGAAAAAGTCACTGGAAATGGATGGTGGTGATGATTGCACAATGTGAATTTACTTAATGTCACAGAACTGTACACTTAAAAATGGTTAAAATGAGAATGTATACATAACGTGTGTGTGCATCTATAAAACTACAATTAAAAAAACAGGTGGCTGGTCTTCTAGTTTATCTGTAGGCTACAGTTCAGATGAGCTATAGTTTGCTGATCCTTAAGCTAATGTAACTGTATAAGACACATTACTTCTTTCTGCTTTAAATGCTTTTGAATGGCAGGAATGAAGCCATGCTATCTATTTGAAAAGGTTGTTGTGAATATCAGCAATCACAGATTTTACCCACAATGAAGTCTATATAAATAAGACTTCATATTTATAGTACTTTATCTTTTTTGAACAGGCGAGGTTTAACTCAACATCTACTTATGCAAACAAGATTGGAAAGCACAAGAATCACAAAGGAATTCATGGGACTCACATATAGAATAAAACTTTAGCCACACCAGCACTATCTTTCAGAACAGTCTCTGAATTATTATGCTAAAGAGAAAGGAAATCCTAGAAAAAAAATACACGTTGGAGGGAATTTTTAAAATGTATCCAAGTGTTATTAACCCATGAGAAACTGTTAGGGTAAAAAACATCCCTTTCCATCAGCTTTGTGAGGGGACCTTTCTGTGAAGAACAAAAAGCCAGAGATTCCCAAACTTCAATAAATAAAGGCTCTCAAACAAAACAAAACAAACATAAAGTTACTTAAAGCTAAGTTCAGAAGACAGAACGAGTGTGAATGACCAACCTGGTTAATAATGGTCTTTTGGTTAAATTTAAAGTAACTATTAAATGTATTTTTAAAATACATTTTAAAATATTGACAATAAATGAGTTAACTTTTCAAGAATCTAGAAAAACAAAGTAATTCTAAAGAAAGCAGTAGGGATGAAATAAGACAAGAAATAATTGAATTAAAAAGATAATCTTTGGTGGGCGCAGTGGCTCAGGCCTGTTATCCCAGTGCTTTGGGAGGCTGAAGAGGGAGGATCCCTGAGGCCAGGAGTTTGAGACCTGCCTGGGCAGCATAACAAGACCCCATCTCTACCAAAAGAAAAAAGAAAGAAAAATCCTTTAACAAGATTGATCATGGGAGAAAAAAAAGAACGTATATATTAGGAGCAAAAACTAAAATGGTAAAAACATTTTAAAAATGAACAAATTTATGCCAATGTATTTGAAAAGTTAGATGAAATAATGTTCCAGAAAAATATAAATGACCAAAAATGCCTCAAGAATAAAAGACCTGAATAAAACCATTAGTATTGAAGAGATTAAATGGTAACTTACAGGCTGGGCGTGGTGGCTCAAGCTTGTAATCCCAGCACTTTGGGAGGCCGAGGCGGGCGAATCACGAGGTCAGGAGATCGAGACCACGGTGAAACCCTGTCTCTACTAAAAATACAAAAACTAGCCGGGCGTCGTGGTGGGTGCCTGCAGTCCCAGCTACTCGGAGAGGCTGAGGCAGGAGAATGGCGTGAACCCGGGAGGCAGAGCTTGCAGTGAGCCGAGATTGCGCCACTGCACTCCAGCCTGGGCGACAGAGCGAGACTCTGTCTCAAAAAAAAAAAAAAAAAAAAAAAAATGGTAACTTACAAAAATCTACTTTCTTAACCAACTTCTTTCCTTTTACTTCAAAGATATGAGGACAGAGTTTTACAGGATGTGCAAATCCTTTCCAAGAGTAGGCAGCTCTTATATGAAATATAGAAATTGGAAAGCAAGCGAGACAAATTTGTCCCTATTTGGAAACAACATGATTTCTAGAAAGAATATCTAAGAGAATCCATACACAATCAGAACTAAGAGGGGTTCAACAAGGATGTCTGATATAAAACCAATACACAAAATAAATCAGGCCAGGCACAGTAGCTCACACCTATAATCCCAGTCTTTAGAAAGCCAAGGTGGAAGGATCACTTGAGACCAGCCTGGGCAACACAGGGAGACCCCATCTACAAAAAATAAAAACAATTAGCCAAGCATGGTAGCACATGCCTGTAGTACCACCTACTTGGGAGGATGAGGCAGGAGGATCACTCGAGCCTGGGAGTTCATGGTTACAGAGAGCTATGACTGTGCCAATGCATTCCAACCTAAGCAACAGAGCGAGACTTTGTCACAATAAATAAACTAAAAAACTTTTAAATGGCATGCCTGTACACCATCAATAACCAATTTAATGAATAAAAACGTAAATAAACAAGATATTAAAACTCAGTATTGCAAAAATGGCAATGTTCCCCAGATTCATTTATAAATCGAAAACAATTTCAATGAAAATCCTGACAGTGTTTTTCCATGGAAAATTGATTTTAAAATTCATACAGAAGAGCAAAGTACCAAAAATAGCTAAAATAGTTTTGAAGAAGAAGAAGAAAGTAAGGAAGACGTGGAGTTGACACATGGTTATATAAATGAGAGAGCCTAAAAATGAAACTTGTGCATGACAGAGGTTGCATTACAATTGAAATAGATGAACTATTTGATAAATGATGCAGAAAGCACATGTCTTATCCAAATGGAAAAATAAAATTGTGTTCCTTACAACATTGACAAAAATAAATTTTATGGGATTAGAGATATGAATCAAAAAAGCAAATTGTAGAAACTGCTAGAAAAAAAAAGCAGGCCATTTTAATGACTTTAGTGGCAGGGAAGGATTATCTTAAAACACAAAAGACTAAGAAAGCACAAATAAAGTGAAAAGACAAGCAACAAAGCAGAAAATATCTGTAATGCAAATGACTGACAAAAAAAAAACAATAATATTTAAACAGTAAAAAGCAAATAACCTAACAGAGCAATGGACAAAGATAACAAATAGGTAAATCACAGAGAAACCCCAAATGGCCAATAAACATACAAAAACACATTCAGCCTTACTTATAGTAAGGAAAAGGTAAATTACTACAGAATTGAGATATTATTTCAAAGGCTGGCAAAAATTTAAAAGCCTGAGAGTGCTTTTGGGGACAAAGGGGAAACTCATATTCTGGTGTGAGTATAAATTAAAATAACCACTTGAGTTGAACATGCTTATAGTCTACAATGCAAAAATTCTAATAGAAACTCTTGTTCATATGTAAGAAATGAAAGTGTTACAAGAATATTCACTGAAAAATGGCTTATAACAAAAAATTAGAAACAACTATATAATTCATCAATAAATGAGTGAATAAATTGCAGTATAGTTATACAATAGCATACTCCACTGCAGTTAAAACAAATTATCAGTACACATATCAACATATATATTCTCAAAAACATAAAACTGAGTTAAAAAATGAGCTACAGAATGATCTCACATATATACATTTTAAAAACTTGCATAACAGCAAATTTTATGGAAAAACAGTGACAGTGTAAAAATATTCAGGAGAATGAAAAATACCATATTTATGAGAAGGGCTTCTCTGGGGAGGGAGGGAGAAGAGGAATGGAAATATGGAAAGGAACAGAGGAGGTATCAACTGTATCTTTAATATTAGATATATAGGTACACAGACAGATACAGATACATATGCCATAATTTCAAGATTTCAAGGTAGTTGGGTTGTGAGTACATGGATATTTATTTTCTATATCTCTATATATTTGACATATGTTATACACTTCCTTTATATTAGTAAAAGGAAACATTTTAAAAAATAGAGTTGCAGTATTAACATAAATGCAACTCAAAAACAAAATGTTGAGTTAAAGAATTTAGTCAAAGAAATACATGTATAGTGTGATATAATTTATGCACTGGGTAAAACAAACATTTTTTATAACTACGTATGTATTGGTAATTGTATAGGCTTTTATGGGAATGAACAACTCCAAATTCACGATGATGGTTGTTTCTGGGCAATAAATAAGAGGAACAAGATTAGGGAAGGGTACACAGGAAGTTTCAGCTAAATCTATGACTTCTTTAAAAAGTCTGAAGCAAATATTGCATTTGCTAAAGCTTAGTACTAGATGGCTTTTAAAAAACATATCTATATGTAAATAATGGTAGCAACAACAATAATGGACAATAACAAGTAAGAATAGAGCCAACATTTTGAGCACTTACTATGTAGTAGCCACACTTCTCCCATCCAAATACTAACCAGGCCCGACCCTGCTTAGCTTCTGAGATCAGAAGATATTGGGAGCATTCAGGGTGGTGTGGCCATAGACTAGTAGCCACACTTCTAAGTGTGGATTACATGCATAATCCTAAAAACAACCCTAGGAGGTAGATTTATTACTATCCTCATACTATGAGGAACTGAAGCAGAGGGAGGTGAAGTTCATCCAAGGTTATAAAGTTAAGTAATTAATGAAAGTAAGAAAAGAAGTTAGGACTCCTACTCCAGCTTACAGTTTAATACCTATGTTATCATCATCATTTGTTATTCATTTCTGTATGTTGGAAATATTTCTTAGAAAACACTATTAATGCCCCCACCCAACACACACACACACACACACACACACACACACACACACACACACACAACACACACACACACACACACACACACACACACACACACACACACACACACACATATATTTCAGTGTAGCTCAAACTGGTTCTAAAGATGCTAAAAGAATTCTAGGTATGTCATGAAAAAAGCAGCATCTCAACTACTCTACTGATTTACATGTTTGAAGTCTGGTATTTTTTAAGACCATTATTTCACGGTCAAACATTATTTATTCAATAGCCCTAAAATAATAATTTAGAATCCTAGAAACTGACATGGGGAAGCATAAAATATAACTCAACATCTCTCTCTCAGAGGGAAAATTTGGGTTATTTAAATACCTTTAGGTCTGAAAACTCATATTAAGAGTTTTTAGTAAGCAGTTCTGGCAAGAAATTGAATGGAATTTCAATTATTAATTTTTTCCTAGTCTCTAAGTTATGAGTTGGTTTATTTTTAAAAAATCAGTAGCTAATATTATACAATGATAAAATACCATTTGTATAGGACTATTTATACCAAAATAAAAGGGAAATTGGCATTCTCAGTGATCAAAAATGTATCAGCATTTATTATGTGCTAACCCCATACTCTCTGTAGCAGTAACCATTTCTTAAATGTACATTTCTGTTACCATGTCTTAAAAATGTCCCCTCTTCTCAAGCAATATACCCACATTATCATTACTATCATCTACAGAATGTCTTCAAAAAACGAAAAAGAAGTTCTTCTTGCAAAGAGTTCAGTGTATAGTAGTAGGGGAAACAGACTAGTAAACAAAAGTTATCTGTAATCCACAAGTACGTCAATAAAGGTATTTAAAAGTATTAGAGTAACAAAGGTTGGAGGAGATGGAAAGGTGTCTGGTGCACTTTTATAACAGGAAATCTGGAAGATGATAAACAGGAGACACCACATTAGAGTACTCTTTGAAGAAAACTTGTTTTAAAAGAAAGAAGAGAGGCTGGCGCCTGTTAATACCAGCATCTGGGGAGGTCCAGGAGGGAAGATCACTTGAGGCCAGGAGTTCGAGACTAGCCTGGGCAACATAGTGAAACCCCATCTCTTAAAAAAATGAAATAAAAAATTAGCTGGGCATGGTGGTGCACACCTGTAGTCCTAGCTAATTGGGAGGCTGAGGCAGGAGGATTGCTTGAGCTCCTGGAGTTTGAAGCTGCAGTGAGCTATGATCACGCCCCTGCATTCTATTAAGACTCTGTCTCTAAATAATAATCATAAATATATAAGATAGGGTAATAGTAGGAACACAGATTCTAGAAGTACTAAAGATGAGAGAGAGAAATACTTAGCATTAACTCCTCTGATCTATTTTCCTTGACTACATTTATCTAAGACTAAATCCCAGCTGTTCATTTACTACTCATGTGCAAGTCACTTAACATTTCAAAGCTTCAAAAAAGATACCAGATGTTTAAGAACTCTAAATTACAGAGGGAATCTGAATAAATGATCTCTAAAGTTCCTTCTAGATTTGAAATTCCATAATTCTAAGACTACCAGAGGCTCTGAACTCTTTAAACTCAAAAAGAAACCACAAAATATTCAGTATGCAAAGAAGAAAAATCAAGATCATTGAGTTTTTATACTTGCATCTTGTTACTTTTGCAAAACTGCTATTAATAAAACAATTTCTAACCTGAGCATCAGTAAAGTTCCCACAAAAAGCACATTTTTATAAACATTGGTAAAGTGCTTCTCCCCCACGAAACTGCACACTTCTGGGAAAAAAAAAAATCACCAATAGAAGTACACTGCTTAAAAGCCCATAGCGTAGACTTGTAAAGTCATCTTTTAAAATGAAGATGTCTATCAAATATGTGTGTTACATATTTACTACAACATATTTGTTATCTCACCCGTAAAATGTTAATGTACAAGTTGAAGGTTCATGACATTTCAAAAAACAGCTGATATTAACTCATTATAGTAATATGCTTTGTTTCATTATCACATATTCTGAAATTTGTAACAAGGTTTCCCTTACCTGATACGGACATGGAATGTGATATTCTCTGCAGCGTTCTTGTATCCACGTTGTTTCCCAGATGCCACGGTAAGCTTGCTCATAAAAGTAGCATCCAATTACAACCAAGAGTGGTACGAGATAAAGAATGCTGAAAACACCAATCCGGATCATAAACTTCACTAATTTATCTTGGTTCTCCTTTTCTAATGGAATCTCAATTCGAACTCTGTTTAGGGATATAATGCCAGCTAAGAGGAGAGAAACCCCAACTACCACATACAGGCAGAGGGGAGCAAGAACAAAATATCTCAATGCATCAACATCGTAGAGGCCAACAAAACACACGCCACTAATATTGTCACCTTCAATTTTATTCATCGCTAAAAGGATGATGGTTAGAGTTCCAGGGATGCCCCATGCACTGGCGTGAAACAGCAATGCTTTCTTCTCAATAGCTTCACTACCCCACTTCGGCACAGCTGCTAAAAACCATGTGATGGTAAGAATTACCCACCATACACTGCCAGCCATAGTAAAAAAATAGAGTATCATAAAAAGCATGGTACAGGCTTTATTATGAGATCCTTGTGTCACTGTGGAAGCCTTATATTGTGCAGGGATGGATGCATTGCAGGCTACTCGATCCTCAAGCAAAAATCCAATGAAGAAAATTAAGGATACCATCATGTAGCAGACTGCATAAAATATAATAGGCCTTTCAGGGTAACGGAATCTTGTGACATCAATCAAAAAAGTTAAAAAAGTAAACAACGTGGCTGAGAGGCAAATGATTGAAATCAATCCGATGAAATAGCGAGCAAATGACAGTTCTTCTCTCCTGAAGTACATATTTGGACAAGGAGGTGAACAATCACGCACGTGCAGAAAAGAATAACCCAGATCAGGATCAATTTTTAACTCTCGGGGACACCAAAAACCATAGTCTCTCTGCACTGCCACTGGGGCTCCTTCAGTTGGTTCTCCAGCTAAATTCAGATCCACGAGTCGAGGATACGGCTCATCACAATCTGGGAACCTAAAAAACAAAACAAGATGAGAACTATTTTTACTTATGGGGAAATCTACCTCGATCTAACAATGTGGATTTCCAAATCTGGCACTCACAACCTTATTTATTCCTGGAGAGCAAACGTAATATGTAAAAATAAAGTAAATGGTGATATCTTGTTTGTGGTCCATACAACTAGATTTTCGACAGTTGAGCAAAAAATACTAGTTGTATGTCTTGAAAAAGTATGATAGCCTCGGGACAAAGAAAACAAGGTTGTGTTGCAGACATTTACGCAACTAAGGAGACCATTGTCATGAATTCCCTCCATCTTCAATTTTTTTGCCAATATCTGTTTCTAAGACTTTAGACCCCAATAACTAGCTGTTTACTGTTTTACATGCATCAAATAGTTTCTAAGAAACTATCATTAAGTTTGCCAAACACATACATAACTTTATGCTGTAGCTGATTAATATCTTCAAATCTTTCAAATTTTCTAATACAAACCATTTTCTTCACAGAGAATTATAAAGCCAAATGACAGAATGTATTGCATTCAAGTATTTACTGGAACCCTGCAATATGCCAGGAGTTAAAAAGATAAAAATACAGATCTCTACCCTTGAATCTAGAAGGAGACACATACTTATAAACACAACATACACAAAATATAGTAGTGTGACACTCTGCTAGCAATTAAAACCTATATAAGGTACAAAAATGGTAATGATAAAGAGAAAGATTAATTACATAAGGGGAAGGAATTATGAAAGACTTCACAGTCCCCCAATACAGGATTTTAAGTCAGTATTAGCAGTAAGCCAATCAGCATTCTAGTAAGCAAATATAAGCATAGGCATAGATGTTTGAACAGGCTGTGTTTGTTATTGCTGGAATATAAAGTGTGCATGACTTGTGGCAGGAGATGAGACTGGAGAGGTAAGCATGTTGCAGAAATGTATGTGTGTGTGTGTATGTATAAACATTAACATAAAATTAAAAACCATGCAAACGCTACAATTTTCCCATGTTACCCAATACTAATATATCTATGGATATATTTGTATATCTAACTGCCAACCCAACACATACACTTAGATATCTAATAGGCACCTCAATCTTCAACCCTTCTGAAAGCAAATTCTTGACTTCCACTCCTCAGGTTTCCCCATCTCCATAAATGGTTATTCTATACTTCTGGCTGCTCAGGCCAAAAACCTTGGGGTTATCCTTGATGCCCCTTACCTTTCATACACACATCACAATCTACCAGCATTTCCTGTGATTTTACTTTGTAATATATCAAGAAACCGACCTCTTCTCATTTCCTCCCCTGCTGGTGCCCAGTCTGAGCCATAAATACTTCTTCCCTGGACTTCTAGAGGGGCCTCCAATTGATCTCCATTTCCACACAGCAGCCAAAGCAATCCTTTAAAGATATGCTGCTCCTGTGTTCATGATCTCATGCCTCTTCTGCTTAAAACCCTCTAATGGCTTCTCATTTCAGAGTCAAATCCAAATTCCTTACCAGAGCTACACAGACCCTCAGCCCCAGTACTTTTCTGATCCTATTTCCTTCCATTCTCCCTCACTCACTTGGCTCCAACCACTTTGGTCTCCTGTTGTTCTGTGAGTTTAGGAAGCGTGGTTCCACTTCAGAGTCTCTGTACTTGCTGCTCTGTTTCCTCTGCCTAGCCCGTTCTGCCCCCAGATATCATCATTTGTTTTCTCACTTCATTCAAGTCCCTGGCCCAAAGCCTCCTTATCAAAAAGGCCTTCTCCAAAGACTCTATAGAAAATAGAATCCCTCTGCTCTCCTATATTGTATCCCTATCACCTACCACATTTGTTCTTATTAGCATTCATTTTCATCTGACATTGTCTATTTATTTATCATCACCATTAGAATTTTCACTCCATAAGAACAGGATCTCTGTTTTGCTCACTGCTCATCTTCGGCATCTAGAATAGTGCCTAGCACACCAAAGACATTCAATTGACATCTGTTGAACTAATGAATGTTGAGTGAATATATTCATATAACCCTAACCCAAGTAATCAGAAAGGTAACCAGGAGCAGTGTAAAAGACAGACTTGAGCTGGGCAAAAATGGGGGCAGGGATACCAGATGTGCCAAAACGAAAGTCAAGTAAGGCAGTGAGAATGAGATGGATACGAAATTAGTTAGCTAAAAGCAACAGAATGCAAAACTTGAATGTGGGAGTTAAGATCAATGAAGTAGGAACAGAAGATACTTCCAGGGAATAAAAAAGTGAGCCAAGAAGTAAAATCAATTTTACATATGCCAAAATTGAGGTCACAGAGACAAACTGAGGCCAAGATTTCCAATGGCTACTGGATATAGGTTAGGATTTTCAACAGCTGCTGGATATATGCAGGTTTTGAGCTTTGCAGGGAGAGGCTACAGACTCAGCTTTAGGAGTCATCGGTATATAAATAAGAGTTAAAATAGGTGAGATGAGATTATCCAGGGAGGGCTGTGGAGAACAGGAACCAAACTCTGGGAAGCACCATTATTCAAGGGGCAGAAAAAAGAGGAGGATCCAAGAAGGAAATTGAGAAGGAACAGTCTGAGAAATAACAGATCACAATAGTTCTCTTACATGATGGACTGAATCATTTTCAGGAAAGGAGGACAGGCTGAGGTTGAAGGAAATAAAGGTGAGATACAAGTTTAAAGTAAGTGATACAGATTTGGCACAAGTGCTGAGGAAAATGAACAGAAATTTTTCTGACCAAGACAAGTGGTTACAAATAGAAAATACAACTGCTGTAATTTCAGAGTCATTAAATATATAGCTTAATCAATTTGTAAGAAATTAATCAGTCTATTTGGAGGTCTAAATAAGTACAGTAGGAGGGATGAGATGAAACTGCTATCAGACACGTTATTTCAAGTGATAGACCACAACATTTAAGCTAAATAAAGAAACAAATGAGATCAGGAAGGGTCTATTTAGGATAAAAAGATAAAAATTCTGGGGGTGTCCATGAATTTTTAGAATAGGTGCTGTCTTAGTCCCTTTTATGCTGCTATGACAGAATACGTGAGACTGGGTAATTTATAAAAAACAGGGATTTATTTCTTACGGCTCTAGAGGCTGGGAAGTCTAAGTCAAGAGGGCCTGCATCTGGGAAGGAGGTGCCTCCTTGGTGCATCAACCCATGGCAAAAGGGAGAGAAAGCATGGGGGGCCAGGGAGGAAAAGGGGCCAAACTCATCCTTTTATCAGGAACCCACTCCTGCAATAACTAATGCCCCCCTGAGATAATGGCATTAATCTATTCATGAGGGCGGAGTCCTCATGATCTCTTAAAGGTCTCACCTCTCAACACTGTTGCACTGAGAATTAAGTTTCCAATACATGAACTTTGGGGGACATGAATATTCATGAAACAGTCCCCACTGCAGTGGTATTCAGAGACAGAACCTGGCCAAGTGCAGTGGCTTAGCTTGTAATCCCAGCACTTTAGGAGGCCAAGGCGGGAGGATGCTTAAGGCCAGGAGTTTGTGACCTCCCTGGGCAACAAAACAAGACCCCATCTCTACAAATTTTTTTTTAAATTAGCTGGACATGGTGGCATGCCCATGTAATCCCAGCTACTTGGGAGGCTGAGGCACGAGGACTGATTGAGCTCAGGAGTTTGAGGCTGTAGTGAGCTATGACTGTGCCCCTTCACTCCAGCCTGGGCAATACAGCGAGATCCTATCTCCAAAAAGGAAAAACGAAGTGAGGTCTTTGGGACAATTAAGGGATTAATGTCCTTATAAAAGAGGCTGCAGAGTGAGCTTGCCCCTCTTGCTATCCTGCCACATGGGGATACCGTGTTCCTACCCACTGGAGGATGCAGCAACAAGGTGCCATGTTGGAAGCAAAAAGCAGCCCTCACTAGAAACACAACCTGCCTGTGCCTTGATCTTAAGACTCTCCAGCCTCCAAACCGTGACAAATAAATTTATATTATTTATAATTTACCCAGTCTGTGGTATTTTGTTACAGCAGCACAAATGAACCAAGGCAACCAGTATAGTAGGCAGAAAAGTATGAGAGCTATGAAAGAATAAAAAGGTTGCTATGAAAGTTCCCTTTGAGGCTGGGTACAGTGGCTCACGCCTGTAATCGCAGCACTTTGGGAGGCCAAGGCGGGCGGACCACTTAAAGTCAGGAGGTCGAGACAAGCCTGGCCAACCTGGTGAAACCCCATCTCTACCAAAAATTAGCTGGACATGGTGGCGGGCACCTGTAAGCCCAGCTACTCAGGAGACTGAAGTAGGAGAACTGCTTGAACCCAGGAGGCGGAGGTTGCAGTGAGCCGAGTCATGCCACTGCACTCCAGCCTGGGTGACAGAGCGAGACTCCATCTCAAAAAAAAAAAAAAAAAAAGGAAGTTCCCTTTTTCAGAATTTAAGATTTCAAATTTAGGCAATCCTAGGGTACAATGAGGACATAAAATAGGTTTAATCTTATCAGGACAAATAAAAAAAAGATTATGAGATTTCTATATATAAGCTATTAAAATAAAAAGACACCTAAACAATAGGCATTGAATACAAGAAGCATAAAACAGAGTTCCTGCCCAGGCAATTCATAATTGTTTTATACCAATTTACAGACTTCTAAAAGAGAGACTTGAAACACTTCCAGGTGTCTGGAGACAGAAAACATGAATGGTTAGATGGGGCTAAATAAAAGGGCAGGTAAAATAGGTGAGAAATAGACAAATATGAGAAAGCAGAACATCAATAAATTGACTACAAGAAGCTAATACAGTAGTCCTCATTTAAAATCTAGACAGGTTCTTGTAAACTGTGACTTCAAGCAAGATACCACACAGCAGGTCCTTAAATAACACTGTTTTTTTTCTATGTCATTTTGTTACAACGTTTATAAGAAAACAAATTGGTATCCACGAGGCTAAGACAGAAGAATCGCTTGAACCAGGGAGGTAAAGGTTGCAGTGAGCCAAGATCATGCCACTGCACTCCAGCCTGGGGGACAGAGTGAGATTCCATCTCAAAAAAAAGAGAAGAGAAAAGAAAACAAATTGGTTTCATTAAATATCACTCTGCTTAAAGTCACATATTCTGAGAACCTATCAACAACATTAAATGAGGACTTATTGTACAGAATTTATTATTTCTTAAGTTTCTCCAGCTGTCAAGTAAGAGTAACAACATCTGCTTTACTTGGTTCCAAGGGCTATTGCCAGATAACAAACAAAATTATTTTTAAATATGAAGGAGAAAAGAATGTTGCTTATAATAACAAAAACCTGGAAACAACCTAAATGACCATCACTAGAAGGCTATTGTAGGATGTTAATACAATTGGCCACTACACAGCAATTAAAAGGAATGTACCAGACCTACAGGTTACAGGTACAAATATAGATACATACAAAAATGCTGTATTGTTTATGGATATGCATATATGTAGTAGAGTATATAAGCAAACATGGGAATGATTTTAAAACAAATTCAACGTAAAGATTATCTCACTCCTGGGGGGGGAAAGAAGATAATAAGCTCAAGATGGATAACAAGGAAAATCCTTCAATTCTACCTGTATTGTTTTATTTCTTAAAAAAAAATCTGAACCCAATATTACAAACTGTTAAGACTGGGCAAAGCTAGATAATAATAGACACATAAGTATTCACCTTATTCTTTATCCTTGAAATATTTCAGAACACAAATAGGTAAAATATTATTATATAATAAATATAGTATATTATTACTAATAATAATGCTCACTCAAGTGAAACTTTTAAGAATGTCTAATAAATCCTCAGAACTTTAAGACATGCTTATAGTCTATATACTGGATGTAATTTGAAAAGTATTTGACATTTTCTGGATTTGGTATGTTAATACTTGACAGAAAAAAGAACTGACAGAACTATCCTACAAGTTTATATTAAAATCATAAAGGTATTTAAGCCCCCGCAATGATGAGGTAATAAATGGTTTTCTTCTCCGTATAATTTTTCACAAATAGCACTATTTTCATAATCAGAAAAAAATGTTTTAAAGGGGGAAAAAATCAACTGTCTTGATTATGTAATTCTTAAGTCTTTTAAAAACTTCTTCACAGAAATGTTTTCTTTTTCATTTAGTGCTTCCAAATTTCTAAGCAAGTAAACAGTTCTGAGGCCATAAAATTGCCATTCGAAATTAATGACTAATATGTACACTTCAAAAAAAGTTTTTTAAAACAGATGGAAGAGAAGTAATTTTAAACATATTGCAACATAAGACATGATCCATGAAAATCTACGATTTTCGCACCTACTGCATTCCATATCTTCAGGCCAAGGAACACCAAACATCTCCATGAGCTTCGAACACTCACTGTAAGCCCGCTGACACAGCCTACGACAGGGAAGTGTGACACGTCCATATTCCATACAAATAGGAGCATAGAGTGCACAAAGAAAAGGCCGGAAATCCCGAGAACAATCCAGATTCACCATAGGGTGGAATGGCTAGGGAAAAGTTAAAATTGAATAATTAGTTAAAGAGTTGTATACAAGTTAAAGCTTTCTGTAATACTGCAACATTCTCTTTTTCATTACAAGAAAATTCTGAGGGTTATTAAAATTTTCTGAAGGGGAGTTTTTGTTTTTTTAAATAAAACTGCCCTAGCCCTACCCTTGAGGATTCTGATTTAGTTAAATGTGAGGTGTATCCCAGAATCTATATGTATATTTTAGGTACTACAGGTGATATTAATGAAGAAGCAGGGTTGAGAACCACTGACGATATCCATTTTACAAAGAATAAATCCACAAAAGACATGCACCAAATGTTCAAAAGTGTGACTAGATTGGTGATGGGATTACAAGAAATTTTAGTTTTCTTCCTTTAAGTACTTCTTTTTTTTTTTTTTTTTTTTTTTTTGAGATGGAGTCTTGCTCTGTCGCCCAGGCTGGAGTGCAGTGGCATGATCTCGGCTCACTGCAACCTCCACCTCCCAAGTTCAAGCAATTCTCCTGCCTCAGCCTCCTGAGTAGCTGCGATTATAGGCATGCACCACCATGCCCAGATAATATTTGTATTTTCAGTAGAGACGGGGTTTCCCCATGTTGGCCAGGCTGCTCTCAACCTCCAGACCTCAAGTGATATGCCTGCCTCAGCTTCCCAAAGTGCTGGGATTACAGGTGTGAGCCACCACACCTGGCCTCCTTTAAGTACTTCAATTTCTAAATCTTCTTCAATTAACAACTGTCAACAGGAGAGGACAACAAGTAATAGGAGAAAAAATGGGAGAAGGAGAGGAAGGTAAGTAGTAATATAGTAGTAATTTAGGCATTGAGGGTGGGGAAAGGTCTCTCACTTTGGGCTCAAATTTTCTTGATTTTTTTTTTTTTTCTTTAAAGACAAGGTCTCGCTCTGTCACCCAGGCTAGAGTGTAGTGACAGGATCTCGGCTCGCTGCAACCTCTGCCTCCTAGGCTCAAGCAATCCCCCCACCTCAGCCTCCTGAGTAGCTGGGACTACAGGCACGCACCACCACACAGGGTTAATTTTTGTATTTTTTGTAAAGACAGGGTCTCACCATGTTGCCCAGGCTGGTCTCAAACTCTTGGGCTCAAGCGATCTGACCACCTCAGCCTTCCAAAGTGCTGGGATTACAGGCATGAGCCACCATGCCTTTTTCACATTTTAAACAGAGTTCTTTATACTGTGAAATCACATGATGTAAACAAAGCTAATGCTGTAAGCTAGTATTAAGGAAAAAAAAAATAGTAGCCCCAAACATAAAACCACAGTAAAATAATCATTTCAACCACAGGAATAGATAAAATATCCCAAGGATGTGCATCTGGGCTTTTGACTATGGAATTTTTTTGCATTTATTTATATAATAGTTTGAGTCATTGCTGATTTTAAAGTGGTTAGAGATATTCTTACCACCAGGCCTTTCAAGTGTGGATGAATCAATTTGTTTCTGCACTGAGGTATATTATTTTCCAGAGCCTCCTATACATAATATAATTAGAAAATCAAGAGTCACTTAAAGAAACGGATGTCAAAGAACTATAAAATGAATTAATAACTGATATATAACAATAAACTATGACTTTCACTTCTAAGAAAGAGTACTCTGTATTAGACCAATGTTTCCATCAAGAACAACTTAAAAAGAGAAAATAGTTTTAAGTTATCTATTTAAAGCCGCTGGAGAACTGCTAAAGAACTTTAGAGGGAGTAAGAATTCAAAGAGCAGGAAAGCACAAACACATAGCCTGACACGTACAGCCACTTTTCAAAGGAGGTATTTGTTGAACTGGGCGTAAGACAAGAGGCTAGGAATCAAGCTTTGCCTAGGCTGTGCTGGAGAACCTGAGAAACCAGCAGAGCTACAGGTGCTCTTGTGAGGCTATAGAGACAAAATGGGAAATGAAAGAAACAAGATCTAAGTGAGAAGAAGTGGGAAGGATTGAGCCTAACACAGAGCCAGTTTTCCCTATGTGTATCTGAAAATTCTAAAGCTACACAGGGAAGGAAGCTAAGAAGCTAAGCAGAAAGAGAACAGAGTAGAGATTCTGGCAGTCTTATCAGTCTAAAGAGACTTGAATTACAGTTCAACCTCTGCACAGCATCTCAACATACCAGACTTTCTGCTGAGAAGTCCTGAATGACTACATCCTAGTAGCAGAGACAAATCAGAGGGAGAGACCTACCAACATTGCAATGCAGCCTCTACTCAGATCAGTTACTGACTGAATTAAAGTGATCTGCTGGCTGGACGCAATGGCTCACGGCTGTAATCTCAGCACTTTGAAAGGCCAAGGCAGGAGGATCACCTGCGCTCAGGAATTTGAGACCAGCCTGGGCAAAATAGCAAGACTATCTCTACTTAAAAAAAAAAAAAAAAAAAAAAAGCCAGGCATGATGGCATATGCCTGTAGTCCCAACTACTTGGGAGGCAGAGGCAGGAGGATCACTTGAGCCCAGGAGTTCGAGGCTGCAGTAAGCTATGATCAAAGCTGCAGTGAGCTATGATCACATCACTACATTCAGCCTGGGAGACAGAGTGAGACCCTGTCTCTAAAATAAATAAATAAATAAAAATAAAGTGCTAATTGCATTTATGTGCTAAGCAGAAAAGAGGATTAATCTTTTCTATAGCAACATAACGTATCTGGAACCTCACTAATATTTTATAATGTCTAGCACTTAGTAAAAAATTACTGGGCATCCCAAGAGACAGGGTGATATAACTGAAAACCAAAAAATAAAAAATAAAAGAATGTGGTGATCCAGCTTTTAAACAGACAAGACTGTATATAACTATGACTAATATCTTCAATAAAAGATTAAAAATTCATCAGAAAATTAGTATTATAAAAATCAAATTAAAATTCTATAATTGAAATATATAATTACCGAAATTAAGAACTTATTAGAGATATCAGAAGATAGGACTGGCAAAACACAAAACAAGGCAATAGAAAATATTCAAACAGAAAGAAGGTCACAGATCAAAAAATACAGAAAAGAGGGTAAGAAACATGTGAAACACACAAAAAAGATCTAACACATGTAAATGCAATCTCAAAAGGACAGATCAGTGAGAATGGGGCAGAGGCAATATATACAAGGATGATGGCTAAGGATTTTCCAAAACTGATTAAAGACAACCACTTACAGATTTGAGAAGTTCTGCAAACCACAAGAAGGATAAATACAAGAAAACCTCAGCCAGGCGTATCTTATTTAAACGGTTGAAAACCAAAGAAAAATATGTTAAGGGCAGTCAGTGGAAAAAAGACATATTACCTTCAAGGAAGCGACAGTAACTTTCAGAGTTGACTTCAGAAAACCAGGTAACAATGGAATGGCTTATTTAAAAAGCTGAGTGAAAATAACTGCAAACCTATAATCTCTAGCCAGTAAAAATATTATTTACAAATGAAGGCAAATACACTTTTAGATAGACAAAAACAGAAAAATTAGCCATCAGCAAACTGCACTAAAAGAAACGCTTGAAAGTTCTTTAGACAGAAGGGAAATGATCTAAGATGAAAATTAAAAATGAATTAAGAGCAACAAAAGGGATGACTGTGGGAAAATATAAATGAATACTCTGTGCCAACAAAAATAATATATCTTAAAATACATGTAAAATTAACATGCATTATAGTAAAGTGGAAAAGGTGGAGGGTCAGAAGAGCACTAATGGGGGCATGGTTGAAGTAATTATTTCTATTAGAATATTGTAAGTCAAAAGTGCATATCATAATTTTTAGGGTAAACAATAAAAGAATGCGCAACTAACAAAGTAACAGAGAGGGAAACAAACAATAAAAAGAAGGCAAGATAAGAGAGAAAAAAATAATGCAAAATAGTTTGAACAAATTAAAATCAAATAGTAAGACTGTAGATATAAACCCAAGTAGATCAATGAAAAATTTAAAAACCACCAACAGAAAAGAAAATTATAAAAAATTATTCCATTTATAAGAACATCAAAAAGAATAAATACTTAGGAATAAATTTATCCAATGTCATGTAAGACAGAAAACTATAAAATATTATTGATGGAAACTGAAGACCTAAATAAACAGAAAGACATCCTGTGTTTGTTCATGATTTGGAACACAATGTTGTTCAAATGGCAATACTCCCAAAAGAGACCTACAGATTCAGTGTAATCCCTTCAAAAATCCCAACGGCCTTCTGTTGTTGCAGAAATGGAAAAGCTGGTCCTAAAATTCATATGGAATTACAAGAGACTCTGAATAGTCAGAACAATCTTGAAAAAGAACCAATTGGAGTACTCATATTTTGCAATTTCAAAACTTATCACAAAGCTATTATAGGAATCAAAAGTGTGTACTAGATAAGGATAGACATATAGCTTAATGGGATAGAATTAGGAGTCCAGAATTAAACCGTCACATGTATGGCCAATTCATTTTCAACAAAGATGCCAAGACTGTTCAATGGGAAAAAAGTCTCTTCAACAAAAGATACTGAACAAGAGAAAATCCACATGCAAAAGCATAACGTTAGACTCTTACGTTACCTTATATACAAAAATCAACTCAAAATTATCAAAGGCCTAAGTATAAAAGCATAATCTATGAAACTTATAGAAGAAAATATAGGGGCAAATCTCCATGACCTTGGATTTAGCAGTGGTTTCTTAGATATGAAACCAAAAGCACAAGTTGAAAAGAAAAAAATTGGCAACCTGGACTTCAAAAAAATAAAAGCTTTTGTGTACTGAAGGACACTATCAGGAGAGTGAACGGACAACCAACAGAATGGAAGAAAATATCTGATGTTCAAGCCGCTCTAAAATAATAATTGGTTTCAGCTGATGCCAGGGAAAGGCAGTCTCCCAACAGATAAGAAAAACCTGAAATTGGTGATCAGCAGCTTCCCGATAAGATCTCAGGAGCTAAGGGAGTGGGTTCAAACATGCTCACTAAGAGGCAAAACAGCAGCGTTTTACTGGTATATGACCTTCCTCTAGGAAGGCTAGACTGGTAAGGGAAGAATGCGTCAAGTGAGCATGCATACAACTCCAGTAAACACACTGTACATGCAGCCCCGTCCCAAGTGCTAGCAGGCTACTGCGCATGCGGACAGCCCACCCCAAGGGAAGACTCAGGGGAGAAGACCCGGAAGTATGCCAACATATAAAACCATAAGTCAAATCAAACCGTGCACTTGATCTCTCAAGTCACCCCCTTGGCCTTCTTCCAAGTACTTTACTTCCTTTCGTTCCTGCCCTAAAGCTTTTTACTGAACTTTGTTTTTTTTTTTTTTTTTTTGAGACGGAGTCTCGCTCTGTCGCCCAGGCTGGAGTGCAGTGGCGCAATCTGGGCTCACTGCAAGCTCCGCCTCCTGGGTTCCCGCCACTGCGCCCGGGTAATTTTTTGTATTTTTAGTAGAGACGGGGTTTCACCGTGGTCTCGATCTCCTGACCTCGTGATCCGCCCGCCTTGGCCTCCCAAAGTGCTGGGATTACAGGCGTGAGCCACCGCGCCCGGCCAGAACTTTCACTCCTGCTCTAAAACTTGCCTCAGTCTCCCACTCTGCCTTATGTCCCTCAGTTGAATTCTTCTGAGGAGACAAGAACTGAGGTTGCTGCAGACCCATATGGATTCGCTGCCACTGGTAACATACTTTGGTGCTGTGTGACTTGGATACATTCCAATGCTAACATAAGCACTGTCCAAAATGCCTTACACATATTATCTCATTTAACCTTCACAACAATCCTATAAGGTAAGCATTATTATTATGAACTCATTTTACTATACATGTGAAGAAAATGAGACATAGAAAACTAAGTAACTTATCCAAGATCACACAACTACAAAGATAGACCCAGGATTAAGGCAAATCTTGGCATTCTTATCCAGAGCCCTTGTATTTAACAAATTTGTTGTACTTAAATCTCTCTAAGCTTCAGTTTCCTCTTCTGTAAAATGGTCTTAATAACCCATAAGTAAAAAGATAAAGTTAGCATACAGAACACAATTAATAAATGATAGCTTGAAAGGGATTGGGGAATAGGTACAAGTTAATAGAGCTGTAGCAGGCCTACTTGGTGGGTATAAGGAGGAACCCTGCTAAATTCTCTGTTCTCAACTGCCAAGTGAGACAGTTTTTAAAACGGGAATGAAGTTTTTAAAAAGCAAAACAAAACACAGATGAATCTCAAAATCATTATGCTGAGTGAAATAAACCAGACATAAAGAAGTAGATACGGCATGATTCTATTTATACAAAACTCTAGAAAATGGAAACTAATCCATAATGAAAGAAAGCAGATCAGTGTTGCTTGGAGCACGCAGTAGAGAGCGGGGTGACTACAAAGCAGCACAAGAAAGCTTTTGAGGTGATGGAAATGCTCTGTATCTTGACTGTGGTGATGGTTTCACAGGATCAGTCAAAACTCATCAAACTGAATGCTTTACATTAGGGCAATTTACTGTACTCACATTATATCTCAATAAAGCTGTCACATAAAAACAAATACTAATATTTTTCAAATAAGCAAATTGCCCTGATTTTAACCTTAACAATTTTTGACCTCAGCAAAATGAAAATTAAATGAGGTAGCCTGAACACTAAAAATCTGAGAACAAATGTATAACATGAGAAATACTATGAAAGCTCTATGAAGTATAGAAAAGGAACTTTAGCTAACTGAATTATAAAGATTCTTATTGAGTACTTCCCTAAACCATAATACCTCTGTTCACTAAATCAAGACCAGGGTATAGGAAGTTTACAACTGGAAAGTAACTTTCTAAAATTAAATTTCTGGTTTCTACAACAAAGGTGCACTACAGGGAACCTTCCATTCTTTGTTCAAATTCAAATCAACCAAGCCTTTGTGCTACCATTCTCTTTCTTCTTTCAAATTTCCATTCCTGTTACCATAGGAACCTGCTAGCTGACAAGCCTTCAAGCATAGCAACAGCCCAAGCTTAGCAAGGATGTGCAGGGGGACCCAGTCAAAGGCCAAAATTTGACTCATGAGAATCAGAATTCCAACCTTTGTCACTCTACAAAGGGTCTGGTAACCATAGAAACTGTACCCTATGGGGTTTGGGAGTATTATGACTAAATTCACTAAATATAAAACCAAATGTGGAATGGTCTTGAAAATTTAAAAATGGCTATTTCAGATCCCTTAGAATGAGAAATTATTCAAAAACAACTTTTTAGAATAACTGTGACTAAAAATGACACCTTTTAAAAATCCCCTTTCTGTAACAATAAAATGCCTAATGAGAAAAGGTCCAAACTTTAAGAATTATTTTGTATTAAAAAAAAAAAAAAACTCTAGGTTTGTAAAAACGCCTTTAATCCTACCATAGATTTATTTTCCTGTTCAAATCTTAATTTTTAAAAATGTTCTGTGATAGCATATTAAATACCTTCCAATACTTTTTCAGTGAGTTTTTTACAGAAATTTCTCATTAGCACAGAATAATATGTATTTTCATAAGTCAAAGCAGAGTTCCCAGAGAGGTCCATAAATCTGACTTTCCTACAGGAAGTAAACTTTTAATATTTCCAATATCATGGACAGTTCTGAATTAAGTCTCAAAAGGTAAAGCTTTACAAACCAAATTCCAATGCATTTAATAATTTAAGACAAGTAAATCACTTTATAGTAATTTGTCACACAAGAAAATCAATTAAAAATTTCAGAAGCTGCTATTTTTTTGTCCTAAAGTCTGAAATGACTAAATGCAATTATCTACTACTTATATTTAGAAGTTTAATTCCTGGCTAGTTTCTCCTCAAACCAGGCTTCTTAGGCCACTTTGCTAGATGTTTGTTTAGGGAAAACCACCTTATTAATATTAATCTCAACAAAAAATAATAAAGAAAGTAAATGTTTGATAATGCATGTATTCTAAAGATTAACACCATGAATTCTATAAATGTGATAAAAGAAGTTTCATTTTCTAAAAAGCCTATCCATAAAATGTTAATAATTATTGTTATATGGGGGTACATTATACTATTCTCTTAAAATAAAAACCATAGTAAAAAAATCTGTCTTTCAAGGTTCATTTAAATACCACCTGCAATTTGAAGGCTTCCATGACTCCTTCCACATATAACCATTCTCTTTGAATCCCCTTAGCACTTTGCTTTTTTGCGGTATTTACCAAGTTCTTTCCCATATTGTACTTATCCAATCAAAATATATTTGATAAATACTAAATCTCAGACCCTGCACCAGGAGCTGAGCAAAAAAGGGCAGTTGAAATTTTTAAAAAATAAAATTTCTTTACTAGTTTTACTATTTTAAAAGCATAATGTGTTCCTTACAGAAAAAACAGAAAATGCACATGTATCCTAGAACTTGAAGTATAATAAAAAAAAAAAAATTGAAGAACAGAAAACACAAGCTACTAATTCAGGAACAACCAATGTTGGTCCTGGTGAAAATCCCACTAGATCACTCACTCTGAATGAACATGCATATATGTTTTTCAACCAAACTAGGACGATACCATACTAATGTTTTGCTATCTACCTTACTTTATTTTTTCAACCTAACAATGGATCAAGTACCACAGAATTTTGATAAGCAAAGATGGAGAATATGCATGCAGAAGAAACAGGAAAGGCCTAGAGATGAGAAAGTTGTGTTGCTTTCTTTGCTTAATTACACCACTTAAAAGTACAAACACATAATGTTGAAGGATTCAAGTCACTTTGACACCCTGCCCCCCACCCCAGAAAAAAAAGAAAAAGAAAAAAGAAAAGTAAAATACTAGTATTCAAAAGTATGTGGTAACCTTGGTACTGGAATTACCATCACCATCCCCACCAACCACAGAACTATTTATAACACTAGGAGATTAAGAGCTCAGGTATAGCACTAAAACCATAATTACTACTGCCACCTCTAAGGGATTTAGGGTTTATAAACTTCATGAATTAATTCAAACATTTATTTAGCAGTTACTATGTGTGAGGTTCTGTGTCAGGTACTAGGCATACAAAGATGAATAAAGACAAGCTCTACTTTCAAGAGGTTAAATTCTAGTAGAAGAAATAAAAATGTAAACAATTCCAACGTAATAATATACACACGAAAATAGAGGTACATATAAAACACACTGGTGAGTATGCAGAACAGAGTCACTAACTTCTAGGTATCCCAGGTTTCACAAGGAAATAACATCCACACCAGGCCTTGAAAATTAAGATATTACCAAAAGGGATACTACAAGAGCCTTCCAGGCAGAGATGGCATTTACAAACTTGATAGACTTAAGGAATGCTAAATAAGTAGAAGCCAATTTGTGAATGTCTGTTATGCTTTGGATTTGATCCTCTAGGCAAGGATTGGTACTGATATTTTATTTTTTATTTTTGTGAGATGGAGTCTCACTCCATTACCCAGACTGGATGGAGTACAGTGGCGCAATCTCGGCTCACTGCAACCTCCGCCTCCTAGGTTCAAGCGATTCTCCTGCCTCAGCCTATCGAGTAACTGGGACTACAGGCGCGCGACACTACGCCTGGCTTTTTTTTTTTTTTTGCTCTGTCACTAGGCTGGAATGCAGTGGCGGGATCTCGGGCTCCTCCCGGGCTCAAGCTATTCTCCTGCCTCCGCCTCCCAAGTAGCTGGGATACAGGCACGTGCCACCACGCCCAGCTAATTTTTGTATTTTTAGTAGAGACGGGGTTTCACCATGTCGGCCAGGCTGGTCTTGATCTCTTGACCTCGTGATCCACCTGCCTCGGCCTCCCAAAGTGCTGGGATTACAGGCGTAGATCCACTGTGCCCAGACAATTTTTGTATTTTTAGTAGAGACGGGGTTTTCCCATGTTGGTCAGGCTGGTCTCAAACTCCTGACCTCAGGTGAGCCGCCCACCTCAGACTCCCAAAGTGGTGGGATTACAGGCATGAGCCACCACATCTTGCCGGCAATGTTATTTAATTAATTTATTTATTTTTGAGACAGAGTCTCGCTCAGTCGCCCATGCTGGAGTGCAGTGGCATGTTCTCAGCTCACTGCAACCTCTGCCTCCCGGGTTCAAACAATTCTCCTGTCTCAGCCTCCCAAGTAGCTGGGACTACAGGTGCCCACCACCACGCCCGGCTAATTTTTGTATTTTTAGTAGAGATGGGGTTTCACCATATTGGTCAGGCTGGTCTCCAACTCCTGACCTCTGGTGATCTGCCTGCCTCGGCCTCCCAAAGTGCTCAGATTCCAGGCCTGAGCCACCGCGCCTGGCCCACTGTTATTTTAAAAAGCAATTTTCACATATCTCCTTTGATCCTTATAACCAATTCTATTCTAATGATGGCACATGGATATTATATTGTTACTGTCCACAGTTGATAAGTAGCAAAACTTGGGCTTGAACTGCTTTGTCTCTGAATTTCATACTCTTGCCGGTATTAAGAACCCTCCATGTATCAATAATTATGAAGGTGTTTCTGTCTCTGTAAAGTAGGTGATGAAAATCATTGAGCTACCATTTCCCACCTATCATACTGGTTTAAAACAAACAAACTTGACAACATATTATTTTGGTGAAGCTGTGAAAAAACAGATACTCTCACACATTATTAGTGGGAATGCAAAATAGTACAACCCCTATAGAGAGGTCTGGCAATATCAAGGCAAGTAACACATACATTTATACTTCTAGGAATCTATCCCAAAAATACACTAGTCAAAATGTGAAAACACATTTGCAACATTATAACAGTAAAAGACCAGAAACACATCTGTTTCCTGTGTCCATCAACAGGGATTGAATGAATAATAGTGTATATCCAACCCAATGGAGTAAAATTTAGCTATAAAAAAATAAGGATCATGTCATCATACTCATGAAGACAGCTATTATTTAAAAAAAAAAAAAGAAAATACCTAGTGTTAGCCAAGATGTGGAGAAATTGGAATCTTGTGTATTACTGGTGGAAATGTAAAATGGTGCCACCACATGGAAAACACTTTGACAGTTCCTCAAAAAATTAAACATGGAATTAACGTATCACCCAGCAATTCCACTTCTGACTACAAACCCCAAATAATTTAAAGCAGGAACTCAGATTGTAGATTTATGTTCATAGCAACACTATTCATAATACTCCAATGGTAGAAACAACCCAAGTGTCCACTGATGGATAAATGGATAAGCCAAACGTGTTATATACCTACAATGGAATACTATTCAGCCTTAAAAAAAGAAGAGAATTCCAACACATGATACATTGATGAACCTTGAGGATGTTAGGCTACATGAAATAAGCCAGTCGCAAAAGGGCAAATACTGTGTGATTCCTCTTATACGAAATACCTAGAGTGGTCAACTTCAGAGGCAAAGAAAGCAAAATGGTACTTGCCAGGGACTAGGGAGAAGAAAAAATGGGGACTGATTTGTTATTTTATGAGTGCAGATTTTCAATTCTGGAAGAAGAGAAAACTCTGGAGATGGAATTGTAATTATGTTACATAACTGTATTATGTATATCTTACCATAATTTTTAAAAATCTGAAAATGAGGAATATCTATAAATGCTACTATGAAATATCCAAAATATATTAAGTGGGAAAAAAAAACCAATGTAGGGAAAACAAACATTATAACTGTATCAAAAAAAGTGAAAGAATATAGATATATATTAAATATTTTATATAAGTGTTATATTTAAGGTTTTTAAATGGAAGGATAAAAACTTTTAAAAAATGGCTACCTTTAGGTGGAAGGAAAAAATAAGATAGAGGTGACAGAGGGATAGAAACTAGACTTCTCTGAAAGTACCTTGAAGTATAATTATAAAATAAATTTAAATGAAAAAAATTAAAAAGTCATTCCTCAAAATCAAAATAAAACGTATGAACCTAACTGTGTATTGTGTTTAACCACATGAAGAAAAAATATTTCAGTGACTTAAAACACAATAATTTGATTGTACATCCTTGTTGATATACATCCCTAAAGGACAAAAAGTATAAAGAAATCTTTGTCCCTAAAGGACAAAAAGAAATATAAAGAAATCTTAAACTGCTTGCTGTAATCATTGTTAGTAAAAATATTGCTAATGTTATTCTGAAACTATATAATGTATGTGTATAATAAACTTGAGGATAAGAAAATAGAGAAACAAAAATGAATTTAAAGATGCTAAATAAAATCCATGGCCAGGCATGGTGGTTCACATCTATAATTCCAGCACTTTGGGAGGCCAAGACAGGTGGATCGCTTGAGAACAAAAGTTTGAGACTGGACTTGGCAACATGGTGAAACCCTGTCTCTACAAACAAACAAACAAACAAATAACACAAAAATTAGCCAGGCATGGTGGCATGCACCTGTAGTCCCAGCTACTCAGGAGGCTAAGGTAGGAGGATTAATTGAGCCCGGGAGATTAGGACTGCAGTGAGCCGTGATTGTGCCACTACACTCCAGCCTGGGTGACAGAGCAAGGCCCTATCTCAAAAACAAAACAACACCCTGAAATATTACTTGAATCGCAAGTATCAGTATAAACTCATGATGGACTTTCTCTTAAAAAAAAAAAAAAAAAAAGTATTCCCTAGCTGTGTTCATGAAAAGGCCTAAAAATGACTTAGTATCAATAGGCTTAGCACCCAGACAGTGATCTGTTAAGCATCATTTCCAAATAAAAGGAACCAGTGCTTCCTAGAGAAATTGATGATTCAGGGTTTGATGTGGAATTTTATGAAGCGAGCTTGAATCACACCAGAAAGAAAACTATTAAACACCACTAGGGTGGTTTCAAAAACACTTAAGAGGGCCAGGCGCAGTGGCTCATGCCTGTAATCCCAGTGCTTTGGGAAGCCATGGCAGGAGGATAGCTTGAGGCCAAGAGTTCAAGACCAGCCTGGGCAACATAGTAAGACCTTGCCTCTACAAAAAAAAAAGTTCTTTAAAATTAGCCAGCCATGATGGCATGTACCTGTAGTCCCTACTCTGGAGGCTGAGGTAGGGGGATTGTTTGAGCTTAGGAGCTTGAGTCTACAGTGAGCTGTGATTGCTCCACTGCACTCCAGCTTGGGTGACAGAGCAAGACCTTGTCTCAAAAACAAAACACTCAGGAGCCACCATGTAGAGGCTCTCACTACCAAAGATGGAATATTTTGAGCCTCAATAATCACTGTGATAGATTTAAAACATCAAATATGTTAAAAACAAAGATCCTTGAATTCACAATGAAACTTAAACCAAAAAAAAAAAAAAAAACCCTCACTGGTCACCTTTGATGCATGCTTGGGAATCAACTAATTATTCTAAAAACTAATAAAGGGAGAACATGCAAGCACTTATCCTATCTTTCTTATATAAACTGTACATGAAAGTAATCCAATAGTCAATGAGAAGTTTCCAAATATTCCAGCTAAGAAATGAAGAAAGGGTGACAGAATTAGAATATCACCGTTTTGCAAACCCCTAACAAAACTATTGGTCTAGGAAATCATCAGTGGCTGCTAACACTTATAAAAAGAGGAACAACTTAACATTATGTGCTCCTGGCAGGAGTATGTTAGCTACCTAGGAAGTATTCCTTCCAAAACAACAATAAAAAACCAAACTGGTGTCTAATCAAGCCTCTACAGTGCCTGTTTACAAAAATAAATGAGACAGAGACATGGTAAACAACACCACAAGGATGCAATCAGCAAAATAAAGACTATGGGAAACTCTATAAGATCAATATAGTACAAGAAAAAAGGGGAACAGGAAAGGAAAACCTATAAATTAAAACAGACTTAAGAGGCATATCAATTGGATGCAATGTATGAACCCTGATTAGAAAAAGCCAGTATGAAAAAAAATTGTGAAATATGCAAGAGTAATTTGAACATTAATTTGATACTTGACACTGATAAAGGAATAAAGGTATTGTGTTCATATATTTTGAAAGAGACCTTACTTTCCAGAGGTACATAACAAAATGTTTATGGATGAAATTTTGATATTTGGGATTTGCTTCAAGGTGACCCAGAAGGGCGTGCAGTGATAATGAAATGAGACTAGCTACGAGTTGGTAATGTTTAAGGCTGGATGCTGGATACATGGCATTTCATTATATTATTCTATTTGTATATAATGAAATTTCCATAATAAAGTTTTTTAGTAAAAAGCTCAAATTTGAGTTTGGATAACTGGGAGACTGGTTGAAACATACTTTGTTCTTAATGAACCATAAAAGATACAGGATGTTCAGGCTTTTAGGCTCTGTGTTCCTACTAGGATTATTTCACTGCCAGCTTCCCATGCTCCCATTGTAAGAAAACCTTAAATCATAAAAAAATCTTTAATGAGAATGACAAAGGAAAACAGGAAATGGAGGCAAACACAAACCATCCCAGGAGTTTTTCCTCTGATTATCCTATAGAGAGGCCTACTTTCCTCTATATACGGGGTGGGGAGGGGCAAGCAATCAACCTCCCAAAGAGATTAAAGATTGCTCGTTCCACACACTAACTGAAATGAAAAAACAGGGTGACAGGCAACAAAGAATAATGCTCTGTATTCACACAGCACTTTAACTTTTCAAAATTCTTTAACATAAATGCCACTTATCTCACTTGATCTTAACAATAACCCTACAAAATGGCAGGAGAAAAAATTTACTTCCTATTAGAAATCAACACAAAGAGGTCTCAAACCTAGTTAGTGACAGAATACAAGTCTCCTATCCCTATTCTATTGCTTCTTCCACTAATCTGTTCCCGTCGTAGCCAATTTGGTTCAATTATTCAGTATGAGGAAAAGCCTGCCCAGATATCTTTTATTACCACTAGAGTCGTAAATACCCAATAATAGGTGGCTCAGTAAAGATTGCTACTGACATTTGTTGATTATTGCTCCATGCTGAACAGTTCCCAAAAATTTACTTAGCAATTTCAACATCTCAAAATGGTTTGGAAGGCTCAGAAGTGAGAATTCTTTTCCTATCAAAAGCTACTCATACACAGGGGGAAAAGAGAACATCAAGTTAACAACTTAGAAAAATGTAGCATGTGTGTTTGTATATTGATGTGCATGTTTTGGAAGGCAGAGATAAAGAAATAAACATATTAGCAAGAACCTTCTTTTCTAACTTAATGGATTGACACTTACACATTTAAACATGTCCCAATCTCAATAAAAGTACAGAGTATGAACCCCGTAGACACAATGTAAGAACATCCAACTTGTTGATTGTGAATAAAATTTAAAATAACCCAGATTCCGCTCTTTCTCCTATTTGTGGCTAATCTAGCTTACTGCCCACATACCATTGTGTTACCGGCACTCATTTTAACTCACAAAACAGTAAAGGAATGGACTCCAGTCAGGCACGGTGGCTCACGCCTGTAATCCAGCACTTTGGGAGGCCCAAGTGGGTGGATCGCTTCAGCCCAGGAGTTCGAGACCAGCCTGGGCAACATGGCAAAACCTTGTCTCTAAAAAAATACAAAAAAATTAGCCAGGGGTGGTGGCACACACCTGTAGTCCCAGCTACTTGGGAGGCTGAGGCAGGAGGATCACTTGAGCCTGGGAGGTTGAGGCTGTGGTGAGCCAAGATTGCACCACAGCACTCCAGTGTGGGCCACAAAGTGAGACCATATCTCAAAAAAAAAAAACATAAAAAAAGAAAAAAGGAATGGACTCTAGGCAGGCTTAAAGCCTGGGGCCTGCTGAAAGATGCTACACCTAGGAAACTGTCTTTGAATTCATCCAGTCTCACAGCAAACACTCAAGAATGTGCTGGGTTTGCTCCAATTACTTGTGCCTGCTAAGCTGGTTCCTGGATCAGTAGAGGGATGGAGGTGGAGAGAGTCATCAGCAGCACTGAGCAGGCTGTGTTGTCTGCTGAGTTTCCATGTCATGTGCTATTAAAGAAATGTTACACTCTCAAACTGTGTTTGATTATTCTGTCAGTGGCATCACTGTCCTGATATGACAAACATGCAATATGCAACTATTCCCAACATTACTTCAAGTCATTAGAGCCTTCTCTCAGAAACTATTACTCACTTAGGTGCTCTCCCTAGAATGTCTGAAATTCAAACAGAGACAACCCCATTGTCACTGAACTACCTAGACTATTTTTGTATATCTGAGAAGTCAGAGAGAGCCTATCATGCTATCACTATGAATGAATACCCCACGAACCTACAATGAGGGATGCAAATTCACTGGAGCAAATACATGGTGTTTCTAGTACTTCCCTTTAGATGATTTAGAAATGGAATCTGGAATAGAATTAATATTTGCAAATCACCTATTGTGTATGATGCATTGTGCTAGCTACTTCATAAATCTCTTATTTAATCCTAACAGCCCTTCAAGGTATATCATTATACTGCCTTTTCACAAATGAAGAAAACAAAGATCAGGAGTGTTAAGTAACTTGTCCAATGTCTTAAACCTACTACATGGCAGAGCCAAAAGTTGAACCCAAGTCAGGACAAACATCTGCATGACCTGCTTCTTATTAACCTGTTTGCTTCCCAAAGGAGTTATGATTTAAAATGATACCAGAAATAAAAGTGTTTCTAATTCAATTTTCTGTGAGAAATCAATAGCTTTAATACATAGCAAAGACTACCATCCCTGGAACCAACTTACTGTATTAAACCAATACCCATTTTTGTATATCCTAATCTGATAGCCTATACCAAATCTCTCTCTTCAACCACTTAGACCTCGTGTACTCAGAGGAAAAGCAAAAAATGTTTTGTTCAACCTCTACAGCATTTTCAAATATTTGGAATATATAAGATGCCCTCCTTATTTCAAAATCTATGAATAATAATCTTACAAATTTTCTCAGGCTTAGGTTAGTCTCCTTCAAAATGACGAACTTTTTGATTTTATTATAAAATGAAGAATTCCAAAACATGTAGGCTTCCATTTGCTGAAAGTGCTATGGAAATAAGCTGAAGACTAATGTATCAAACATTCCCTCTAAATTATATTATGTAGCCACGGTAATATGAGAATATGAATTAATGGTAAAAGCTATCACTTATAGAGTACTTACTATGTGCCAAGTACTATACATGCATTTTCACTTTGTACCTTACAGAAGTCTCTAAGTTACAAGCAAAGAAACTGTGGTGAGAAAGTCCATATAACATGGCCAAAGTATACAGCTAGAAAGTGGTAGAGGTAGAATTCAAACCCAGGTTTGTCTACCTCAAAGCCTATGGTCATTACCACCACTGCTTAACTGCCTCCTAGTTCTTATCTGGTATATATATCCCTGTCCTCAATTCTAAAACCATTATAGACATATATACCCTTATTTAAACCTATTATTAACTGTATCAATTAATGTGTCCATAGTTTCTAAATTTGAAAGTTTCTAAACTAAAATAATTAAGAAATGTCTGAAGAATTACCATTAAAAAATTCAAATAAGGCAGCAAACTTTGATAAAATTCTGAGAGATCAAGAACAGATAATTCACATTGACAAAAACTTTTTCACTGCTTGGGAGTTATTCTTAAATTTTAAACTTCTGAATGGCTATTATCTCCCATGTTCTGGTGTTTCACATTTCTTTATAAAATATAATGTCTAAAATATAAGAGTAACATTCACCAAATGTGAATCCTTCAATCTATTAGAGTCTGAAGCAAAATATATACATTTTTAAATTTATAAGATATAATTTAAAATAGCATATTATTTTCCTGTTGTTTATCAAACACATTCATTAGACTGGCTGATGGGACAACACAAGAGTCATTTACTAAGATACGTCAAAGAATAGATCAAGTCTTACCTCCATTGCTAAAGCTGCTGTCTGTTGGTCATAATGATTTAGAAGATTAGGCATGAAGGTAGTATTATAAGGCAAATCTTGGCACATCCTCAAGGTAATAGGTTCACAAGAAAACAAACTGTGCCCACCTATATGCCCCATGAACACAGTCAAGGGCCAAAAAGAGAAGACAATCCAAGTCACAGCCATCCTTCTTGGGTCTGAATGAGATTCGGATGATCAGGCCTACTCAATATGTATTTTAGATATTTATACACCTGCAGGTCTCAGCTCGAAGGTACTTCTTCTATATCTTACTGTTAAGTTCTTCAAACAGTTAAATACTCTTCGTACCGTCAGAGGTTTGTTAGCTTGGTCTCACAAAAGGCGTTTGTTTTTGGTTTCACAATATGGGAAAATGACATCATCTTGTCTCTTCTTTTCATTTTATTACATGGGGCACATTTGGCCAACATCTCAAGTTGATCAACCACATTCCCAAACCACAGATTCCATCTTAGGAGAAGAGCTATTTCTTCCTTCGACTGAAATATCTGAAAAGTATTATTTTAAAAAATGGGAGAAATTAGTCATTTCCTCTCAAAGTATTATGGACTTGACATTAAAAATCTTTGATGAGAGATATTATACTGACCTAATAGTTAACAATATACGGGTTCTTTATAAAGACATAATTTTTCTACTTTATCATTTATGCTATAGCTACACTAAAATGATCCTTAAACAGCATTTAAATGCAAATTTAATTTCATCCCTCAGTTGCTTATATAACACACGCTTCAACTTCTCATCTATAATGGCAATTTTTCATCTGTCACAATATATAATTGATTCATTTTGAAAAATTCTTATGCTATTGTCCTAAATTTTATTTAAATAATAAATATTATGCTTATAACCTAAATTATTGAACTTAAAATTGTGTTTTAATCTTTAATAGTATATTTTTGTATTAACTGACATAGCAGAAGGCATCTGTGAAAGTGGTCTGAAAAGTAAGTCAAAAGATACAGATTCAAGCCTCTTGCTAGCTGTGTGAATATAAACATACCACTTAACTTCTATGCACCTAGAATTTTTCTTCTTGAAAATGATTCCAACACCACCTCGCTCACAGGGACGATATGAGTGAATCATAAGATAATGTATGCAAGAGTACTTTATAAATGGTAAAGCAGTATTAAACATTAGACATTTTAATCACTGAGTTTATACAAATGCTACCTCTATCAACCAATACTGAACTGACATATAGAAGGTTCTAAAATACTAGGAAATTTTCACAATATTACATTATTTTTTAGACAGTAAAAAAATTTAATAACACAGATGCAGCACTAAGAAATATTTCATCAACGAATGGTCATTACACACAGCCATGCTGCACAGAGAATAGAAATCATCCCTAAAAAGTCACAGCAAAAATAAGAATAATTCCCAGTTATTGTTTCCACGGTGCTTTAGAATTTCTGACTTCTATGTACTTTTCCGGGGCAAAAATATGTGTGATTCTCAATTTCAGCTGAGAGGGTGTAGGTGGAGTGGAAGGCAGGTCTGGTATGAGAAAAGCATATTCTAAGCTATCACATTTTGATTTGGTTTAGTAACGATGTTAACTTTGCTTTTATTTCAATTTGTTTCATATGCATTGGATAGTCTTATGTTTGTTGTGGAGAGCCTAGGTTGGAAAAAGATGAGAAATTCAGGTTCAGAAATTCTCAAAGACCCAGATTAATAGGACAACTCAAATACTAGCACCTATGATAACTTAGATTGTGGGACGTGGAACTGCTTTGGCTTAAGTGGGGAAAGAAACTGTCCTTTGTTCATTAAATATCAATGATTGGGAACTCCATGTCCCAAGCTTCAGTTACTAGGCAGAAAACTATTTGGAGAAAGTAAAACAGTGGCTGAATCTTCCCAATTTCTCCCTCTAGTAGATGGTCTTGACTAACGGAAGGGAAAAGAAAAGTCTATGTTCCCTAGAATTAGGAAACTAAGGTAAAGCAAACCCTACTCAAAAAGCCCTAAAGCTCCTCATGTTCTACATCAGAAATTTCTGAAACGGATTCTTGGTCTGCCATATTTTTTTTCTCCCCACAAATGTTGAGATCTGCCTATAGCAAACTGATACTGGGCCAGGTGCAGTGGCTCACGCTTGTAATCCCAGCACTTTGGGAGGCCGAGGCAGGCGGATCACGAGGTCAGGAGTTCAAGACCAGCCTGGCCAACATAGTGAAACCCCGTCTCTACTAAAAATACAAAAAATTAGCCAGGCATGGTGGCAGGCACCTGTAGTCCCAGCTACTCGGGAGGCTGAGGCAGGTGAATCGCTTGAACCTGGGAGGCAGAGGTTGCAGTGAGCTGAGATCGCGCCACTGCACTCCAGGCCTGGGCAACAAGAGCGAAACTCCCTCAGATAAAAAAAGAAAACTGGCATTAACCATAGTTAAAAACATATTTATCTTAATTACCATGCAGCACAGTAACAATTATGCATATCATTAAATATTTCAAGTAACTGTTGAAAGTTTTATTTGATTGTAGTATTAAAACATCCATGTAAGTTCAGTCTTTGTAGTTTATTGCTTATGCAGCATATTCATCTGCTTGCAACCAAAAAAAATTAAAGGGAACATTACTCCCTGTTGAATATGCATATAGTAACACCAAGAATTTCAAAAATTTCATTTAAACTAATCTATTTTTCAAGCAGGTATGGGTTTCAAATCAATGGTTCAAAGAAGACTACCACATAAAACCTGAGGAAGAAACTGAGCAATATCTCACTGAGCTTTTAAAAGTAGCTGAAATGTCCCTCTACACTTCCGCCTACTCCATCTATTTTACCTGGTTTCCTCTTGATTATTCCTTTTGCCTTACTTGCAAGTAAAGCATCCTACCTTCTTATAAAAGTGCTTCCTTATGTACTATGACATTCAAATTACCATGTACCAAGATGCTTTTGTAAAATCTACTGTTAAGCTGTGAAAGGACAATAATCTTGATATAGCAAGACTTTAGTTTATGATTATTAAAAGAAGGGAAAAAACAGCAGTGGAATTCAGTGAGACAAGAAGAAAACAGGCAAAGTATAGGTGTTAAAGAATTTTCATTTCCCCCAAAACAGCAGTTGTCTAATCTTAAAGTGTAGCAGATTCATGGATTCCCCCAGAAATCTGAATCCTGCAAAATGATATGCATTCTAATGATTACCTCAGGTTACAAGTGCTCCATAAGTCAGGTCTTGAGAAATGCTATCCTAGAACAGAATAATTAAATATAATAAAAGTATTGTTTATGTAATTATATACATTAAATGAATTTTAAAAATAAAAGCAGATAGGGGATAACATTTTAATAGAAAAATAAGCGAAGGACATACATTTACAAAAGAAATACAAATAGCCAAGAAATATATGAAAAGATATTCAACTTCACTAATAATAAAAAATGCAAATGTGAGATAAGATTTTTTGCCAATCAGATGGGAAAAAACAATAATGATACAACACAGTAGAGGGTGGGAGTATAGGGTAAAGAACACCTTCAACATTTTCAAATGCTATTAGTAAACTAGTTGGCGCTTAAAAAAAAAAAAGTGGCTACTTATATCAAAAGCCCTTAAAATATACACAGTTTCATCCAGCAAATCTATCTTATAATTTATTCTAAGTAAACACATAAGTACACATGATGCACAACCAAAATATTAGTGTAACACTGTTTATAACAAAAAAAACCTAAAAGTTGGAAACAACCGAAAAGTCTACCAATAAGAAATTGGTTAAATAAATTATGGTATAACCACATGATGGAATATTATATAGTTACTAAAAATGATGAGCATAAACCTGTATTTGTGGATATAGTAAGATAGTAATAATAAATAAAAAATAAAATTTAAAGGCAGTTTACAAAACAGTGTATGTATCTCTCATTTTGTCAGAAAAAATATATATACATGTAATATAGTAAAATACTTTGATTGTTTAAAAATAAAATATTAAATGCTTTATGGAATTTTATGAAAGAACCTATAGTACATTATTTTGTGTATGAAGTAATTAACTCTGCTAAATCTGTAAATATGTGCTGACTAGCTGACAAGAAAAAATACTAGTGAAATGACTGGTTTATTGACTACTAATTAAGCAACAAGCCAAGGAATACACTACTGCTCTACTGTACCTAGTAAGAAAAGCAAATCAGTGATGACCAATTTAGTAAGAGTCAAAATCTGATTTTCAATACTAAAAAAATCAGATAACCAATCAACTGACTCAAGTGGTATGCAAAATTTAAAAACTTCTGATAAACATTCCTGGCTGGACACAGTGGCTCACGCCTGTAATCCAAGCATTTTGGGAGATGAAGGCAGGCAGATCATTTGAGGCCTGGCCAACATGGCAAAAACCTGTCTTCACTAAAAATACAAAAATTAGCTGGCATGCGCCTGTAGGCCCAGCTATTCAGGAGGGGCTTGAGAATTGCTTCAACATGGGAGGTGGAGGTTGCAGTGAGCAGAGACTCTGTACTACTGCATCCAGCCTGGGTGACAGAGTGAGACTGTCTCAAAAAAATAAAATAAAATAAAATAAAAAAACTTTTGATAAACATTCCAAATAATATGTCTTCAGTAACATAATGAATTATCTACTTCTAATCACAATTATGTGAGTATGCCATTTTTCCTAAGGTAAGATCAACCATGGAAAAGTTGTAAGTTGAAGTTCCAGACTTGCAGGACACAGCAAAGATTCTGGACCCAAAGAGATCCTATCAAAATGTAGCAAGTCATTAAACAAAAGTTAACAGTCATTTGGGGCGTTCTTACTGATATTATCTTTTTTCTTATAAGAAACTGTAGTATATCAACTGGAAAAAAAAGGGGGGGGGGACCTACTAGATTAACATAATCGGAGTGGGTAGCTTCAGGGGCCAGGGCCCTGCAAAAAGTGAATGCTATGCAACAGTTGCTCACGCCCTTTGTATGGGAAAAGAGACACATTCACTTCTCCATAGAGCAATACAGAATATCTGGAAAGCTGATTTCAGACTAAGTTACTTGGTTAACATTCCATCAGAAAACAAAAAGGACTAGATACTTTGAAGCTTACACATTTCTATTTTTATGAATGTATAACATCAGGAATTTTACATTTCCAACCATTATTTATCAGGTTTCTTTTGATGACAAAAAGTAAAAGTCTTTAAAACAAAATCAACTAAGTATTTGTCCTGAAAGACAGCAATAAAGGGAAGGGATTCCAATCTTGGAAGACTGTCTTCCCAGGCTGACTGCAAAATCAGACCCAAAGAACTCGGTGGGAAACGCAGGAGGTGGCAACTGTGAAGAGGAAAGCAAGCTGAATCCCAGAAGAAAGGATGATGAGAAAAGTGGGCCCTAAGGGCTTGTCAAAGCGGTTCTGCAACAAAAGATTATGTTCAGCAACTCCATTCCAATTTACACTTTCTCTACAGAAAGGGCTCCATTCCATCATTCTGTTGAGATTTCATTTTCTTGACACCTGATAAATACAGGTAACACTTTGCATTTCCAATTGAGAAAGATCATCTAAAGGCTGTCTCAAAGTAAATGCTGGTTACACAGTGCCTACAGAGCGAACAGGAGGGATATTCTTTGTCTTTTTTCAGACACGTTTTCAAGAACGCATTGCAAGGATTAGCAATAACTATCTCTAAATAAGAGCTTCTTCTCTTAAGGAAATTATTGTCTTGTTAGACAAAATATACACTCAGTGTACACTCATTGCTCATATGTTACTTTCCTTTTCTTAAAGTCTATATAGTCTTTGGCCCTTTGCCTACTGGTTGCGACAAGAAAGTTTATATAGCTTCATATTTAATTCACAGGACCTAGATTCCTATTAATCTCAGAGTATCTCTTTTCTGAACTTTCCTACTTCATCTAATGTTTAAAGTCCATTTGTCATCATCTACTGATTACAACAAATAACTTAATCTTCCAATGTGTTAAGTGAGTAAGGCTTAAAACACACAGAGGAAAAGTAAATCCATCTAGGTTCAAAATTTAAATGAATGGTGGGCATCAAAATTCAGTTCAATTTAGAAATTATTAATTACTAAGACTAAAGAAGACAGAAGATCTTCAAAAATTAACCTGAAAATAAAACTGGAAAGTTAAGAGACAGATAGATTCTGGACTTTAAAATGGGCTGAAATTTCAGCCCAGCTTCTCTTAAATCTGCTATGAAAAAATTCTCTAATATCAAGCCCCTGCTTTCCACCCCTCTTAACAAGTTTGTATGGTTTGCATGCTTTGACTACAGAATTATTTTAATGAGATAAAATCTGGGGACCAGGATTTGGTTTTCAGGCCCACTAGCCTAGTTACATTCATCTCAAACTTCATGTGCAATACACTCCTTGAATATACCAAACTGTCAATAGTTTCCAACATGATGAATTGGAAAGCAAAAAGAGGAAATTCATTTTTTGACATAGTAGGTAAAATTCTTTCCTAGCCAGTAAGAAGCTGTTACACTTCATTTGTTCCTAGCATTATAGAAATATCACTACTGAAAATCTAATTTCTTTCCTCGAGACTCTACCACACATTTTCCTCCAATTATACTGAATAATTTATCCAGTACATATTTTTAAAATCATTCTTTTTATTTTTGTGCACAGCTGCAGTTTTAATCATGCATAATTCTAGAGTTCTGGGGATAAGAAAACAAAAAAACAAAACAAAACAAAAACAAAAACTTGAGGCCAAAACCGCTCAACGAAGTGGTAAGAATTGTTTCCTACTATCTGTCTCTGAAGGAAAAGAAAATCAACAGCAGCTTAACATCAACAAACTCACATGCTCAGAAAAAGTTTTGAATATAAAAATCTTAAGAGTTTCACTATCAAACTAACATGAAATTTAAGTCTGTTTCCTGGGAAGCAGATAACTTATTGTGAGCAAAAAACTCCTCTCTCCTTCCCCAGTGATAAAACTTTCACTTTGTTCCATACAAAGAAAGAATGTGCACTTTGCTATTAAATTCCCCTACTTCAAATATCTCAATCACCGAACTCCCAAGAAATAGCCACCTGAATGGTCAAAGCACAAAATAAAGCTCAGAAGTATAGAGTAGCTAGGATGAGGAAACAGCTCATTGTCCTTCTCCTTTTATAAATGGGACGCTTTTATAGATTTAGGAGAGATGGCGATAGAGAATTTTAGTAGCGGATGAGGGAAAAAGGGTAGGAGGAAAGAGAGGGTAGAATGATAGGCTTTACCAGTAATTTACTTATTTTCCTAATAGTTTCAAACAATGGGGTTGGGGGGGTATGGTAGAAGAAGGGCTGCATCTTAGTTATATTTTATCTTTAGCTCTTTTATCCTTCCAGCCCCACCCAGTCAAGCTCTTACACCTCTTTCCTAGGCTCTCCGACTCTGAATTTTTTTTTATCTTTGTGGGTTTTTGTCTTTTTTTCTGGAGGAAAAAGATAGTATTGATTTGTTTAAAAGTAAAGACGGAAAGCATTATCTTCAGGAGTAACCACTTCTTAATAATAGAACTAAGGACTTCTATTTTTTCCAGACTAAAATGCAGGAACGGCACCAGTACACCACCAAGGACTAAAGGAGGGTGAGGGAAGGAGGTAACATCCCCAGGGGTAGTCAGGTCTTTGTTTCCTTGCTCATATCATATTGGCTTTACAAAGTAACTCAATTCCCATCAATAAGCATTCCCGATCAGAACTACTTCTCTAAGATAAGGCTGTGTCTGAACACTTTCCCATAACAGTCACTGATGCAGCTACTCTGCTGTGCTGCTGCTGCATCTCCCTCAACCCAGACGGGAACCAAAATTCAAAGAGTCATTCTACACAGGGCAAACCGCCGGACCTCCTTCATGGGGCCAATCTCTCTAAATCTGAAGTCTACTCCTCTGCCTCAATTCATGGCACGTGCTTTTGTTCTTAAAAACAAAGCCAAGAAAAGCCCCCTTGGCTTCTCTTACAACAGAGAGATCGAACTCAAGACTCCTAAGATGTAAAACACCTCTAGGAAGATGTTTACATGTCTTGAAAGGACACAAGTCTCCTTAACCTTGCTGGCTATTTCACAGCAGCTTGATTTCAGATGCGGACCCTCGGGGATCCAGCAGCAGCCACCCCACAGCAAATCCACAGCCCGCGGAGGAGGCAGCCGGCGAAAGCTCGCGGAAGGGTGCAAGGACTTTGCAAACTGATGGACGGGAGGGGAAACTTTCAGGCGTGGGCAGGCAAAGGTGGGCCCGAGGCTGACCCGAGCCGGGGCCGGGGGCCTGGCGGCGCGCGCTTCGGGCGGCCGGGAGCCCCCGGCGCATTGTCCTCCGCCCACGGCCCCCAGCACCCCGCGCTGCCGCCGGCTCCGGCCGGGCCCCTCTCCCCGCCGCGCAGGGTCTGGGCCGGGGTGGAGGCGAGCGAACCGCGGTCCACACTCGCACAGGTTGCCGAGCGCGGGCTCAGGGCGGACAGGGTTAACAGTCTCCCAGGGCAGCTCCCCTCTCAGCCGTCAGCCCTCAGCCCCAAACTAGGCGTCCCCGAGGCCCCCAGCCGCCACTGCGGGCCCGGGCCCCCGTTCCGCCGCCCGCCACAGCCCGGCGCCCAAGGCTTTTGTTGTGGCCGCTACGAGAGGAACGATCCCTGAAGAGGAGGCGCCGGGCTGCTGCTGACTCCTCGGCGCGGACTGAGGCGGAGCAGCAGGCAGCCGCGCGGCGCCTCCTCAGGCTCCACACTCGCCGCTCCTTCTCCCGCTGCCCCGGCCCAGGGGCCCACACGCTTCGCGGGGCTCACCTCAGACCCCGGCGCCTGGCTCCAAGGGGTGGGGGCTGCGCCGCCGGCCGGGGGCGGCCGCGCGTCCCTCAGGTACCCGGAGCGGCCGAGGACCGCCGGCGCGCGCCTCCCAGAGACAGCGAGCTTTCGCGAGCACCGGGGCGCGCGGCCCGGGGAGCGAGCGCACGAGCGCGCGCGCACGCACGGGGCAGGCGCAGTGAGCACGCTCGGCCGAAAGCTCCCTGCCGGAGCCTGGGCTTGCGGGGCTGGCCTGGCGCGCCTCGTTGTTCTCTGCCTCTCTCCCTGAGTGACGCCTGGAGCTGCCTTGCTCCGGCGTGCTCGTTCCCAGCCCTGGAGGCGCTCATCTGAGATGCACTTGGGGCCCTCCTCGCAATGCACTCCCTCCCCCTGATGACACAGCGCGGAGGTGTGATTGCAGGACCACCTACACCTGGTCTGAGAACCAGAGGCGTCGACCTCCGGACCTGGGGATTTGGGGTGCTCAAGAGGCAGATCCCCGGATGCTGAGGGTGAAATGGGGTGCAGGAGCTCTGGCCTGCTGCAGAGCTCCATGCAAAACAGCGTAGCGGACAGAACAGGCTACTCGCCCGGGATAGTTCATAGCCTCTTGGCTAAGACCTTAGGAAACAGGTGGAGCTGGTCGTTACTGGTGCGCGCCCCAATTTTTGCTCCTTAGGAAATGTTTCTCCTCTGCTTTTCCACGTAAGCGGCTTTAGAGCTGAAAGAATTCTTAAAGATAATCTAAACCGAACCTCTCATTTTTCAGACGAAGAAAAGAACGCCCCCAAAGGTTAGATGATTTACCTAAAGCCATGCAGCGTTTTAACAACGGGGCCTGGATTCATCCCAACCTAGGGCTGTTTTTCTTTTCACTGCACCATTTAACCTGTCTTTTCTTTCTCTTCTTTTTCGTTCCTCGTCAACCTAGATTTCATGGGCATCATTTTGTTCTGTCGGTAGCACATAGAACTTAAAGAAATTGAACGATGTGAATGGACTATTAGAATTGTACACTTAAAAATGGTTACAGTGGTGCATTTACGTTATGTGTTTTACAATTTTTTTTAGAAAGGCGCTTGATACGAGTTAAGTAAATGTTGAAGAGTATTGAACTTAGACCTAGAGTTTCACATCAGAAGGTGAGCTGTGTGAACAGGCATGATAAATGAGATCTGAAATGACAGTTTCAGTTTCTCTAATAAGTAAATACTTGTGCAGTAAACAATGTTTAAAATAATATTGATTCTTAGGTTGATTCTAGGCAGGGCAGTGTATCCTCTGGAGCCAGCGGTGCCTCTGTGGAGAGTGAGTGAGGGGGCGGATAGTGTGGGGGAAATCTGTGTGTGTCAGATCCCTTGTAGCTGGGGAACCGCCGGAGATGCGCTGCGAGGTGCATTTTTATTCAATTTACACACCATCCTGTAAAGACTGTCAGGAATGGGACACATCATAGCTCAACATTGGGAGGTGGGAATGACGTAGAAATGATCACCACTGTATCAGCATGACTAAATCTCAGAAAAAGAACATTGAGTGAAAAAAAAAAAACAAACCACAAGATATGTAAGTGATGATGCCTCTTTAGAAAAAAAAAAACAACTAGCAATACTATACAATGTTTATGAGGGCAAACGTACATATAATAAAAGCGTAAAAATGGACAGAAAGGCTGCACACCAATTTCGCGACAATGACTGCCTCTAGGCAGGCAGGGAGGGGAATGAAACCTGGGAATGAGACAAAAGAAGCTACTACTGTATCTGTGAAATACACACAAATGTACTGTTTTAAAAAAAATCTTCGTGGAGAATCAAGGGTGTTTCTTATGAAACTGTCCAAATCTTTATGTCTGAAATGTCCCTCTTAAAAGTAATTAATATTTGGGGCTGAGTGAGGTGGTTCAGACCTGTAATCCCAGCATTTTGGGAAGCCGAAGAGAGAGGATCACTTGAGCCAGGAGTTGGAGACCAGTCTGGGGAACATAGCAAGATCCTGTCTCTACAAAAATAAAAACTAAAAAATTAGCCTGGGAGGATTGCTTGAGCCCAGGAATTCAAAGCTGTAGTGAGCTATGGTTGTGCCACTACACTGCGGCCTGGGCGACAAAGCCATCCCTGTCTCTTAAAAAAAAAAAAAAAAAAAAAAGTAATGTTGCGGTGTCAGACATTGAGCTCTATGTGCTCACTGTGAACACAGTGTGAACGGTGTGGCTCAGGTTCTTTTGGGAGGACAGTAGTCTGATGATGAGGTGCAGGACAAGAGGAGGCCCAGAAGATGTTGGTTGAGAGGCAAGAAGAAAGAGACCTTCTTTTCAGGGATGAAAATATTCAAATCCAACAGGGCTAAAGGAGATGCTCTCTGTGATCCCATCTCTCTTTCTTTCCATGTTGTAACCACCAATACGAAGTCTTTAATGAGCGGGAACTTCATAGAGAGACACAGCACTCCCAACATTGTTAAAACTGGTCTCTTTCTGGATGAACCCGTTTTGAAACCATAAAAGCTAACTGGTAATGCATGGTAATTTAGTATTGCATCTAAGTACCTCCTCCAGGCCACCCCCTCACCGCCTCTGCCCCCAAGGCTTTGTTTATTCATTTAGGTACAACCTGGTCATGTGGAAAAAATCCCTAGGCTGGAATTCAAACAACCAAGTTCTAATTTCAGCTTGCCCACTTACTGATCCATTTTAACCTAAGGAAAGCAACAACTTCTATGAGCTTCACTTTTTCTTTTTAAACTGGAGATATACAAATGCTGCCTATTTAAAAATTATAAAACAGGTCGGGCACGGTGGCTCAGGCCTGTAATCCCAGCACTTCAGGAGGCCGAGGCGGGCAGATCACCTGAGGTCAGGAGCTCGAAACCAGCCTGGCCAACATGGTGAAACCCTGTCTCTACTAAAAATACAAAAAAATTAGCCGGGCATGGTGACACATGCTTGTAATCCCAGCTACTCAGGAGGCTGAGGCAGGAGAATTGCTTGAACTCAAGAGGCGGAGGTTGCAGTAACCTGAGATCGCACCAATGCACTCCAGCCTGGGCAATAAGAACAAAACTCCGTCCCCCCAAAAATAAAAATAAAACCTATAAAACACAACAGAAACACAGGGTTTGTACATTTGAATTGAAGGGGAATGCATTCTTACTCATTTTGAGAAACAAAGATAGTAAGGAAAGTCTTTTTTTGCCGTTGTTTTGCTTTTTGTTGTTGTTGACTGCTGCCTGTAAGACTTGCTTTACATTGACCAAAGGACCTCTGTTCTGGAATTTTGAACTTTTTGGTATCCTCCAGCACTTGTTCATAACTCTATAACAGCTGTTACCCATGTGAGCCTTCCATTAAGTATTTGTATATTGCACCTTCCAGTCTTCCTCTTTAGATTTCTTTTTTATCCTTGTATTCTCATTTTGCTTCTTATTACAAGACAGGCGCTCAATAAATTTAATGAATTGGACGGGATTCTAAGAGTTCCTAAATTTAGTTATTCTTATTAGGGCATGCCATCTGCTGGTTCCCTGGTGTATCTGTCAGTCAGCCTGAATTCTATAATCCAATAAATTGAAATTTGCATTGAAGCATTTTTTTGTCTCTGTGTTGGGCAATTCCTCCTGGCCCCATCCTTCCACTTCCTGTTGCAGGTGCTATTCTTTCACTGAACCAGTCTCGAATTCTTTTTCCTCCAACCTTCTGTTTACCTGTTGGCCACTCTTAAAACCTGGCACAGTGGAGCCTGCATTTCGCAGCTCCGGAGTGACCAGGAAAATGTGACTGGGCATGCTACGTAGGTAGGGCTGATTTGGAACACACTACGTCTTGAATGAAGGTTTTCAACGCTACTTGTTTCAGGATTCGACGCATCTTCATTCTAGGGTTACATTGAGACATTGCAGTCCCTCCCACGCTCTTGGCCGCCACAGTTGTTAATTTTATCCCCGTGCCCAATTTTGTAGCCAGCCCTCCTGGATCTCGCGGCCAATCAAGAGCCCACACATTGTTGCCTAAGAGACCCCGGATGCTAGCGACGGGATTTATAGACGGTGATTGGGCTGCTGGAAGCTGGGAGGGGTAAGGGACTGGAGGGAGTCAGAGAAAAAGCTGACCTAATGCAACTGTGGCAACGTCAGCGCTTGAGGCTTGAAGAGGGAGACAAGCTAAAAGAGGTGAGAGCTGTGGGCAGTGCATGAAAAAGATGGAGACTCTCTCTTTGGAAAGCTCCAGGGCCTCTCACGAGCCTTATCAGTGCTCCTGGGGATTTCATTGTGCCCTCTCATTTGGGCTACAGTGCAACTGCCAGATATTCATACTTGTGAAATTAACAACCCACAGATAATTATATGCCTACCAAGCATTAGCTCTTTGCGTTGTATTATAGTTCTTGCTTTTTAAAAACTAGTTAAGCGGAAGATGAATTCGTATTTAAATCTACCCATACCCTATTTCTTGATAATTTCCTGATAATAATTTGAGATTCCCTTGTCTGATGATATTACAATGTATGGGTAAATTCTGTTAGCACAGAGACCTAGTCCTATTATGCTCAGTAAACTCTGCATATAACCCCAGAGCCCAGTATCATGTTCTGAGTTTCACTCTACATTTCTACAATTCTACAATTCTACAAGGGTTTTTTTGTTTTTTGTTTTTTTTTTTTTTTTTTGGTTGGTTGGTTTTTGTTTTTTGAGACAGGGTCTTGCTGTGTTGCCCAGGCTGAACTGCAGTGGTGCAATCATCTCTCACTGCAGCCTTGAACTCCTGGGCTCAAGGAATCCTTCCATCTCAGCCTCCTGAGTAGCTGGGACTACAGGCGCCCACCGCCACACCCACACCTGGCAATTTTTTTTTTTTTCTTAGAGAGGGTTTTGCTGTGTTGCCCAGGCTGGTCTGGAATTCCTGGACTTCAACTCCTGGGCTCAAGAGATCCTCCTGCCTCAGCCTTCCAAAATGCGGGGATTATAGGCGTGAGCCACCACACCTGGCCAACATTTCTACAAGTTGTGGTGGTGGTGTTTTTTTGTTTTTCAAGATGGAGTCACACTCTGTCCTCCAGGCTGGAGTGCAGTGGCATGATCTTGGCTCACTGCAACCTCTGCCTCCCAGGCTCAAGCAGTCCTCCCACCTCAGCCTCCCGAGTAGCTGGGACTATAGGCACACACCACCACGCTCTGCTAATTTTTGTTTTGTTTTTGATAGAGACGAGATTTCACTGTGTTGCCCAGGCTGGTCTCGAACTCCTGAGCTCAAGTGATTCACCCACCTCAGCCTCCCAAACATTTCTTTTTTTTTTTTTTTTTTTCTGAGACGGAGTCTCGCTCTGTCGCCCAGGCTGGAGTGCAGTGGCGCGATCTCGGCTCACTGCAAGCTCCGCCTCCTGAGTTCACGCCATTCTCCTGCCTCAGCCTCTCCGAGTAGCTGGGACTACAGGCGCCCGCCACCACACCCGGCTAATTTTTTCTGTATTTTTAGTAGAGACGGGGTTTCACCATGGTCTCGATCTCCTGACCTCGTGATCCGCCCGCCTCGGCCTCCCAAAGTGCTGGGATTACAAGCGTGAGCCACCGCGCCCGGCCCTCCCAAACATTTCTACAAGTTTTAATCCTTAAACTGCTCCCCACTTGCACTGCTATAGTCATTTTTTCTATTGATTTAACAAATATTGAGTACCTATTATATACTACTGTGATGGTTCAGGTGAGCAGTGAGCATCGGAAAACCGCATAAGCCAAGAATCATCAGAGTTGTGTGGCACGTTCTCAGAGTGGCCATGAGTTCAGTGTGTCTGGGCAGAGAGTGCATGAAGGTGGGGCCAGGTGAGGCTGAAAGGGTAGATGGAGGTAAAATCATGGCCGACCTAGACTTCCACGCGAGGAAGTCTGGATCCTGTAGCCATCAGTGAACCTCTGAAGGTTTTGAGCTGGAAAGTGACATGATCAACTGGTCTTTTAAAAAATACCTAAGAGGAGACTGTGAGCTCCATTAAAGCAGACTCTTATCTTTGTACCCCTAACACCTGCCTTGTAGGTACATAGTAAGGTGGTTAAATAATGATGACAGTGTGAAGAATGGCTTAGGGCAGGAGGTCGTGGCTCGCCTTTGTAATCTCAGCACTTTGGGAGGCTGAGGTGGTGGATTGCTTGAGCCCAGAAGTTTGAGACCAGCTTGGGCAACAAAGCAAGACCTTATCTCTACAAAAAATACAAAAAAAAAAATTAGCCAGGTGTGGTGGTGCACACCTGTATTCTCTGCTACTTGGGAGGCTGACATGGAGAATTGCTTGAGCCCAGGAGGTTGAGGCTATGGTGAGCTGTGATCACACCACTGCCCTCCAGTCTGAGTGACAGGGCAAGATCTTGTCAAAAAAATATATATATATGGCTTAGAAGATCAAATTGGAAGTATGTGGCCAGGGGACCCATCCTTGCTATTGAAAATGAGACTAGAACCATATGTCAAGAACTAGAGTCATAGGCCCTGTTTCTGTATTTTAATTCTAAGAAAAATTAAAGATGAATATTCGGCTGGGTGCGGTGGCTCATGCCTGTAATCCCAGCACTTTGGAAGGCTGAGGTGGGTGCATCATGAGGTCAGGAGTTTGAGACCCGCCTGGCCAACATAGTGAAACCCCATCTCTACTAAAAATACAAAAATTAGCCGGTCATGGTGGCAGGCGCCTGTAATCCCAGCTACTCAGGAGGCTGAAGCAGGAGGATTGCTTGAACCTGGGAGGCGGAGGTTGTGGTGAGCCGAGTTTGTGCCACTGCACTCCAGCCTGGGTAACAGAGTGAGACTTTGCTCCATCTCTAAAAATAAAAATTAAAAAAGATGAATATTCAAAGGTAGTCCTTATAGGGAAGGAGATCACAAAAAAGCAACAGCAAGACATCTGTGGAAGGAGGGGATGACAACTTGCTTTATTTTGTGGATTAAGTGGGGACAATTATGTTTTGTATGTTATATAAAAATCTCTGTAGCTGGGCGCAGCAGCTCACGCCTGTAATCCCAGCACTTTGGGAAGCCAAGGTAGGCAGATCACTTAAGGTCAGGAGTTGAAGACAACCCTGACCAACATGGGGAAAACCCCATCTCTACTAAAAATACAAAAATTACCCAGGTGTGGTGGTGCATGCCTGTAATCCCAGCTACTCAGGAGCCTGAGGCAGGAGAATCACTTGAACCTGGGAGGCGGAGGTGCAGTAAGCCGAGAGCACGCCACTGCACTCCAGCCTGGGCAGCAGAGTGAGACTTCATCTCAAAAAAAAAAAAAAAAAATCTGTCTTCTTAATAGTAGCAAGTGGTCTGTTCTGTGAACATGTATGTGCATGCAAATACACACACTGCCTGTCTTCTGGAATGGACGAAGGAGGAAAATACCGTAAAAGGATAATAGCAAGAGACGAGGCAGTACATCCACATTGGCACGCTTCAGCAGGCCTATATGGCCAAGAGGGCTGCTTCCCAGGGCCAGGCCCATCTGTTGGAAATCCATCTTCAAGCAGGTTGAAAGAAAGTCTAATCTAAGTGACATGTAGCTCTGAGGAACCAGGAAAAAGAAAACAACCAGTGCAGGCGCTTGGGGGAGTTACCAAGGAAGGCTACTTGTCCTCATTCAGAAGGATGTGCCTAGGATCAGTCACATGGTTTCCTACACAAACTGGAAAGGAGACAGTTGTTCAGCATAGAGCAGGGGTAAGCAAAATTTTGTGTGTATGTGCATTTTTCTAGGGGGAGAATTCATAGCTTTCATCATATTCTCCAAGAGCCATGTAGCTCTTAAGAAAGGATTCAAAACAACTCATTTAATTTTTATGTTTTTATTATTTTTTTAAAACAGTCTTGCTCTGTTGCCCAGGCTGGAGTACAGTGGCGCAATCACAGCTTACCGCAGCCTCGACGTCCTGGGCCCAAGCGATTCTCCCACCTCAGCCCTCTGCCCCCACCCCAAGTAGCTGGGACCACAGGCGTGCAACACTATGCCCAGCTAATTTTTTTTTTTTTTTTTTTTTTTTTTACTTTGTGTAGAGACAAGGTCTCACAATGTTGCCTAGTCTGGTCTCAAATTCCTGGGCTCAAGCAGTCTTTCTGCCTCAACCTCCCAAGTGCTGGGATTACAGGCAACAAAACAACTAGTTTAAAAAGAAGAAATGTAGCCCAGGCGTGGCAGTGGCTTATGCCTGTAATCCCAGCACTTTGGGAGGCCGAGGCCGGTGGATCACCTGAGGTCAGGAGTTTGAGACCAGCCTGACCAACATGGTGAAACCCTGTCTCTACTAAAACTATAAAATTAGCTGGACCTGGTGGCTCATGCCTGTAATCTCAGCTACTAGGGAGGCTAAAGCAGGAGAATCACTTGAACCCAGGAGGCGGAGGTTGCAGTGAGCCAAGATTGCACCATTGCACTTCAGCTGGGCAACAACAACAAAACTCTTCCAAAAAAAGAAGAAGAGGAGGAGGAGGAGGGGGAGGAGGAAGGGGAGGAGGAGGAGGAGGAGGAGGGGGAGGAATGTAGAAAATAAATAAATAACAACAACAAAAACAAATATATCACTTTTTAGCTGGGGAGATCTAGACTCAGTGGCTACGCTTTATATCTGTAACTTTTTTTTTTTTTTTTTTGAGACAGAGTCTTACTCTTCACCCAGGCTGGAGTGCAGTGGCGCAACCTCAGCTCACTGCAACCTCCACCTCCTGGGTTTAAGCGATTCTCCTGCCTCGGCCTCCTGAGTAGCTGGTATTACAAGTGTGCCACCATGCCCCGATAATTTTTGTATTTTTAGTAGAGACGGAGTTTTGCTAGGTTGGTCAGGCTGGCCTCGAACTCCTGACTTCAGGTGATCCGCCTGCCTCAGCCTCCCAAAGTGCTGCGATTACAGGTGTGAGCCACCATGCTGGCCTGTATCTATAACTTGCCTGCTCACATGTACTTTTATCATTAGCTGCCAATTAATATTACTGTAATGAAATCATTTCTTTTGGCTTAGTAACTTACCTAAATGTGAGTCAGATAGTTAGCTGTTGAGGCTGAGAAGAACCTGAGTGCTGATCTGAGTGCCCCTCATTCCAGTGGCATATTGGCAGTAGGCAACTGCAGGAAGGCATTGTCTTGACACCCCAGAGGGTTTTAAACATGTCAAATGAGAACCTCAAAGATCTCAGATAGTGTTTGGGAAAATCCCATAGTAGCCAAAATATAATGATTTAAAAAAAAAAAAATTATCCAAGGCCAGGCACAGTGGCTTGTGCCTGTAATCCCAGCACTTTGGGAGGCTGAGGTGGGCAGATTATCTGAGGTCAGGAGTTCGAGACCAGCCTGGCCAACATGGTGAAACCCTCATCTCTACTAAAAATACAAAAATTAGCCAGGCATGGTGGCAGGTGCCTGTAGTCCCAGCTACTCGGGAGGCTGAGGCAGGAGAAGCACTTGAACCTGGGAGGTGCAGGTTGCAGTGAGCCGTGTCTGCACCACTATACTGCAGCCTGGGAAACAGGGCAAGACTCTTTCTCAAAAAATAAAAAATATCCAGTATCTGTTGATGTGGGGTCATCTGTGGAGCCCATTGATCAGGCAAGCAGGCCCTGGTCCTCTTAGCCATCTCTGCTACTTGTCCTTGTGAAACCCACCATCAGAGAGTGGAATATGCAGAAACCTGCAAGCCCGAGTGTATATATCAAAACTACTCTCAATCTGCTGTAAATGTCTAGCGTCTTGAAATATTTTGTCATGGCCCTCCAAAAGACAGGGTTTTTTGTGTTTGTTTTTGTCTTTTTGACAGAGTTTTGCTCTTGTCACCCCGGCTCGAGTGCAGTGGTGCGATCTCAGCTCACTGCAACCTCCGCCTCCTGGTTTCTAGCGATTCTCGCATTTCAGCCTCCTGAATAGCTGGGATTACAGGCATGCACCAGCACGCTAGCTAATTTTTGTATTTTTAGTAGAGATGCGGTTTCACCATATTGGCCAGGCTGGTCTCAAACTTTAGGTGATCCATCCACCTTGGCCCCTCAAAGTGCTGGGATTACAGGCATGAGCCACCATGCCTGGCCTCAAAGGACAGGTTTTGAGGCACTCTGCGAATGACAAGTTCTAAGAAAAGCTTCAGGGAGGTTCCCACTTATCAAGACCACCTGCCTGTCAGGCCCTCTGCTGGACCCTTTTTCTCTAATCTTTGAAAGAGCAGTTGAGGGTGATTGTATACATCTTCATTTTACAGATGAGGAAACGGAGTCTCAGATTAAATAACTGGCATAAAGTTACACAGTTAGTACAGGTTACAGCCAGGATTAAACCTGTATAAAGTAAAAAACAAAAAAAAATTGGTTACAAACAGAAACAGATTCTAGCTAATGTAAGCAAATAGGAAGTTTATTGCAAGGATACTGCAATAAGTTTCCTATTTGCTTACGTTAGCCCCATGTTAGAAAGGACATGGGGCTTTTTTAGGGAGTGAGGAGGAGCAATGAAATAGCAGGGACAACTGAACAGTCAGCCTAGCGCACCAATGCTACTTTGAATGACCACCTCACCTGTGAAATAACGGCCGGGCGCAGTGGCTCATGCCTGTAATCTCAACACTTTGGGACGCCAAGGCGGGCGGATCACTTGAGGCCAGGAGTTTGAAACTAGCCTGGCCAACATGGCAAAATCTCATCTCTACTTAAAAAATACAAAAATTAGCCAGGCGCACCTGTAACCCCAGCTACTGTACTGCAACCTGGGAAGCAGGGCAAGACTCTTTCTCAAAAAATAAAAAATATCCAGTATCTGTTGCTGTGGGGACATTTGTGGAGCCGATTGATCAGGCAAGCAGGCCCTGGTCCCCTTAGCCATCTCTGCTACCTGTCCTTGTGAAACCCACCATCACAGAGTGGAAAATGCAGAAGCCTGCAACCCTGAGTGTATATATCAAAACTACCCTCAATCAGCTACTAGGGGAGCTGAGGCAGGAGGATCTCTTGAAACTGGGAAGCAGAGGTTGTGGTGAGCTGAGATCGTGTCACTGCACTCGAGCCTGGGTGACAGAGCAAGACTCCATCTCAGCCGGGCGCGGTGGCTCACACCTGTAATCCCAGCACTTTGGGAGGCCAAGGCGGGTGGATCACGAAGTCAGGAGATCAAGACCATCCTGGCTAACATGGTGAAACCCCGTCTCTACTAAAAATACAAAAAAATATTAGCTGGACCTGATGGCGGGCACCTGTAGTCCCAGCTACCCGGGAGGCTGAGGCAAGAGAATGGCGTGAACCGGGGAGGCGGAGCTTGCAGTGAGCCAAGATCACACCACTGCCCTCCAGCCTGGGCGACAGAGCGAGACTCTGTCTCAAAATAAATAAATCAATTAATAAAATAAAATAAAATAAAATAAGATTAAGAGTAAGCTATTGTCAGCCCAACTGGCCTAGCCTGGTCTCATGACCATCTCTTGGCTAGGGAAGGACAGGCTACCTTAATTAATTAAACCATCAGGCTCTAAACAATGTGGGAAAAGTAATTCCTCCTGAAAATTAAAGTGCTTTAATCAAAAGGAGGCAGACATATACTGGATAACTAAAAATAGCAAATTTCCCCGAATAAACTCAAATCTGTTTATTTCCAAAGCCTTGGCCTTGTTTCTCCCACCATGCTACCTCTTCAATACACCATCAGGCAGGAGTTCTTGTTATTTGGATATCTGGAAGTTAAGAGGGGAGGAGGAGAGTTAATATCACAAGGGAGAAGAATGAAGTGTTTCATATTGCATGATGATTTTAAATTTAAAATACTTTTTTTCCTGGCCAATATAGTATGTCCTTAGCTAGGAGTGATTCTGGATTTCCCCCCAGAGTCCAGTGAAAGTAAAGTGGCATCAAACTGACCTGGGTCCGACTACCAATTCCACCACTGGCTATCTGTATGACCCTGGACAGGGTAACATCAATAAGCCAAATTTTCCTCATGTGTAAAATGAGTTAAAACCCACCATCTCACCAGGTTATTGTGCACTTCCATTGAGGAGACGTATGAAGTGCTTGACATATAAGATGCCCCCAATAAATGCTCTTCCCACCCATTCCCTCTGCCAACATACTAAAAAATTATATGATATTAGTATTGTTTTTTTTTTTGAGGTGGAGTCTCGCTCTGCTGCCCAGGCTGGAGTACAGTGGCACTATCTTGGCTCACTGCAACCTCCACCTCTCAAGTTCAAGTGACTCTCCTGCCTCGGCCTCCCTAGTAGCTGTGATTACAGGCATGCACCACCACGCCCGGCTTTATTTATTTATTTATTACATTTATTTTTAGTAGAGACAGGGTTTCACCATGTTGGCCAGGCTGGTCTGGAATCCTTGACCTCAAGTGATCTCCCCACCTCGGCCTCCCAAAGTGCTGGGATTACAGGCGTGAGCCATCGTGCCCGGCTGGTATTAGTAATTTTTGTTTTCTGAGGGTTATATGATTCACTTCTTCTGATAGGTGTTGTTTTTCTTATGGAAGGATATCCAGTTGTTTCATGATGGCATTTGCACCTCCGAAAAACATAGATGGTCCCAAAATGCAGACAAAGATGAGCACCTGGACACCCCTAAACCATCAGCTATTGAATGACCGGGTAAGTGACCAGACTATTTTAACAATTGAATCCATGACTTAAAGGAAAAAAGATATTAAAATTTTACCTACCAAAATATGAACAGGAATTATTTAGGATTGTGTAATGGATGAATGAAAACCAAAATGAAGATATTCAAAAACTTTTATTGAACCCTTGCTATATGGGCAAGGCTGGTGATAGACCCAATGTCCTTGTCCAAGAAGAAAAAGTCTTGGATTTGTTCTTTCCCGCGCTGTCACCTTCCTCTCCCACCCCACTTGCCTTTTTTCTTCCATCACTTGTTCTCCCCTGGAACCACCAGGACTGAGAAAGGAGAGAGTGGTCCATGGCATTCCCCAAAACCCGGTTTTCTTTGTATAGTTGAGGTTGCTGGGTAATGCTGCACATTTAATAAGATACATAAAATGCATACATTTCAACTGATTATTCACATTACTCAGGTTCTCTCAAGACGTTTATTTTCATGGCTGGGTGCAGTGGCTCATGCTTATAATCTCAGCAATTTGGGAGGCCGAGGTGGGTGGATCATCTGAGGTCAGGGGTTCGAGACCAGCCTGGTTAACATGGTGAAACCCCGTTTCTACCAAAAATACAAAAAAAGAAAAAAAATTTGCTGGGCGTGGTGGTATGCACCTGTAATCCCAGCTACTCGGGAGGCTGAGGCAGGAGAATCGCTTGAACCCAGGAGGCGGAGGTTGCAGTGAGCCGAGATCACACCATTGCACTCCCGCTTGGGCAACAAGAGGAAACTCTGTCTCAACAACAACAACAAGACCAACAACAACAAAGATGTTTATTTTCCATCTGCACTCTGGGAAGGTGCTAGTGGACTACACTAAAGGATCACGGTGGATGGCTGGGGTGTGAGACTGACAAACCTCTAGGGGTTTCTATTCCTGCTTCAGTTAGGGACAGAATTTACTAACAGGTCTGTGAGCTCCAGTGACCAATCGCTGTATGCAAGGACCACACCTATTTGTCAGGAAAACACAATCACTATGTATAAAACTGACTTCATCCTCTGGCTCCTACACACCAGTTCCTCCCCCTGATGAGAGGCACTACTTTATACCAAGTCAACCAAGCCAGAAATTCTGCTTCTCCCTGTCCAGTCTGGGATTTCATTTTCCCCCAGATTACAAGCTAATAAGTTAGCCTGTGACTTATGGATTAGAAGACTCTGCTGTTTCACAATAAAAGATGAGATTCTTGGGTCAAAAACAACTTTACTCACAAAGCAGCACGTGGCATGAACATTATGTTTGTGTGGGTTCTGCTGGTCCTCCCCGTCCCACAGGTGTGACGCATAGGGCCCAGGTAAGTGATACACGTAACAGTGGTTTCACCACAGCTGAGGAACAATGAGCCCAGGGCATCCCCTGCTTTTCATAGTAAGCAGTAAGTCAGCCTGCTCTTGCTCCCAAAGGGAGACATTACCTCATCCCTCAAGGTTGCCTTACTGCAGACACAACCTGCAAGAATGGCCCAAGTCACGAATGCTCAGGGCCTTGCATTCTTTTTTTTTTTTTTTTTTTTTCTGAGACAGAGTCTCACTGTGTCACCAGACTGGAGTGCAGTGGTATGATCTCAGCTCACTACAACCTCCACCTCCTGGGTTCAAGCGATTCTCCTGCCTCAGCCTCCTGAGTAGCTGGGACTACAGGCGCACACCACCACACCCAGCTGATTTTTGTATTTTTAGTAGAGACAGGGTTTCACCATGTTGGCCAGGATGGTCTCGACCTCTTGACCTCATGATCCACCTGCCTTGGCCTCCCAAAGTGCTGGGATTACAGGCGTGAGCCACTGCACTCGGCCACGAATGCTCAGGCCCTTGCGTTCTTGACATGCCAAGATGTTTCGGAGTGTGAGAGGCACACAGAGAAGTGTCTACCAACGCTCCCTTGCCTCCATATGTAATTTGCTTTCCAGTACTCTTGAGTCCTCCTCCCAATCTCTCATTCAGGCCTCTCTTCTCCACCCGCCTATCTACTTCCAGCTTCATTCTCAGCTCACACTGTCTGCACCCTTTTCCTAGTACACTGCAGTCACCCCCTAACTGCTTTCACTGCCTCTAACCCTGCCAATCCATCCTCTATTCTCATCCCAGAGAGATCTTTCTAAGATTCCGATTCTATTATGTGAAACCAATAACAGGCTCCACTCCCAAGAGTAAATTCCAACACCCCCAGGCATAGCACTGAGGATCTTTCATGATCTGACCTCAGCCAACTTCCCAGCTCCACCCCTGCCACTGCTCCCTCACATCCGATGCCCAGGCCTGGCTCAGGGCCCCCAGGTGAACCCTGCTCTCTCACACCTCCATGCCTTTGCATGTACTCTCGCCCTCGCCTCCTATCTGAGTCCTTTCAAATGTCCTTTCCTCTGTGAAGCCTCCCCACTGCGTCCTGCTTCCTTTTCTTTGCTCTCATCACTGTTCACTGGCTTTCCCAGTCAACTCCCATGCATGAAGAGTTGAGATTCCATCTTTTCTCTCTGTACCTCCAGGAACCTGGTTTGGTTCCTGAAGCATAAGAAATGGAGTCAGGGCTGGGCACAGTGGCTCACACTTGTAATCCCAGCACTTTGGGAGGCCAAGGCGAGTGGATCACCTGAGGTCAGGAATTCAAGACCAGCCTGGCCAACATGGTAAAACCCTGTCTCTACTAAAAAATATAAAAATTAGCCGGGCATGGTGATGCACCCCTGTAGTCCCAGCTTCTTGGGAGGCTGAGGCAGAAGAATCACTTGAACCCAGGAGGTGGAAGTTGCAGTGAGTCAAGATTGCACCACTACACTCCAGTGCCTGGGCAACAGAGTGAGACTCTGTTTCAGGAAAAAAAAAAAAAAAAAAAAAAGAAAGAAAGAAAAGAAAAGAAGAGAGAAAGAAAGAAAGAGAAAAAAGAAATTGAATCAGAGTTCAGGTCTACTCCCTGGTACCTGTTTCATTGACTCTTGTCTTCCTGCCTCTTCATCTTTGTGTCCTTAGCCTGGATTTGCCCCTGTGCCCCTCTAAACTCAACAGATGGGCTCATCCCTTGGCAAAGCTGTCATCAAACCTGAACCCTCCTGCTCAGTACTTTCTATTTCTAGTCGAATCAGTTTCTACTGATGAGCAATTTTAGGAGAGGAACAGAAGGGCCAAGGTAGATTGGAATAGTGAGAAATAAAATAGAGAGAGACTGAAAAAGGAAAATGATAAAGGAAATGAGGAAAGAGGAAAGAGAATGAGAAAAAAATAGAGGGACCAGGAGAAACAAAAGGAAAGGCAGAGAAAGAGGGAGAGAGAGAGATTCAGCCTTCATCTAGCCATGAACACCAAACAAATCTATTGAAAAAATTTTGGGGGCCAGGCACAGTGGCTCAGGTCTGTAATCCCAGCACTTTGGGAGGGTGAGGCCAGTGGATCGCTTGAGGCCAAGAGGTTAAGACCAGCCTGGGCAACATAGTGCAACCTCATCTGTATAAAAAAAAAAAAAAAAGTAAAATAAAATATTAGCCTGGCATGATGGTGCATGCCTATGGTCCCAGCTACTTGGGAGGCTGAGGCAGGAGGATCGCTTGAGCCCAGGAGTTGGAGGTTGGGGTAAGCCACGGTTGCACCACTGTACTCCAGCTTGAGTGACAGAGAGAGACCCTGTCTCTAAAAAAAGAAAGAAAGAAAATTGTTTTTATCCAGCTCAACAGTAATTTACTGAGCACCTGTTTGCAATGCTCGAAGCTCTCCCACAGTTTATATAACAGCTTATCTGCTTCCCCTACCAAAACTTCAGGGTCTCATTTTGAATTATGTCTTCCCATAGAATTGTGAAGGTTTTACACACATGTGAAAAAGTGACTTGAATTCAAATATGCATTCACTGAATTCCTTGATTTTCAGAAATTTTCTTCGAAAAATTATGAGTCTTGATCAATTTAGCAGCTGTGGAGAAGAAAAGTGTCTTAGGAGGCAAAAAATTGCTTGAATGCCTCTTGCAGTTCAATTTTTAGAGAAGCCGATTCTGAGATTAGCATGTAGAGCGTTGACTGGAGAGGACTTTCAGGATCAGCACCTGGGAAGGGAAGGAAATAAAAGGAAAAGGAGAGAAAAGGGGCAGATGCGGGGCAAGGGAAGAAGTTGGGCTGGAATGCAGTCTCAGTGAGGTCTCCACTGACCCCATAGGACTCCCTGAAGCTGCCATGATGCTTCAGATTGGTTGTAAAGAAATACCTGAGGCTGGGTAATTTATAAAGAAAAGAGGTTTAATTGGCTCACAGTTCTGCAGGCTGTACAGGAAACATAACGGCATCTGCTTCTGGGGCGGCCTCAAGGAGCTTTCCATCATGGCAGAGGGCAAAGCAGGAGGAGGCATCTTACGTGGCAGGAGCAGGAGAAAGAGTGAGACAGGGGAGGTCCCACACACTTTTAAACAACCAGATCTCATGAGAACTCACTCCTGCTGATGACAGCGCTAGGGGGATGGTTCTAAACCGTGAGAAACCACCCCCATGATCCAATCACCTCCCACCAGGCCCCACCTCCAACACAGGGGATTACAATTTTTTTTTTTTTTTTTTAAGACAGAATTCATTCTGTTGCCCAGGCTGGAGTGCAATGGCGCAATCTCTGTTCACTGCAACCTCTGCCTCCCAGTTCAAGCGATTCTCCTGCCTCAGCCTCCTGAGTAGCTGGGATTGCAGGCACCCACCACCACGCCTGGCTAATTTTCATATTTTTAGTAGAAACGGAATTTCACCATGGTGGCCAGGCTGGTCTTGAACTCCTGACCTCAGTGATCCGCTGGTCTTGGCCTCCCAAAGTGCTGGATTATAGGCACGAGTCACTGTGCACAACTGGGGATTACAATTTGATATGAGATTTGGTGGGGACAGAGATCCAAACCCCATCATTTGTCTTACATTGTGGCAAGGGGGAAGGGAGGAAGAAGGTCTGGTCTTTATACTTCCACACTGACCGAACATTCAGTGGCTGCTAGCTGCCTACCCACCCCCGCCAGGTCTGACCTTGGGCAAGGCAGCTCTCTCAAGCTTATAACTGTCAACCAGCAGCCTTCCAACAGGTGGGGAAATAAATCCTTCGGTTCTGGAGGGGAACGAGTGCATCACATCACTCATTGGTTCTTTAATAGATTTTTATCCAGTGTAACGATCACTTCTGAAGATAATATGTATTTTATTGTCCCAAACTCCCATTTTATTCCAAAAATAATAATAATAATTTTTTGGTTTAGTTAGGTTCTTGTATGGCGTAAAATTATTTTTAAAAATCTTTGTGTGTATATATACACATAAGTATGTGTACAAATGCACAGAGTCACACACATAGAATTTGTATATGATTATGCCAAGCTGGTGTGTGTTTGTTTTTGAGGATCTCACTCTGTCACCCGGGCTGGAGTACAGTGGCACAATCACGGCTCACTGCAGCCTCCACCTCCTGGGCTCAAGCGATCTTCCTGCCTCATCCTCCCAAGTAGCTGGGACCACCAGGCTCACACCACCATGCCTGGCTAATTTTTTTTTATTTTTATTAGAGAAAAGGCCTGGTCTCAAACTCCTGAGCGCAAGTGAGCCTCTATTTCAGCCTCCCAAAGCTCTGGGATTACAAGCATCAACCACCATGCCCAGCTATAACAAACTGTTAATACTGGTTTTTCCCAAAGAGTTATATGGGCGTTGGTGGACAGAGGAGGGTCTGTTAGAAGAGAGAGCCTTCATTTTCTTACTTCATACAATGCAGCAATGTTTCCAATTTTAAAACAAATTAGGACATAAATATGTATCATATATTATACACACACACACACACACACACACACACATACACACACACCCATACATATAAGTAAACAAAGAACAATAACTCTGGAATTGAAAACTCTGGTTTCAAATCAGCTGTACCAGTTTTACCTTCTCTGGGCTTTATCCTCCTTTGTCCTCCTTTGTAAAATGAGTGGATTGGATCAGATGACCTTGAAGATCCCTTCTGGATCTAACATTCTAACTGTGTGAAAAGTATTAAAAATAGATGCCCGGCCGGGCGCAGTGGCTCACGCTTGTAATCCCAGCACTTTGGGAGGCCGAGGCGGGCGGATCACGAGGTCAGGAGATCGAAACCACGGTGAAACCCTGTCTCTACTAAAAATACAAAAAAATTAGCCGGGCGTGGTGGCGGGCGCCTATAGTCCCAGCTACTCGGAGAGGCTGAGGCAGGAGAATGGCGTGAACCCGGGAGGCGGAGCTTGCAGTGAGCCGAGATTGCGCCACTGCACTCCAGCCTGGGCGACAGAGCGAGACTCCGTCTATAAATAAATAAATAAATAAATAAATAAATAAGCCCAAGGAGACAGCCGGCCAAAAGGCATCCAGACAATAATTTCAAGGGGCTTCCACACTTCTAAATGAGGGCATTTGTCACCAATGATCGGTGAAATTTTAAGGCCCTGTTTTTTGTTTTTGTTTTAATTTTGTCTTTCTTCTGTAGTAAAATGTGAAATATGTAACTATCTTAGACTAAAATAAGAGTCACAGGATTTTAACTTCACAGCAGGCTTTAAGCAGAGAGATTGAATTCTCTAAATTCAAATTTAGATGCCTAAAAAAAAAACAACTGCGTCATCAGGATAGGCATATATAACAGATTAGTAAGTTATTCAAGCATTGTGAATTTTGGGTGAAGGAATATTTTTAAAGTGTGTATTTCTTTGCCAACTAGTGTTTTAATTGAAAGTGATCTTTATCACACATACATAGAAAGGTAACTATGGAAGATGACGGATAGGATAATTTCCTTGACATTTCATTATGTATGTGTATATCAAAACATCAAGTTGTATACCTTAAATATACACAGTTTTTTAAAAGAAAAGAAAGTGATCCACATTTCTTTTAGGGTATGGTTCACACATGTTGTACAGTACATGTTAAAAAAGTGTTCTGAGAAAAAGCACCCAGTTACCATCAATCAATCATTATTTACGGGCCCCTAAATATCTCACTCCTACATTGTAATGATGTCACATGGTAAAATATGTAACTACAGTGTCAACAGACTAAAATAACAACCGTGGGATTTTGACTTAACAGCAGGCTCTGAGTAAACTGTGATATAAACAGACTGCAGCATCTTGCAAGAAAAGAAGATCCATTTTAATATTTCCATTTGGAAGAAATACTTTGTTTTCCAGCTCTTTAAAATGAAGAACCTGATTGCAAATCTTTGAAATAAAGACTTGCTCCAAACCAGGGTGCATAAGACTATAAGTCCAACTGAGAACCTGACAACAAAATTATCTGCCCAAAATGATACATCTTGTCAAGGGTAGAGTCAGAACCAGATCTGAGGTCTCCTGACTTTCAGTCTAGTGTCTTTCCTCCACCCCTTCTGTCCCATCAGTTTCTGCTTGAGTCTAGATGCCTCCTGGTAAAGAGCTGGAATTGCGTGGACTCTGTTTAGACTTTGTCTCGTGCTTTAACCTGTGTAGCACTTCCCAACATCCACCCCATTCCTTTTCTACTACCTTCTTGTTGACTGTCTTTTCCCCTTTAAGTCAGTTTCCTTTTGTTTCCAATGGGCCACATCATCATCGGACACCATGCTTCAACTTCCTCTTGAAGCTCTGTTGTGGTCTCTTCTTCTTCCTATAGTTAGGCCAAAGCATGGGCAGAAGTTCATCAAGAATGTAAGTCAGAATGGGGAAGACCAAGGATCTGGTGAGGAATCAAGTGCAGTGTTGAGCTGAACACATAGTTTGGACCCAGAGATTTTTAAAATATCTGTAAATATAACCTCTTAGGTCCCTGCTTATCCTTTCTAAAATATAGGAATCGAACAAAAAGACCTTTAGGATTCCTTTTAGCTCTAAAATTCTATGACTTCTGAAGCTTTCTTCTTGTTGTTAGTCAATCAGCAAAATGGTTTATTGAGGGCCTTCCATGGACTCTGTACTTGAGGATTCTGTGGAGCATGTAAGAGAAAGTGGTTGTAATCTACTTGGGAAGATAAAATTAACAGAAACCACTAGAGAGCAAAACAAACACTATAAAGTCTAAGTGAAGCGTGAGCTATAAATTGAGTAAGAGTTAGGAGGAGAGAAATCCCTGGGCATCAGAAAAGTGACAACACTGGTTGCACAGGTTGGGCGATGCATGATTGATAGAGAAGAATTCAGACAATGTTTGAATCCAGATATTTTGAATCTTCTGTGTTCTACAGATTCTCTTCTACTTCTTTTCATCTAGAAATTCTGAGTTTATCTGTTGCCATTATTTGAGGGTCCTGGTAGCCCAGGTGGCAGTTAGCTGCGGGGGAGGGTCTTTTTCTTCTTCTCTTATGTGCAAAAAGTGTCTGTCTGTGACAGAAGAGATTCCCTGGCCAAGAGCAAAACTGACATTTCACTGGTCCCAAGGTGGTGGCTGAACCAGTTATTTCAATTCCTATTTTGTATGTCCTTGGCAACCAGAGCTTGAGAGTTAAAAAAGGAAGGAAAGACGATCTGTGGGAAGCATAAAACCAGCTCCTCAGCCTCTTCCATAAAAAGAGAAGAAACAGGCCTGAGCCACCTCTCCAAGTGGGAACATTCTTACAGCACTAGAGAATGTAGCAAGTGCCAAGAGAAGGGAAAAACATCAATCCTGATTTTGAAAGCTGACAGAGCGTGTATGGGATAAAGCAAGTGAGACATTCACATATGTTCATTACTCTCTCTTCCTCTCTTAATAACCCCCTTCTCTGCCACGTGTCCCCACATTAGTCTTCCTTTCCTCACTCACTGAAGTATACATATGCAGTGATGCTCAGAAAAACACCTCGACACCAATATATAAAGATACTCACATTGTACTGATACATCCATAAGGATATTCATTCTGACAATCACATTCATTCAATTCAATAAACATAGATACCTGTAACATGCTCTGTAAGCACTCTACTGGAGATGTCAAGATGAATAAGACTTAGTTTCTGTCCTAAATAGTATATTGTAATAAACCTATACCAATAAATATTCAAGTGGAAGCCCAGAAGTGCACACACACACATTTCTAATCCTACAGATGTGTACGTACTTACACGCCCACTGATATGTGTATACACTGAAATAGAAAAACAGAACTGATCATTCACCTGTTTTGTAAATTCTCATACTATTAATATTGAAACATTTCAGATGGGGGAGGAGTTTCATATTCCTGTTTTTTTGTTAGTTTTTTCATCTCCTTTCAAATTGTAAAATTAATTTCTCTTTATAATTCCATTTTTAAAATTTCTTTCCCTTTAAAAAACTATTACTTCTTTCTTCTTCTTCTTTTCTTTTTTTCTTTTTTTTTTGTTTGTTTTTTTTGAGACAGGGTCTGGCTCTGTCACCCAGATTAGAAGTACAGTGACATGATCATAGCTCACTGCAGCCTCAACTCCCTGGGCTCAAGCGATCCTCCCACTTCAGCCTCAGCTGGGACTGCAGGGACACACCACCATGCCTGGCTAAGTTTTTGTATTTTGGTAGAGATGGGGTCTCACCATGTTGCCCAGGCTGCTCTTAAACTCCCTAGCTCAAATGATCTGCCTGCCTTGGCCTCCCAAAGTGCTGGGATTACAGGTGTGAGCCACTGAACCCAGCCTTATTACTTCTTCTTTCATATGAATTATTCCACATGTAGAAACTGAAAGAAAAAAGAGAGAGAAACCTTGCCCAGGGTAAAAATACATAACCTCAGGAGTAGAATCTGTCTTTTAATATTCAGTTGATACAATGAATGTTTATTCACCGATCCCTTAATGATATCTTCTTGTAATGGGTATTTTGAACTATGATATATGAAATTACCATATTCTTTTTTACTTACTGTAGGTATTTGAAGAAAGAAGAGCCCTGCTTGGCAAATGGGTAAACATTTAAAATGTGCTATTTTTGCATTATGTTATGTTATCTGTTTTCATCTTTCAGGCTGCTATTAAAAAATCAGACTGGGTGGCTTATAAATAACAGACATATTTTATTCAACTTGGATAGAAAGAAAAAAACCCCAGACATTTATTTTTCATGGTTCCGGAGGCTTAGGAAGCTCAAGATCAAGGTGCTGGCAGATTCAGTGTCTGCTGAGGCCTCTCTTCATAGACAGCCACCTCCTCACTGTGTCCTCACATGGCACAAGAGGGAGAATGAGTTATCTGGGGTCTCCTTTATAAGGACAATAATCCCCTTCATGAGGGCCCCATCCTCATGACCTAATCACTTCACAAAGGCCCCACCTCCTAATCCCATCACACTGGGGGGTTGAGATTTCAACATGAATTTGGGGGTGATGTAAACATTCAGTCTATAGCATTACCACAGAGGCCAGAGAATTCAGCTTGGATTTAAGGGAGTGCTTCCTCATTTCCTGAGAAGCATGGCAGGTGCTTTCTGTAGGTATCAGTTAGGATTTGGTCAGGAAAACAGAAGTCGTATCTTACTTTAACAGACATAATTAAATGAAAAGGATTGGTTAAGCAAATATTGGAGAACAGAAGAGACAAAAAGGGAATGCTGCGGTTCCAGGGAGATAGAACTGCGGGAATTAGCTACCATCAGCTTTCCTGGTACTGGGAGCTCAGAGGGAAGACCTTCAGCCCCATAGGGAAGCCAGATTTCTATGGAATAAAGTAGATGACATCACAACCAGCTGGTTCTGATACGTGGGTGAAGCATGATGGTTCTGGGTGTATGGGAAAAAAAGCTGGACCTCGGAATCAATGGCTACTGTCAGGGTAAAGAGTTAGGTGATCCTGATAGGAACAGCAACCAAATAGGAGTAAGTTTCTCCTCCCTCAGTTTCCCTCTGGCACCTTCCTCCTCATTGGCAGCATTTATCAGGGAGCCAGCTGTCAAAGGAGAAATATGGTGATAGAGATCCTGCCTTCTTTTCTTTTTTTGAGACGGAGTTTTGCTCTTGTTGCCCAGGCTGGAGTGTAATGGCACCATCTCGGATCACTGCAACCTCCTCTGCCTCCCAGGTTCAAGTGATTCTCCTGCCTCAGCCTCCTGAGTAGCTGGGATTACAGGTGCCCACCACTACGCCTGGCTAGTTTGTTGTATTTTTAGTAGAGACGGAGTTTCACCATGTTGGCCAGGCTGGTCTTGAACTCCTGACCTCAGGTGATCCACCCCCCCTTGACCTCCCGAAGTGCTGGGATTACAGGTGTGAACCACATGCCCAGCCCAAGAGATCCTGCCTTCTATGCTCACAAAGTAGAGCACAGAAAGGTGGATTTGGGTCAGGTGCAATGGCTCACAACTGTAATACCAGTACTTTGGGAGGCTGAGGGAGGAGGAGAGCTTAAGGCCAGGAGTTTGAGACTAGCCTGGGCAACATAACAAGACCCCATATCTACAAAAATAATAATTAAAAAAATTAGCCAGGCGTGGTGGTGCATTCCTATAGTCCCAGCTACTTGGGATGGGTAAGGCAGGAGGATTGCTTGAGCCCAAGAGTTCAAGGCTGTAGTGAGCTGTTGCACTGGTGCAGTCCAGCCTGGGCAACAGAGAAAGACCATATCTCAAAACAAACAAACAAACCCCAAAATAGAAAGATGAATTTGGATCTAAGGGACAGTAGCTTAGTAACCAGCACAGTTTACCCATTTGGCTACTCAGCATTCATATATACCCTTCTATAGATCCTGACACTTAGATACAAGAACTGTAACAATGTTATGTTTTTACCTAACAAGATACAACTATCCTTCATCAAAAACTAGGACTTTCTCATCTGTTCCTCAAAAGGAGGGACACAAAGTCTCAATGGCCGTCCCTGGGTGATGATCAAAATATCCATCTCTGGGCTTTTTTTGTGTGTGAGATTCTCTGTTTTGTTTCTTCAAGAGAATAATCTACGGAGGCAGGGCTGGCTTCTATCCTGTTTTTCGTTGTACATTTCTTGATGCTTACCAGGCATTAACAGATATTTTGTAAATCAACAAATAATGGTCTCTTGTTTTTCTCCTTTCCCCAAACAAACTTATTCCTTAAAATCACTAAGTCATATGGTAGCCTATATACCCCTGCAAAAACCCAATGAATTGGGCTTAAGGGAGATATTTCTAATTTATCTTTATTTACATTTCTGTCTCCATTTTAATTTTTAGATTTTTTTTGTTTGTGTGTTTCATGGACAAGACAGTAACATAAGAAATGCATTTTCGAAAGAAAGGAAGGAAGGAAGGAAGGAAGGAAGGAAGGAAGGAAGGAAGGAAAGGAAGGAAGGAAGGGGAAATAAGGATACCAGTGTTTTTACTTAGCATTACTTGGGATTTTCACTGTAGGCATCAAGCACTGTCTTAGTTTTAAAATTTAATCTAGTATTAGAAGTGAAATCATTTTTTAAAAAAGAATCTAGACAGTGAGAGATATAATATAATATGAATTGTATTCAATGATAGACAGCCCGGAAGTATTTTTGTATTTGGCCATATAATTTGGCAATTTTTGTTCATTTATTTGCACATGATTCTGTCTAATGTTCTGTACAACAGCAAATAAAATAATTAAGAGAAACTGAAAAGCTCTTCTACTTTGCTGTTTCATGCTGCTACTTAATCCCCTTCCTCTCAAATCTTCTCTGCCCTTCAATCCCTGTTAGAAAAGGCGATCGCCTCCCAAATTGAGAGAGAACACTGCAGGAGAAGTGAAAAGAGAAAGAATCTCAGATTTTCTCTCAGCTTCTGCTCTGTTGCTAATATAAATAATACTAACATAATACCCCATTTTAATAAAGTAGATGGCATCACTTTTAACTTGCTGGAAACAACCATAATCAGAGTTAGAATTCAAAAGAGAAACAGGGAAAACTATTTTGCAAACTGCATGATAGAAAAATGATGAATATCCAGGATATATAAAGAGTTCCTACAAGTCAATAAGAAAAATACAAATATCCCTACAGAATAATGGGCTAATATAAGAATGAGGAATATTAAAAAATGAACAATAAGCATATAAAATATGCTCAATTTTACCAAAATCAGAGAAATGCAAATGAAAACAACGAAATTCCCAAATTCTCTCTTCCTTGCCTATATGGCAAAAATTGAAGAGCTAGATAATATATATAGCTCTTCATTATGTGTATATTATATATAATATAACCTATAAGAAAGGATTCACTGGAAAGCAGGAAGATACTTTTAAACTCACTTGGAGGGAATGTAAAATGGTAAAGACCTTTTAAAGACAATTTGACAGGATCTGTTAAAATTTTAAATGCACATACCGTTTGAGCTTCTATTTATGTATACTAGAGAAATATTCATTCAGAACATGAAAAGGCATGAAAAAGCATGTGCCAAGATACTGCTCCTCCTCCTCCTTTTTCTTTCTTCCTACGGGAAAGGTATTAGTAGTAATGGTATCAGTAGTAAATTGAGTAAATAGAAAATGCCATATTCATCCTACTATGACTGAATGAGAAGACAAAAAGCTCTGGAGTTCATTACATATCAGGACATGTGTGGCTACATTTTGTTCACTTATTTATTATTATTATTATTATTATTATTATTATTATTATTATTATTATTTTGAGACAGAGTCTCACTCTGTCACCCAGGCTGGAGTGCATTGGCGCGACCTCAGCTCACTGCAGCCTCCGCCTCCTGGGTTCAAGAGATTCACCTACCTCAGCCTCCTGAGTAGCTGGGATTACAGGCGTGCGCCACCATGCCCAGCTAATTTTTGTATTTTTAGTAGAGACAACGTTTCACCTTGTTGTCAGGCTGGTGTTGAACTCCTGACCTCGCGATCCACCCGCCTCAGCCTCCCAAAGTGCTAGTATTATAGGCGTGAGCCACCATGCCCAGCCATTTTGTTTATTTTTTAAACTGCTACATAGTATTCCCTGGGATGGGTATACTCTAATTTATTTCACTGCCACCAAGCTGATGGAGATATGTGTGTGTGTGAATATATAAAAATGCATGACCATCTTCCAGGCATGGTGGTGCTTTGCCTCAAGTCCCAGCTAATCCAGAGACTAAAGCAGGAGAATTACTTGAGTCCAGGAGTTTGAAGCTGCAGTGTGCCATGATCATGCCTGTGAATAGCCACTGCACTCCAGCCTGGGTCACATAGCAAGACTTTGTCTCTGAAAACAATTTTTTTTTTTTTCCTGAGACAGGGTTTCACTCTTGTTGCCCAGGCTGGAGTGCAATGGTGCAATCTCGGCGCACCACAACCTCCACCTCCCGGGTTCAAGCCATTTTCCTCCTTCAGCCTCCCGAGTAGCTGGGATTACAGGCATGTGCCACCACACCCAGCTAATTTTGTAATTGTTTTCAGTAGAGATGGGGTTTCTCCATGTTGGTCAGGCTGGTCTCGAACTCTTGACCTCAGGTGATCCGCTTGCCTCGGCCTTCCAAAGTGCTGGGATTACAGGCATGAGCCACCACACCCGGCCCTAATAAAAATTTTTTTTTAATTAGAAAAAAAGGAAATGCATGAACATCAAACTTTTGAACAGTTGTTATCTGTGGGAGATGAAGTGAGATCTGATGGGGAGCAGTGTTAAAGAAGCTTTTCATTTTTTATTCTATTGATTCTATATGTGCCTGCTTGAAACTTTTTTTTTTTTTCAAGACTGAGTCTTGCTCTGTAGCTAAGGCTTGAGTGCAGTGGTGTGATCACAGCTCACTGCAACCTCTACCTCCTGGGCTCAAGTGATCCTCCCACCTCAGCCTCCCAGGTAGCTGGGACTACGGGCTTACACCAACATGCCCATCTTTTTATTTTATTTTATTTTTTATTTTAAGAAACAGGATCTCGCAACGTTGCCCAGCTGGTTTTGGTCTTGAACTCCTGGGCTCAAGCAATCCTTCCATGTTGGCCTTTCAAAGTGCTGGGACTATAGACGTGAGCCACCTCACCCAGCCCTATTTGAAACTTTTAAGACAAAAACGTATTTACACTTTGTGAAATTAAATTTTTGATAATAGGACTCAGAAACTCAACCAGAAGAGATAATATAACCAATAAGCCAACAGAAACAAGCCTCTCTCTTTATCCCCCTCCCACCCTCTTTTAGCCATTCAGTGTGAGGTGGGTGGAACCTGATCGCCCTAGCAACCTTCTCACTTCCTGAAATGGCAGCAAGAATCCTTGTAACAACTACTCTAAAAATAGGATGTGCACAGTTACATTGAGTCAAGAAAGCCTTAAAAAAGGCATCCTTCAGGAATGAATTGGGAAGCAAGGTACCGTACGTGATGCTAGAATAGGAGAATAATGGTCCTGACGGTCCCCCAATCTCATACATGAGGTCCCTGGCTACTCAGGGATATTTTTGCTTGAGAGGTGACGCAAGAGATGTGGGGGATAACGGAATTCCTGTACAGTTAACCCCTCCATGGATTATCTACTTTTTGGATTATTTCTAGCACCTTCTAAATCCTAGAGGGATTTTCTCCTACTGTTCAGCGTTCTTCTGAGTCATCTAACCTTCTTCAGTTGGTAGTTTAAGGAATGTAAATTAGTTTTCTATTAGCCTAAACAAACACAAATAGAAAGGAAAATCCCTTGAGGCAAAGAACACCTATCATAGCCAAACAAATTACCTCTGACCATTGTAATCAGGGAAATAAATGAGGAACCAATGTAATTATCTTTTTAATCGCTGGAGAGAGTGTTTTAATGTTTTCTTTTATAGATTTCTTCAGTATTGTATAATACTAATGTTCTTTTATATTCATGTTAAATCACTCATTCTGCAACCTGAGCCCATTCTCTTTTGGGGACAGCAGGAAAGTAGATGAGCTAACCTCATTTATTCTCAATGCACTTTCCATCCTTGTCAATGTACAAACATGGTAATTTTATGCGCACGTCTTTTTATAGTTACTTAACCCACATACATATTATTTTTAACATCGCTAAGACATTTTCTAATAGTAGCTGCCATGTCTACAATGAGTCATACACTCTATTAGGAATTTTATACATATATTATTGTATTCAATCCTCACAACCACCCTACAAAGTAGATGTAATTATCTCTAATGTATAAATGAGGAAATCGAGGCTGACATATTTCTGATAAGTAAAAGAACTAATAGAATATTGGGAGTGAGGCCGGGCACGGTGGCTCACGCTTGTAATCCCAGCACTTTGGGAGGCCGAGGCGGGCGGATCACGAGGTCAGGAGATCGAGACCACGGTGAAACCCTGTCTCTACTAAAAATACAAAAAAAATTAGCCGGGCGTGGTGGCGGGCACCTGTAGTCCCAGCTACTCGGAGAGGCTGAGGCAGGAGAATGGCGTGAACCCGGGATGCGGAGCTTGCAGTGAGCCGAGATTGCGCCACTGCACTCCAGCCTGGGTGACAGAGCGAGACTCCGTCTCAAAAAAAAAAAAAAAAAAAAGAATATTGGGAGTGAGACATCAAATTGTCTTATTCCTAAGCCCACCATCAACCCATAATGCCCTGCTTTCCCCTATCATGTTGATATATTATGGTTTGTTTAGCTGATCCCCTACTATTAGGCATTTTGAGTTATCTTTGATTTTGTTGTGGCAGCCATAATATCCTATGAAAATTTTTTGTAACCATAATCATCCTGGGTCTCAACGTAGCTCAGCCCCACCAGACTCACATAGCACTGCCCAAAAGTAATTTTAGAATGAATTCCAGGCCAGATGTGGTAGCACATCCCAGCCACTCAGAAGGCTGAGGTGGGAGGATCCCTTGAGCCCAGGAGGTTGAGGCTGTAGTGAGCTAGGATTGCACCACTGTACGCCAACCTGGGCGACACGGCGAGACCCTGTCTCTAAAAAAAACAGAATGAAATAAAAAATAAATGAAATGAATTCCAATCTTCATTTTGTCTCTTTCAAGGAAAATGGGAGATCCAGTTCAAAACTCACAGCCATACTCCTCCAATCTTCCTTCACTCCCCAGCTGTCCCACACTAGCTGCCATAGAGGCTACCATCGCCTCTGTGAGCCCTGCAACCCCCGTCAAGCCAACTTTCCAACTGTTCTTCCTCTCTCGCCTCTCACCTTCCTTTTGGGTCTTATTTTATAGATCAATTCAGCTTCTAGGGCCAGTTCCCCTGGCCATAGCCATTCTGGCCTGGTTTCTCTTCACTTATTCTCCTGAGAACCCATCTGAAAGAGCTGGGAAAGAAGTCTCTCTCTATTTTTTTTTTTTTAAGATGGAGTCTTGCTCTGTTGCCCAGGCTGGAGTGCAGTGGCATGATCTTGGCTAACTACAAGCACCGCCTTCCAGGTTCACACCATTCTCCTGCCTCAGCCTCCCGAGCAACTGGGACTACAGGCGCCTGCCACCATGCCTGGCTTTTTTTTTCAGTAGAGACGGGGTTTCACCGTGTTAGCCAGGATGGTCTCTATCTCCTGACTTCGTGATCCACCCACCTCGGCCTCCCAAAGTGCTGGGATTATAGGCGTGAGCCACCGCTCCCGGCCACAAGTCTCCTTTTATGAGAGTTGGAGACATGGCTTGTACAGAAACGGGGCTAGGAGGAGTCAGGGAACACTCACACATGAATCAGTTTTATTCCTGTGGTCTTCGCAGTTAAAGTTTTTGTTTTTTCATTTTAGGGTCCCCCTCCTCCCCACCGCAGTGATAGTCTCCAAAGTGAGATTTGTGGGTCATAGAATAAATCTATAGTAGTGAATAGTTTTAATTAGGAAGTATTTCTACTGTTATTCTACTGTTAATTTTTTGTTTGTTTGTTTGTTTGAGACAGCGTTTTTGCTCTTGTTGCCCAGGCTGGAGTGCAATGGCGCAATCTCGGCTCACCGCAACCTCTGCCTCCTGGGTTCAAGCGATTCTCCTGCCTCACACTCCCGAATAGCTGGAATTACAGGCATGTACCACCATGCCTGGCTAATTTTGTGTTTTCATTAGAGACGGGGTTTCTCCATGTTGGTCAGGCTGGTCTTGAACTCCCGACCTCACGTGATCCACCGGCCTCAGCCTCCCAGGCATGAGCCACCGTGCCTCTAATGTTAAAATTTATGGAAGGCCCTTGTTTTGGACTGAGCTCCTATACCAGGCCCCAACAGACCAAACCAACCCAGAATGGAGGCACTCTCACGTAATCAAACTGAACTTTAAAAAGTGCCAGTTTAAATTTAAAATGAAAAACAGGACCAAAAAAAAAAAAAACAAAACAAAACAGGAGATTCACAGCAACCAATCTGAAGGGCCCCAGTTTATCTGAGCTGGCATAAGAAAGTCCTCTCTGTTTTAATCTTATGAGGAAAGTAACTCTGAAACAATCAATCCACTTTTTGTTCCTTATTTCTGCTTTTTTTTATTTTTATTTTTTATTTTTATTGACAGGGCCTCTCTCTGTTGCGCAGGCTGGAGTGCCATGGCATAACCACAGCTCACTGCAGCCTCCACCACCCGGGCTCAAGCAATTCTCCCACCTCAGCCTCCCAAGTAGCTGGGACCACAGGCGTGCACCACCATACCCAGCTAACTTTTTATATTTTTGTGCAGATGGGGTGTTGCTCAGGCTGGTTTCAAATTCCCGGGCTCAAGAGATTCTCCTGCCTCTGCCTCCCAAAGTGCTGAGATTACAGACATGAGCCACCACACGGGGCCTATTTTTCTTTTCTTCAACCCTTTTCTGCCCCTGAAGCCAACCAACCTCCTCTGCTCAGCTCTGAGGAGCTCTTATCTGTTCTTCTAATGGGATGCTACCTGATTCATGAATCGCTAATAAAAGCCAATTAGATCTTTAAATGCAATTTGTTAACATTTTGTTTTTTAACGCTACTAATTAAAAAATATATATCAAGTTGACCCTTGAGAAGCCAAAAAGAAAAAAAAAATCAAATTAAATTTAAAATACATTGTACAACTGTGACGAAGTTAACTTGTTGGAAGGCTTGCAAAAAATAAATTTTTCTTTTACATGCCTTTTTAGGTAGTCAGTGTATTTTATGATTATGACTAAAATATTATCAACAGATTATAAAATTCTGGTTATAGCCGGGCACAGTGGCTTACACCTGTAGTCTCAGCACTTTGGGAGGCCAAGGTGGGCAGATCACGAGGTCAGAAGTTTGAGACCAGCCTGACCAACATGGTGAAACCCTGTCTCTACTAAAAATACTAAAGTTAGCCAGGCGTGATGGCACGTGCCTGTAGTCCCAGCTACTCGGGAGGCTGAGGCAGGAGAATCACTTGAACCCAGGAGGTGGAGGTTGCAGTGAGCCAAGATTGTGCCACTGCACTCCAGTCTAGGTGACAGAGTGAGACTCCGTCTCAAAAAAAAAAATTCTGTTTATAATAACTGTACTGAATATCTATATGTGAAATGCAATAATATACAAAAATACAACCAGCTCAAACTTCCCTATTTTCTCTTCCCCAATGGGCCAGGGAAGAAAAGAGATTTAGACTTCCAGTGAAGTGGCTCACTGAGCTGGTAGGTGTTGTTCCCTTTTTCTCTTTTGGTTTTGGGCAGTCTCAAGGTGCTTATCCTTGGTCATTCCCTGATCTTGGGTGTTGTTCAGGGTAATCTCTGAGGAAAATTGTGAAGTAGCCAATTGTTGGACATACCCTGGCTTCCTTTGGCATTCACTTCCTCTCTTCAAGTCCTCCTTTATCAACACATCCTCTCCAATCATATCAGTCATTTACATACTAGTGAGAATTTACCCCAATATACTTTCCTTCTGAGGGATATTTGCTTGTAATACTTTATCTCCAATTGTGAATACAAGGGTTTGTTTCTGGTCCTGCTGTTTTAAGCACTGATGGGATAATGCAGAAACTATTTGGGGGGAGGAGCTGCGCAGTTATTTTATCTTAAAATTGTCTTTTATAAGCAGATATATTCTCAGTTTATGAATATGGCCAGCTCCCAATTTACTGTTCATATGTGACTGCAAGTTTTGAGGTCACATGCACTTCTGTGTGCACACTTAGGTCATGCACATGCTCCCATATAAATGTGAGAGAAGACAGGTGGCAAAGCATGGAATTTGCGGATTAGGGAAATAAATACTAGAAATAAATTACTAAACTCCCTTTCTATGCCATTGTCATCTCTAACTCATAATGAATCTGCTATCAGACTAAACCTGGAGCTTTTTACATTTTGCTTTGTTTTGTTTTTCTAGTTTGACAAATGGACAGACTCTCAAAGAAGAAGAATCCTCACAGGTCTGTTGGAGCGCTGCTCGCTGTCTCAGCAAAAGTTCTGCTGTCGAAAGCTTCAAGAGAAAATTCCAGCAGAAGCCCTGGACTTTACGACCAAGCTTCCAAGGGTGTTATCTTTATACATCTTTTCTTTCCTGGACCCCCGGAGCCTTTGTCGTTGTGCACAGGTAAAGGCAAGGAAGGGGTGTGTGGTGTTTTGTGAGGACAGCCTTAGGAAACTTGAAACTTGAAACTAGAAGTTAAGGGGAAACACAGGCATATACACACACACACACACACACAAACACTCATGCACACATACACACAAATATACACAAATATACACATAGACACACATATACTCATAAACACACATATACACATATACACACATACATATACACATACACACACAAATGCACACAAACACACATACACACATATACACAAACAAATATACACACAAACACACATACACATATACACACATACACACAAACACAAACATACAGATACACATGCACACACAAATACATACGTGCACAAACACACACAAATGCATCTACACAAATAAACACACACGTACACATACACATACACACATAAACACAAACATACAAACACATAAACATGCACACATATACACACGTACACACAAACACACATACACAAACACACACACGCAAAACTAAGAAAGAGAAGGGATGATCAATATGTTTGTACATTTGGATTAACCTTCACCATCTTTGTGTCCACCTCTATTTAGAACTCAAATGGGGAAAAAAGTATAAGCCACATTAGTGTACAACAAAGAAGAATTAGCTAGTTGGGGAATTAAATACACATGTAAGAAATGGTTCATCAGCAGGACTGTCTTATACTGCACAGCATTCAGCTGCAATAAGGTCATCAACTGTAGAGCACAGGGCATTCATGAATGAAAAAGCTCAAAATAAGGGCCTAATGAGATATGTACAAAAGAGAATGAGACTAAAAGAGATCCAAGTGGGTAGGTGTGCTCATACAGGCCTTGGAAAAGGAGCTGATTGTTACTTTTTTTTTCTTTTACAAGTAATTCGTCCTGTATTAAAGTGAAGTTAAATTATTTTAGATGTAAAACTGGTAGTCATTTTGTTGAGTCTTTTCATAGAGTCTGGCAAGACCAGAAATTACCCGCCAGTGTGCATTCATATATGTGTGACATGTTAACTTTAGTTTTTAAAATGAAGAAAATGAATGTGGGAGAAAATATGGGTCCGGGTGTGGTGGCTCACACCTGTAATCCCAGCACTTTGGGAGGCTGAGGTGGGAGGATTGCCTGAGCCTAGGGGTTCAAGACTAGCCTGGGCAACATAGGGAAACCTCGTCTTTACAAAACATTTTAAAATTAGGTGGGTGTGGTGACGTGTGCCTGTGGTCCCAGCTACTTGGGAGGCTGAAGTGGGAGGATTACTTGAACCCAGAAGGTTGAGGCTTCACTGAACTATGACTGTGCCACTACACAACAGCCTGGGCAACAGAGTGAGACTCTGTCTCAAAAAAAAAAAAATGTATTATTCAATAAATGGCGTAGGGGCAATTGAGCAACCCTCTGGAAAAAAAAAAAATTTCAGTAGGATAAAAGACAGATAAAACCAAAGGAAACTATTAAAGTCCTCAAAGAAAACAAGAAAGGAAGCCTTTGTGAGTATTCCCATGATACCCAGAAGTCTTAAAAGAAAATATGCAATTTAAAACTTGCTTTCTTCATTTCATGTATCATGAGCAAGAATGAAGAAGCAGATTTTTAAATTGTGACTATAAAAATTAAGATATTCTTCATGGAACAGAACACCATAAATAAATCCAAACAGTAGGCAGGGAAAAAAATCGATTGCATGCAAAGGGCTAATTTCTTTTTTTTTTTTTTAAAGAACTCTTATAAATCTATATTAAGAAAAAAAAAAAGACCAACAACCCAGCATAAAAATGAGCAAAGGAAATGAACAAGTAATCTACAGAAAAAGAAATGCAGATGTCTCTAAAATATGTAAGATGCTTAGCCTCATTATGGCATGCCATCTTTCATGACTCAGATTGAGATTTGTTTTAAATGATAATATTCTGTATTGGTGAGGATGTGGGGAAACAAGAACTTTCATATATTGCTGTTAGATAAATTGATGTAACCACCGTGGAGAACCAATGGGCAGTGTTAACATTTCAAATAAAAATTCCCTTTGCCCCAGCAGTTCCACTTCTTGGAATTTGTCTGATGGGTATCCTGCAACATGGTAAAAGCCATACCTGTGTAAGAATATTGCAGCATTGTCTGTCCTAGCAACAGGTTGGAAACAATGAAAATGTCTACCAGGAAGGACTGGGTAAATAAGTTGCAACTATCTCAAGATATGTCATTGGAAAAAAAAAAAAAAAAGCAGAGTTGTAGAACTGTCCTACCATTTTGTAAAGAGTAAAGAATATATATGGCCAGGCACAGTGACTTGACTGTAATCCCAGCACTTTGGGAGGCCAAGGCTGGCGATCACTTGAGGCCAAGAGTTTGAGACTGACCTGGGTATTATAGCGAGACCCCCATCTCTACAAAAAATATAAAAATTAGCCAGGTGCGGTGACACATGCCCAAATTCCCAACTACTGGAGAGGCTGAGGAAGGAGCCCAGGAGGTTAAAGCTGCAATGAGCCAAGATTGCAGCATTGTACTCTAGCCTGGGCAACATAGCAAGACCCTGTCTCTACAAAAGTTAAAAATTAGCCAGGTAGGCCAGGCGCAGAGGTGGTTCACACCTGTAATCCTAGCACTTTAGGAGGCCAAGGTGGGCAGATCACTTGAGGTCAGGAGTTTGAAACCAGCCTGGCCAATATGGTGAAAACTCATCTTTATTATAAATACAAAAATTAGCCCAGTGTGGTGGTGTGTGCACCTATAATCCCAGGTACTTGGGGGGCTGAGGCAGGACGGTTGCTTGAATCTGGGAGTTGGAGGCTGCAGTGAGCCAAGATCATGCCACTGCACTCTAGCTGGGGTCACAAAGTGAGACCCTGTCTCAAAAAAAAAAAAAAAAAAAAAAAATATATATATATATATGTTACTATATGCCTAGAATATTCTGGTGAAACTGGTAACAGTGGTGTCATCCAAGGAGAAGAATGGGTAACTGGGGGGTAGTGATGTTTGTTTCTTTGAATTTGGTATTAATACTCACATACCTATTCTAAAAATGATTTTTTGTTTCTTTGAATTTGGTATTAATTTGCAGATACCTATTCCAAAAATGATTTTTTTTTTTTTTTTTTTGAGATGGAGTCTTGCTCTGTTGCTCAGACTGGAGTGCAGTGGCACAATCTTGGCTCACTGCAACCTCCACCTCCTGGGTTCAAGCAATTCTCTTACCTCAGCCTCGCGAGTATCTGGGATTACAGCATGCGCCACCATGTCTGGCTAATTTTTGTACTTTACTAGTAGAGGCACGGTTTCACTATGTTGGCCAGGCTGGTCTCAAACTCCTGACCTCAAGTGATCTGCTCACCTTGGCCTCCCAAAGTGCTGGGATTACAGGCATGAGCCACGACACCTGGCCTGAAATGATTTTTTAAAAGAACATAGCAATCTGGATGCCCAGTACTAAGAGGGTATCATACAGCCATATATGATGCATTATTATTATTATTATTATTATTATTATTATTATTATTATTATTATTTTATTATTATTATTATTATTATTATTATTATTATTATTATTATTATTTGAGACAGAGTCTCGCTCTTGTCGCCCAGGCTGGAGTGCAATGGCTCGATCCTCGGCTCACTGCAACCTCGGCCCACCCCGGGTTAAAGCAATTCTCCTGCCTCAGCCTCCTGAGTAGCTGGGATTACAGGTGCATGTCACCACGCCCAGCTAATTTTTGTATTTTTAGGAAAGACGGGGTTTCGCCATGTTGGCCAGGCAGGTCTAGAACTCCTGGCCTCAGGTGATCCACTTGCCTTGGCCTCTCAAAATGCTGGGATTACAAGCGTGAGCCACTGCGCCCAGCCTATGATGCATTATTATGCAACCATTAGTAAACATGTTTTGGAAGAACAGAGGTACTATAATATTTAAAATAAAGAAAGATTTTAAGTTGTATATAGAGTTTCCCAATTTTCTTTTGTATATACTTCAAATAAGGACTGAAAGGAGAAGAACTCTACCAGGTTGTCAATAATGGTCATCTCTGATTAATGGGGTCATGGGTTAAACTTCTCAGAATTTTTCATTTTCCACAAGGATAATATTATTATTAGAGGTAAATGTTATTTGAAATAGCTAATTCTACCATCTTTATGCACTGTAAGTCATAATTTCTTCTCACCACTGACTGTGGGGAAGACACAGACCATCATTCTTCAGCTAGATTTAAAGTAAACCATATAAAGTCGTTGCTGTTTTAAAAAGATGGAAGGTTGTGGAGGAATTGTGTCTTGATTCGAAAGCTCTTACTTACCTTTCAATTCTCTTCATTCCTCTCTACCTTTAAACAAACAAAATAACACAAAAACACAAAAAACAAAAACTCTATTTGCCTTGGGAAGAAAAACAACTTAAGTACTCAGGTCAAACCATGATTTAAAGAAGAGGAGAAACCCCATCTCTACTAAACATACAAAATTAGATGGGCGTGGTGGTGCATGCCTGTAATCCCACCTACTCAGGAGGCTGAGGCAGGAGAATGGCTTGATCCCGGGAAGAGGAGGTTGCAGTGAGCCAAGACCGTGCCACTGCACTCCAGCCTGGGCAACAAGAGCAAAACTCTGTCTCAAAAAAAAAAAAAAAAAGAAGAAGAAGAAGAGAAAAGGAATGAGAATTGAGAGATTGAGAGACTTTTCTCCCCCTTCCCTTTCCCAAACACTCCATCTCTCCATTGAATTCTGAGCTAATTTATCATTGGAGATGAGGTGGGTGTTGTTTCATTTCTGGGTCGAACAAACTAAATGTGATTTCTGTTGCTGCCTGCAGGGCTCTATCAAATCCTCTAAACTTTTTCCTCCTTCCCTAACCTTTCCTGAGTCTTTTATTTCTTCTAATTGTGCCCTACTCTTTCCTCAACGCCTCATCTTCTGCACATAAAACAATGCTAAACATAGTAGGAACTCAATAAAAGGTGGGTGGAAGGAGGGAGGCAAAGAGGAATAGAAAAATAGGTGTATGGATAGCAAGGGCCATTACAGAGTGTTCCCCTTTTGGGGGTGAGGGGGCACTCAAAAATTATTAATTATTTAATTAATCTTGACAAAGAGGCCAGTTTTCTTTTTTTTTTTTTGAGACAGGGTCTCACTCTGTCGCCCAGGCTGGAGTGCAGTGGCTCAATCTCGGCTCACTGCAAGCTCCACCTCCTGGGTTCACACCATTCTCCTGCCTCCGCCTCTCCAAGTAGCTGGGACTACAGGTGCCCGCCACCACGCCCGGCTAATTTTTTGTATTTTTAGTAGAGACGGGGTTTCACTGTGGTCTCGATCTCCTGACCTCGTGATCCGCCCGCCTCGGCCTCCCAAAGTGCTGGGATTACAAGCGTGAGCCACCGCGCCCGGCCGAGGCCAGTTTTCTAAGGGTGAAATTTGGGCTTGAAGGTTTTATGTCATCTTTGCAACTCCTACAACTAAGACATTGAATCCCTAGTTTCAACTTTATATGTGAACTTGATTCTAGTTTCTGGCAAGACTTATTCAAACCCTTGGGTAAATTATTATAAATATTGCTACACATAGTAGGGCCATCTCTGCCATTTGCTGGATGGGTGGGATTAGCCATAATGCTATGGAACTGGTATGTACAGAATAAATGCTTTATGCTTTGTAGAATCCTAAAGGCTCTATACATCACATAGTATCAGTGATTATATTCCATTTATAAAATTTATATTTAGTGAAATTGAAAGAATGGAGGTGATATGGTTAGGCTATGTCCCCACCTATGTCTCATCTTGAATTGTAGCTCCCATAATGCCCACGTGTTGTGGGAGGGACCCAGTGGGAGAAAATTGAATCATGGGGGTGGTTTCTCCCATACTGTTCTCATGGTAGTGAGTCACTCTTATGAGATCTGATAGTTTTATAAAGGGTTTCCCCTTTTGCTTGGCTTTCATTCTCTCTTGCCTGCCGCCATGTAAGACATGCCTTTCGCCTTCCACCATGATTGTGAGGCCTCCCCAGCCACATGGAACTGTGAGTCCATTAAACATCTTTCTCTTTATAAGTTACCCAGTCTCGGGTATGTCTTTATCAGCAATGTGAAAATGGACTTATACAGGAGGGAAAAGGAAGCACACCATGAAAAGAATAAACAAAGTGCAGACCTGAGTTTATATAATCCTTATACAACTTTTATATGACCTTCAGAAACCTCTAGAAAGTTCCAAAGTCTATCTGAGCCTCAATTTCCTCATTTGCAATATGAGAGTAATAATTGTACTTACCTCCCTAGGTTGCTATGAAGATAATTAATAGGTGCTCCATAAATATTAATTGACTCTGATTCTAAATCTGAATTAGCGTTTAAAGCAAATGCTAATTTACTTTAAATCTGCCTGGGTAGGAAACACTTCAGGTAGGAGGTAACCATTTAAGCTATGGTTTGGAGGCAAAGGACAAAAAAGTTATCTCAGGTCCAGGATGACAGCTCAAAACCTAGAGAAAGTGGGCATGTAAACTGAGGGGGTTGTTTGATTTGGTTTTTTTAATTGTAATTGTTTTTCCAGGTGTGCTGGCATTGGAAGAACCTAGCTGAGCTGGACCAGCTCTGGATGCTGAAATGTTTACGGTTTAACTGGTACATCAATTTCTCTCCAACTCCCTTTGAGCAGGGGATCTGGAAGAAGCACTATATTCAAATGGTGAAGGAACTTCATGTTACCAAGCCTAAGGTGAATTTTAGACAGAAAGCCGCAAGCTTGCAAACATCGGCTCTTTGCAAATTCTAGAACTAAGAATAAAGCATCAGATTGGAAGTTGGGGAAGGGAGGTATTTCAAAGGACATATACTGTGATTTCAAAATTCCCCTTTTCTGAGACTTCATAGTTGTTTTCAAGACATTCATGTTAGTTGAGAGCCCTCATTTGCCACTCCAAAACCACAGTTGCATCCCGGCGGTTAGGACCATGGAACTTCTTTCTCTGTCTGGGTCCCTGGTTTCTGTGTCTCTGACAGTGACATCAGACAGTTCTGACATGGGGACTCTGTGGGTAACATGAAGTATTTGTTACCTGTGGGTCTTCAAGTTTTACTTTACTAATTCAAATTTTCTGTGATTCTACCAAGTGAGCTGAAGTTTATTTTTGTATCGTTTATAAGGAAAAGTTTTCTAGTAAATGAGTCATCAGGGAAGGGCCTCATGGGCATATTAGAATTCTTAGTTTTTGCTAGGAACTAAGCAATGTAGAGCATTTACATATATTCATAAAAAGTAAATAATGCAAGAATAATTTTTTCTAGTAGCTTCCTATGCATTCTAACCAATGCTTATATTCATTCGTATAGTCCCGGCTAATGAGATAATTTATGGGAAAATTTTATGAGCCCTTTGTTTATAGCATTATCTATACACATGCAGAGTTGTGTATCATTTTGTACAATAGATGAGTTCCTGAAAAATTATGTGTAAATTAAATTTTTAAAATGATTTTTAAAACCACAGGGGTATTAAAGCTTGTGAAAAAAATGGCAATGAATCCTGTTAAAACTGGAGAATCCTTTTGAAATATGAACAGTCAACTCCTAGCTTGCTTATTTCCGTTTAGGCTTTATTGTGTTTTCTTGAAATAGACTCCATCTACACTTAATACAGTAATAAACTATGCATAATTAATATTGTTACAATTGCAATGATAAAAATCTTTCTGATTTCAGTAGTTGGTATGCTCCATGAGGATTTCTTTTAAAAAGAGAGTTTTAAGTGAAGAATTTCTAAAGTTCTCTTGAAAATTCCCGTAGCTCTGACTCCTTTCCTAGTGAGACTTCTCTTGCATCTCATTCTCAGTTAGGGAGCAATAGCTGAAGCTCAGGCTGTTCAGGGACAGAGGAGAGGAAAGTGATTAACCAACTAGTAAAATGAAAAGAAGTTGTGAGTTTCATATATATAACTGACTTTGGGGCCAGGCACAGTGGTTTATGCCTATAATCCCAGCACTTAGGGAGGCCATGGCAGGAGGATTTCTTGAGGCCAGGAGTTTGAGACCAGCTTGTATAACATAGGAAGACCCTGTCTCTACAGAACATTTAAAAATTAGCTGGGTGTGGTAGCACACTCCTGCAGTTCCAGCTACTTGGGAGGCTGAGTTGGGAGGATCACTTGAGCTCAGAAGGTTGAGGCTGCAGTGAGCTGTGATTGTACCACACTCCAGCCTGGGTGACAGAGCAATACTCTGTCTCAAAAAAAAAAAAAAATTAGCTGGGCATGATGGCATGCACCTGTAATCCCAGCTACTCAGGAGGCTGAGGCAGGAGGATCACTAGAAACCGGGAGACGGAGTTTGCAGTGAGCTGAGATCAAGCCACTGCACTACATCCTGGGCAATAGAGCAAGACTGTCTCAAAAAAAAAAAAAAAAAAAAACAATGTAATTCACGAAATAAAAGAGAAAAAAAGTGTATGTTTCAGTAGTACATATACTAAAATTGGAACGATGCAGAGAAGACATGCAAATTCGTGAAGGATTCCACATTTTTTTTAAATACAGAAAAGATATATGATCACTTCAATACATCTAAACAAAAGCATTTAACAAAATTCAACATCTATTCATGATTAGGAAAATTCTCAAAAAGACTTCAGGTGATGTGAACAAAAATTTTGTTTACTTAATACAAATAAGTTATCACAGATTTCACTATTACCTATTTTGTTAAAATGTAAGCATTTTGTACTATACAGAATTAATGATTTTTTACATATAACTACCAACATTTATGCCTAAAATTTCCCCCTGAAGTTTTTTTTATTATCATATGTTATTTATTCCCAGCAGTATTAAACTAGACCTCTTCCAGCAAAAACAGATTTAATTCAACATAAGCTCAGGGAAATGAAATCAATGTCCATTCTGAATGAGACTTGCACAAAATAGTGAGTACTAAACCAATAATGAGCTATCAATTATGTAAATATGAAATGTCTTTTTTTTTTTGAGACGGAGTCTTGCTCTGTCACCCAGGCTGGAGTACAGTGGCGCGATCTCGGCTCATCTGCTTCTAGGTTACAGTCATTCGTTGAATAAATAAATTTCACTCCGTCGCCCAGGCTGGAGTACAGTGGCGCGATCTCGGCTCATCTGCTTCTAGGTTACAGTCATTCGTTGAATAAATAAATTTCATTCCGTCGCCCAGGCTGGAGTGCAGTGGCGCGATCTCAGCTCACTGCAACCTCTGCCTCCGGGGTTCAAGCAATTCTCCTGCCTCAGCCTCCCAAGTAGCTGGGATTACGGGCATGCGCCACCACGCCTGGCTAATATTTTTGTATTTTCAGTAGAGACGGGGTTTCACCATGTTGGCCAGACTGGTCTTGAACTCCTGACCTCATGTGATCCACCCTCCTTGGCCTCCCAAAGTGCTGGGATTATAGGCGTGAGCCACCACGCCTGGCCTGAATAAATATTTATTAAACACTGTTGTGAACTAGGTGCTAAACATAGAAAGATCCCAACCCTGCTTTCACAGAGCCTAGTCTAGTAGCCCAGGACATAGACAAATAAACAAATAATTACAACACTGAGTACTAAGCGTTATCCTGTAATAGAATTGTATACAAAGAGCTGTTGAAACAAGGATGAGAAACTAACTGATTATGCTTGGAGGAACTGAGGAATTTCTTGATTTTCACCAACAATGGAAGCAAACTGATTTACCAAGCAAAGCTTCCCTAATCTCTTAATGAACAAAAATTAAGCCCTTAATGGCTTCCCAACATACCAATAGTACTTTCCTTAGGCTACAACCACATAAAAACGTTATGAATTTCACACACACAGAGACAGGCTTTCAGTTTTGGAGATTAAAGCAGAAGTATTCTTTGGGAGTGGTTGAGGTTTTGATAATTGATAAAATTTCTAGTCTACTTCTCTACAACTCAGAGTTGTTTCTATGTGTTAGAGGTCATGAGAGCTGGAGTGCTTTTTTGGGGGAATGTGTACTTTTTATGAATAAATTAGCTGCAGTTGTGACAAACTAGACAATGGTATAGTAGAAGAGTAGGATAGGGAGGTCTTATGTGTGGGCTTGAAGCAAGACAGTCCTGTATTCAAATTCTGGCCCTCCAACTTACTACTTTTGTAGTAGTGGGCAAATTAATTACTTTCTCCTATATTCTATTTCCTCTTCTACAAAATGGAAGTAGTAATGATTACCTTACAGAGTTATTGTGAAGGTTAAACAATATAATGCATGAAAACTGCCTGAGATGGTGCCTGCAACATGGCAGGTACTCCTGGAGTGGTGGCTGCTATAATCATCACCATGGTAATGGTGATCATGATGATGACGACGATGACAGTGGTGATGGTGATGATCATGGCAATGATGATGATGATGATATTATTCCTTTTTTTGTTTATTTTTTATTTCTTTTTTTATCCTTCAGCCAACTCACATCAATATATTCTTTGTTTTATTATTATTATTATAGTGTGTGGTTTTTTGTTTGTTTTGTTTTGTTTTTTGAGATGGAGTCTTGCTCTTGTTACCCAGCCTGGGGTGCAAAGGCACAATCTTGGCTCACTGCAACCTCCGCCTTCCAGGTTCAAGTGATCCTCCTGCCTCAGCCTCACGAATAGCTGGGACTACAGGTGCCAGCCACCACAGCTGGCTAATTTTTGTGTTTTCAGTAGAGAGGGGGTTTCACCATGTTGGCCAGGCTGGTCTCGAACTTCTGACCTCAGGTGATCCTCCTGCCTTGGCCTCCCAAAGTGCTGGGATTACAGGCGTGAGCTACCACACCCAGTGTATTATAGTGTTTTGAGAACATAATTAACTTTCTTCTTCTAGACACCCCCAAAGGATGGATTTGTAATCCCTGACGTTCAACTAGTTACAAGCAATTCTCCAGAGGAAAAACAGTCCCCTTTATCAGCTTTTCGGTCCTCTTCCTCTTTAAGAAAGAAGAATAACTCAGGGGAGAAAGCGCTTCCACCCTGGCGATCTTCTGATAAGCATCCAACAGATATCATTCGTTTTAATTACCTAGACAACTGTGACCCCATGGAGACTGTCTGGCAAGGGTAAGAAGCTCCGTGCTCTTCTCAACTTCTTTGTTTTTAGAAACAATTTACTGGCATTTCAGTATATGAAGAGATGAAAATAGAACTTACTGTGAAATACAAAAGCTTTTCAGTACATAGAAGCAAAAAGTGATAGAACAGGATACTACCCATTAGTAGCAAATTTGCTCTATTGGTTACAGTTTGTTTGCATTTTGTAATAGTAATGATTTAACATTGCTTCTTCTAATTTTTGTTGTTGTTGTTGTTGTTTGAGATGTAGTCTGGAGTCTCGCTCTGACACTCGCCCAGGCTGGAGTGCAGTGGTGCAGTCTTAGCTTACTGCAACCTCCACCTCCCAGGTTCAAGCGATTCTCCTGCTTCAGCCTCCCAAGTAGCTGGGACTACAGGCGACCACCACGATGCCCAGCTAATTTTTATATTTTTAGTAGAGACAGGGGTTTCACCATGTTGACCAGGCTGGTCTTGAACTCCTGACCTCAGGTGATCCACATGCCTTGGCCTCCTAAAGTGCTGGGATTACAGGCTTGAGCAACTGTGCCTGGCCTCTTCTAATATTTTAATATTAAATTGCAGTCCAGCACCAAAGGGTTCATTCTAGCCTTTATCCTTTCTGTATTTGTGACTCCCTTTTCTGATGGTAAGAAACCTGACGCTCATTAGATTTACTGATTGTAATATATATATATATATTATATACATATATATACATATTATATATATGTATATAATATGTACTTATAAATACATTCTGAAAGTAAAGCTGGGTAAGGTGGCAAGTGTCTGTAATCATAGCACTTTGGGAGGCCGAGGCAGGAGGATCACTTGAGCCCAGAAGTTTGAGACCAGCCTGGGCAACATAGCTAGACCCTATCTCAAAAAAAAAAAGACAGAAAGAGAGAAAGAAAACAAAGAAAAAAGATTTTTGGTTCTTTGACAAACACACCAGAAATCTCTTCATGAGTATCTTTCAAACCTAAAAACATCCTGTCAAGAGCCAATAGGGCTCTAGTACAATATCTTAGGCTGGAAGTGACTCTTCAGCTCTCCCCAAAGATGCAGAATATGTGAAACAGCCTTGGATCTTTGGGGTTTCCTGGTGGAGCTCCTTTGTTGTTTATTAAAATATTGTACTTGAAAGAAGTCTGGGTGAGTGTGGTGATGGAGGTGCCTCTGTCTTGCTTAAATGTTTCCCTTAGTAAAAGGGCATTACCTTTCACTTCTAGATGAATAAAACACAAATCAAGGACCATTGGATTGGATCTGTCAAGGATTTAGGCATTTTTTAAAAATTGCTAAGCCTTTTAAAAAAATTATCATTTTTATTTTTTGTAGAACGGGGTCCATTATGTTGCCTAGGCTAGTCTCTAACTCCCAGACTCAAGCGATCAGACTCAAGCGATCCTCTCACCTCGCCCTCCCAAAGTGTTGGGATTACAGGCGTGAGCCACCGTGCCTGGCTAGTTGTTAGGTCTTCATAAGTTTTGGTGGCTACTGCGGGCATGATGGACAGTGCCAGTCCAGTACGAACCAGCACACAGGTACAAGAAAGGCTGAGGTGTTACTCCACAGAGGTCCAATTTCAGAGGCACATAATTGAGATCGAAGTCCTGGGAATGGAGCAAGCCAGAGAGACTGAGCTGGAGTCAGGTTGGTGACAGAAAAATCAAGAGATAGTGCAAAGATTAAACAAATGAAACAGAGCAACCCTGAAGCTCATTTCTCCAAGTAGACCTGACACCTGAGACATTCACTCTCTTGATAGCATCTTTTAGAGCACAAACGTTTTCAATTTTGATGAAGTCCAATTTGTCTAAATTTTTGGGGTCATATCCAAGAAATCATTGCCAAATCCAATGTCATGGCAATTTTCCTGTATATTTTCTTCTAAGAGTTTTGTGATTTTAGTTCTGCAGTTTAGGTCTTTGACCCATTTTGAGTTAATTTTTGCATATGATATAAAGCTGGGGTCCAACTTCATTGTTTTGCATGTAGAATCCCGTTTCCCCAGCACCATTGTTGAAAAGACTGTCCTTTGCCCCACTGAATAGTCTTGACACCCTTGTTGAAAGTCAATAGACCATATGTATATGTGAGGGTTTTAACTCTGGGCTCCTTATTCTATTCTATTGGTCTCTGTGTTGGTCTTTACACCAGCATGACACTGTTTTGATTATTGTAGCTCTGTAATACATTTTAAAACCAGAAAGTGGAAGTCCCTCAATTTTGATCTTCTTTTGGGACATTTATGCAAATCACCCTTCTTTGTTTGTTTTTTCTTTTTTTTTTTTTTTTGAGACAGTCTTGCTCTGTCACCCAGGCTAGAGTGCAGTGGCATGATCTCGGCTCACTGCAACCTCCGCCTCCTGGATTCAAGCCATTCTCCTGCCTCAGCCTCCCTAGTAGCTGGGATTACAGGCACACATCACCACGCCCAGCTAATTTTTGTATTTTTGGTAGGGACGAGGTTTCACCATGTTGGCCAGGCTGGTCTTGAACTCCTGACCTCATGATTCTCATGCTTCAGCCTCCCAAAGTGCTGGGATTACAGGCATGAGCCACCGCACCTGACCCGTATCACCCTTCTTTATTGGGCCAAGGGAGCTGAGCTGAGAGGTTGGAGTGAACTCCCAAGAAGATCAGGCCAGGTGTGGTGGCAAACACCTGTAATGCCAGAACTTTGGGTGGCTGAGGCAGAAGTATCACCTGAGTTTAGGAGTTTGAGACCAGCCTGGGCAACATAGCAAGAACCGTCTCTATAAAAATAAAATAAAATTAGCCAAATGTGATGGTGCATGCCCGTAGTCCCAGCTACTCGGGAGGTTGAAATGGGAAGATTGCTTGAGCCCAGGAAGTGGAGGCTGCAATGAGCCATGGTTGTGCCACTGCACTCCAGCCTGGGTGACAGAGCAAGACCCTGTCTTAAAAAAGAAAAAAAAAAAAAAAGTCTACATATTGCATTTGATCTACATGTCACTTCAGCATTTTCTTTTCTTTTGTCCATAGATTTCCCCTCTGTCCTTTTTTTTTCCTTGCAATTTGTTTGTTATAACTATCAGATCATTTATCCTGGAGAGCTTCTCACATTCTGGATTTTGTTGATTGCACCGCCCACATGCATCTTAACAGGTTCTTCTGCCCCCCGTACCTGGCTATACTGAGAGTCAGACCTAGAGGCTTATGTATATACTGAACAGGGATATATACTTCTGTCACAACGCACATCATTTCTGGTTGTCTGTCTCATGTTGGTAGCCATGGATACGCATCGCCTAGATCCCTTACATCAGCAAACTTTTCCTGTAAATGGCAAGGCAGGAAATATTTTAGTCTTTGCAGGGCATACGGTCTCTGTCACAGCTGCTCAACTCTGCCATTGTAGCCTGAATATAGTAATAGACCATGTGCAAGAAATAAGCATGACTATGTTCCAATAAAACTTTATTTACAGAAACAGGCAGCAGGCTGGATTAAGCCTGTGGACTGTGGTTGGAGGATCCTTGCTTTATCCTAATACATACAGGAGTTTTAGAAAACAAATGCTAATATTAAAGCAAGTGGTATGATTTCTGAAAACAGTTTGACTTCCCTGTCTGTGTTTTTATCTCAGATATATTCTATCAAGAATAGTCAGATAAATTACTGCATTAAACTCACATGAAGTAACTCCTTTGTGTGTAGTAATGCCACCAACTCAATAGATACATATTTGTTTCATTTTGCTTTTCAGATTTTAGGTATTTTTCACTTCATTTTATTTTATGATTTTGAGAAAAATTTAGATGATTCCAAAATTAAATATACAAAATAAGCTATACTTGGAGAAATCTAACTTTCAGTACCTGTTCCTCCATATTACCTGTTCCTTTTTTTTTTCTTTTCTTTCTTTCTTTCTTTTTTTTTTTTTTTGATTTAGGGTCTCCCTCTGTTGCCCAGGCTAGAGTGCAGTAGCACAGTCATGGCTCACTGCAGCTTGGACCTCCAGGGCTCAAGCGATCCTCCCACCTCAGCCTCCTGAGTAGATGGAACTACAGGCATGCACCATCATGCCCAGCTAAATTTTTTAATCTTTTGTAGAGATAGGGTCTCACCATGTTGCCCAGGTCTCAAACTCCTGGACTCAAGTTGTCCTTCCCTCTCGCCTTTCCAAAGAGCTGGGGTTACGGGCATGAGTCACCATGCCCAGCTTACATTCCCTGTTTTTGATCAGTTCACATGGGAATCCTACTTACAGGTAACTATTTTTCATTTTATGGTTTAATCTTTCCATTTTATTTTATTATTATTATTTTTTGAGACAGAGTCTCACTCTGTCGCCCAGGCTGGAGTGCAGTGGTGCGATCTTGGCTCACTGCAACCTCTACTTCCTGGATTCGTGTGATTCTCCTGCTTCAGCCTCCCAAGTAGCTGGGACTACAGGTGTGTGCCACCATGCCCGGCTAATTTTTGTATTTTTAGTAGAGACGGGGTTTCACCGTGTTGGCCATGCTGGTCTCGAACCCCTGACCTCAGGTGATCCACCTGCCTTGGCCTCCCAAAGACCTGGAATTACAGACGTGAGCCACCCCACCTGGCCATACTCCTTACATTTTAAAAAGTACAAGTAAATACATATGCACAACATATAGAGGCAGAGATCTTAATACCTTCTTCTTGAAATGAATGGCAGCACACAGTACATACCGTCTCATCCACCCTTCTTTCTTCATGTAACAGTATATCCTGGAGATCCTTCCACAGTTGAATATAGAAACATCCAGCCTTCCTTTTGCAGCTCATAGTACTGCATTGTGTGGAGATGCCAGAGTTGATGCAACCAGTTCTCTATTGATAGACATTTGGCTTATTTCCAGTTAAGTGGAGACAATCTTTTAAATCACAGGAACGACAAACTCAAACAGACAAATAGCTATGCAAACCACCTGAGTTTTAAAAAGATACTTTGTAATTTTCCCACTGCTTTCCAATTTACAGAAGAAGAAAAAGAAACGAAATGACCCCAGATTTCAGCCGACAGTCACATGATAAGAAAAATAAATTGCAGGACAGAACTAGGCTAAGAAAAGCACAATCAATGGTAAGTATTGTTTATAAAAGATTCGTCACCATAACATTAATGAAAATCTCCAGATCTCTAATCCTATTTGCAGAATCGAATTCGTTTATTTAATCAGAATCATGGAGTGGTGATTTAAATTTGGGTTTCTGACACTGACAGAGAAGCCATGACCTTGAAGATACACTTTATTTAATCTCTCTGAGCCTCTGTTTTCTCATCTGTTAAAAAAAGAAAAAGACTGGATGAACTGATGTGTATGAAATTGCTTTGAAAACTGTATGATATAAGGGTAGTTTTTTTTGTTGTTTAAGACAGAGTCTTGTTCTTGTCTTCCTGGCTGGAGTGCAATGGCGTGATTTCGACTCACTGCAACCTCCGCCTCCTGGGTTCAAGTGATTCTCCTGCCTCAGCCTCCCACGTAGCTGGGATTACAGGTGCCGCCACCATGCCCAGCTAGTTTTTGTGATTTTAATAGAGACGGGGTTTCTCCATGTTGGCCAGACTGGTCTCCAACTCTTGACCTCAGGTGATCCACCTGCCTCAGCCTCCCAAAGTGCTGGGATTACAAGCATGAGCCACCGCGCCTGGCCAAGGGGAGTATTTTTTTTATCAGTGGTTCTTTCTTCTGCTGAGTCCTTTGGGGCAGGGGGAGGTGCTATCAGAAATTGCTATCTCTAAGTGAAGGTTCTCCTGATCTAAGTGCATTTAGGCCAGGCATGGTGGCTCACGCCTGTAATCCCAGTACTTTGGGAGGCTGAGGCAGGAGGATCACTTGAGGTCAGGGATTCGAGCACAGCCTGGGCAACATGGCGGAACCCTGTCTCCACTAACAATACAAAAATTAGCTGGGCGTGGTGGCACATGCCTGCGGTGGGTGCGGGGGAGGCAGGAGGATGGTTTGAACCTAGGAGGCAAAGATTATAGTCAGCCAAGATCGCACCACTGCACTGCAGGCTGGGCAACAGCGCGAGACTCTGTCTCAAAAAAAAAAAAAAAAAAGGAAAAATGCATTTAAAGTAACTTTGGAAAAAATGAATTAAGAACTTTTCCTTTCCTAATTAAAAAACAGCGAACTGACTACCTAATAAAGCCAGTAATTGTGACTAGGGAGCATTATCATTGCCTAGCAGAGTTTCCCAAATCGTGGCTCCGAAGCCCTGTGGATCTCTTTCAGCAACATTATGCAAGTCTTTGGCACGAAGTAGAAAGGAACAAGGGTGGAATTAAAAGTTCATATATAGTAGTAAGGATTTAGAAAAGAGATGAAGATACACACTCAAGGAAAATTAATATAAAATGGATGTCAGCTGGGAAAGGAATAAGTATGTACTCAGGAATAAATCACTTTTATAGCTCTGCTTTAAAGCTCTATTACTTTCTGTTTAAATGTATTTTCAAATGTTATGTTGCAAAAAAAAAAAAAGAGAGAGAGATGAGCTTCTTTAAACAGAGCCATCTGAATTCTGTAGGGCCAGTTTTGTTGGACTGGATGAGGCTTATCATAGACATGTGTCCTGATGCCCAAGGGAACGGGGCAGCTTAGAGCAAAGCAGTAAAATTGCCAGTGAAGCCATTAATTGAGAAAAATAACTTTATGAGGCTTATCACGTAGGCCATTATGTCATGCTTCTGCCTAGTTTCCAGCCCCTGATAGGCAAGGAGTGGAAGAGGAGTCCAAGGGGGAACGAGGAATTCGAAGGATAATAAAAGTTGATGGTGATACATGCTGAGAAATTATCAGCACAGTCAAACATTTCTCCTGCTTCGAAAACACAAAACCCAAAGCTAAGCCATTCCCATGGGCTTTTGACATTAACCATCTGTCAAACACTAGCAGCACTTGCTTAAGTGAAAGCATTCATCATAAATTAAAAAGTTAAGCCGGGCGTGGTGGCTCATGCCTGTAATCCCAGCACTTTGGGAGGTCGAGGCGGGCGGATCACGAGGTCAGGAGATCCAGACCATCCTGGCTGACAAGGTGAAACCCCGTCTTTACTAAAAATACAAAAAATTAGCCAGGCGAGGTGGCAGGCGCCTGTAGTCCCAGCTACGCGGGAGGCTGAGACAGGAGAATGGCGTGAACCCTGGGGGGCGGAGCCTGCAGTGAGCGGAGATCGCGCCACTGCACTCCAGCCTGGGCGACAGCGAGACTCCGTTTCAAAAAAAAAAATAAAAATTTAAAAAAAAATTAAAAAGTTAAAAAGTTGTGCTAATTAAGGCTGAAAGGGAAACCAGGGTACGTTAAGCAGTGAGAGAAGAATTAGCTCTTCGTGAATGGGGCTCATGATTGTATCTGTCTATTCATGTGTTTTTTGTAAATATACTAATTATAATCACTATTTATGTTTCGTAGTTTTGATAAAGAGCATAAGGCATCATTAAATCCCCCAAAAAGTATGCTGCGATATTTTGACTCATGCCGGTGATGAGCTTGCCAAGGACAAGCTTGGCTGTTTGGGATATAAGGGGGTGTGACTCAGTTCCTCTCTCCACAGGATGGTAGTTTGCCCTCATCGGCCTCCTAAGTGATGCAAGATGATTGTGAAAATGAAGAAATAGGCCGGGCACAGTGGCTCACGCCTGTAATCCCAGCACTTTGGGAGGCCGAGGTGGGCGGATCACGAGGTCAGGAGATCGAGACCATCCTGGCTAACGTGGTGAAACCCCATCTCTACTAAAAAAAATACAAAAAATTAGCTGGGCGAGGTAGCGGGCATCTGTATTCCAAGCTACTAGGGAGGCTGAGGCAGGAGAATGGCGTGAACCCGGGGCAGAGCCTGCAGTGAGCCGAGATCGCGCCACTGCACTCCAGCCAGGGTGACAGAGCAAGACTCTGTCTCAAAAAAAAAAAAAAAAAAATTAGCCGGGCAGATTAAATATTGGATGTGAGGCAAGAGAAGAGGAAATGGATACTGAGGAAATACAGTCAGGGGAACAAAGGAAAGTGAGGGTAAAACTCTGGTAACTGCAGCCATAGAGTGAATTTGTTATACTAGACACAGCCTAGGTGTGATTCCAGTGCAGAAAATCATGTATTCATTTGATACATGAATGTTACCAGAAAGGGGTGTGGATCCAGACCCCCAGAGAGGGTTCTTAGATCTAGTGCAAGTTCATAAAGTGAAATCAAGTTTATTAAGAAAGTAAAGAAATAAAAGAATGGCTACTCCATAGAGCAGACCCAAGGGCTGCTGGTTGCTGATTTTTATGGTTATTTCTTGATTATATGCTAAATAAGGGGTGGATTATTCATGCCTCCCCATTTTAGACCATGTAGGATGATTTTCTGACGTTGCCGTGGCATTTGTAAACTGTCATGGCGCTAATGGGAGTGTAGCAGTGAGGATGACCAGAGGTCATTCCTGTCTCCATCTTGGTTTTGCTAGGTTTTGGCTGGTTTTTTATTGCAACCTGTTTTATCATTAAGGTCTTTATGACCTGTATCTCGTGCTGACCTCCTATCTCATCCTGTGACTTAGAATGCCTTAACCGTCTAGGAATGCAGCCCAGTAGGTTTCAGCCTCATTTTACCCAGCTCCTGTTCAAGATGGAGTTGCTCTGGTTCAAACAGCTCTGACAGAAAGTTCCCCTATCATTTAGACAGGTTCATGGAGGAAGATTTCAGGAGGACCTAGAGAAGCCAGTGAGCAGGACAAACTTAGGGGAGCACCTTCTAAAGGCAAAGATGAAAGTGACATACCCCCAAACCCTGACCCCCAAATCTAGCAGGTTACCTGAGACCTGAACACTTGAAGATTCCTCGCTCCTATTATCAGGAAAGAGGCTTTGTTAAATGGAAAGGGCAGGAAGAGAGAAGATAATGGGAGAATAAAAGAGGCCACATGGCCAGGGGGCAGTGGCTCATACCTGTCATCCCAGCACTTTGGGAGGCTGAGATGGGACAATAATTGAGGCCAGGAGTTTGAGACTAGCCTGGGCAACACAGCAAAATCCCATCTCTACTATAAAACATTTTTTAATTAGCTGGGCATGGCAGGGGCATACACACCTGTAGTTCCAGCTACTCTGGAGGCTGAGGTGAGAGGATCACTTGAGCCTGGGAGTTTGAAGCTGTAGTGAGCCATGATCTCACCACTGCACTCCAGCCTGGGTGACAGAGTGAGACCCTACCTAAAAAAAAAAAAAAAAAAGTACAAGTAATATTCCTTAGTCTATCTCTCTGGGGATGTGGCTGTCAGATCACTGACAACAGCCTCCCTTTTTGCCTGTCATTACTTAGAGCCTTCAGATGGGAGTGCTCTCTCCAAAAACAGAACCATACTTGGGGAAACGGTTTCACATCTTCCACATGTTGTGGTGAGCTTGTCCTGTTTCCTATTATTCTATGGGTTTGAGGTTTCAAAGCCTGCCCCCTTGAAAGTGTACCTGATTTGCTCTTCTGCTTTTGATTCTAAAGCAGACCCCAAGTGCTGCCTTAGTCAGAACCACTTAGTTTAACCACTTTTTGGGGTGAATGGTTGATGAAAGATGGGCTGGGCGAGGTGGCTCACACCTGTAATCCCAGCACTTTGGGAGGCTGAGGCAGGCGGATCACCTGAGGTCAGGAGTTTGAGACCAGCCTGGCCAACATGGTGAAACTCCATCTCTACTAAAAATACAAAAATTAGCCGAGTGTGGTGGCAGGCACCTGTAATCTTAGCTACTTGGGAGGCTGGGGCAAGAGAATCACTTGAACCCAGGAGGCGGAGGTTACAGTGACTTAAGATTGCATCATTGTGCCCCAGCCAGGGTAACAGAGCAAGACTTTGTCTCAAAAAAAAGAAAAAAGATTAGACCTGATTGCTAATCCTTTACAGTTTTGAAGGCTCCTTATGAAAATTATGTAAATGTCAAGACACTCCCATTACAATTAGTTATGAGAACAAGATTCCATATAAAACAAAGCAATTAAAAATATAAACTCCGGCCAGGCACAGTGGCTCACGCCTGTAATCCCAACACTTTGGGAGGCCGAGGAGGGCAGATCGCGAAGTCAGGAGATGGAGACCAGCCTGGCCAACATGGTGAAACCCCGTCTCTACTAAAAATACAAAAATTAGGCATGGTGGTGTGTGCCTGTAATCCCAGCTACTTGGGAGGCTAAGGCAGGAGAATCGCTTTAACCCAGGAGGCAGAGGTTGCAGTGAGCCGAGATCGCACCACTGCACTCCAGCCTGGGCGACAGAGCAAGACTGTCTCAAAAAAAAAAAAAAAAAAATATATATATATATACACACACACACACACACACACACATATATATATATATACTGTGGAGTTTATATACATATGTAAATAATATATATATTTACATATATATAAATTATATATGTAAATATATATGTAAATATATGTAATATATATGTAAATAATATATAACATATATAAATTATATATAAATAATATATATTTACATATATATAAATTATATATATCTATAAACTCCACAGTAGTCAGACACCATCTTCATTAAACTTCAAAGATTTTCAACCTTGTATAAAGACATACAATATATATTTTTTTTTAATTTTTTTTTTTTTTTGAGACGGAGTTTTGCTCTTGTTGCCCAGGCTGGAGTGCAATGGCACGATCTCGGCTCACTGCAGCCTCCGCCTCCCGGGTTCAAGCGATTCTCCTGCCTCAGCTTCCTGAGTAGCTGGGACTATGGGCACCTGCCACCACGCTCGGCTAATTTTTGTATTTTTAGTAGAGACGGGATTTCGCCATGTTGGCCAGTCTAGTCTCAAACTCCTGACCTCAGGTTATCCACCCACCTTGGCCTCCCAAAGTGCTAGGATTATAGGCATGAGCCACTGCGCCCAGCCCTATATTTTTAATTTTAACAGTAGATCCATGTAATTCTTAGGGAAGGAAGGAGCTGTCTTCTTGAGGGAGAGACTTTGCTAAACTCATAGAGAGGGAGGAGGCCTTGAGAGCGAGGATGTCAGCAGACTAGGACTTCAGAGGCAGGGAAAACCTGCTGGGCTAGAGATTAGAGGAAGAATTTGTTGTTTCTGCTCCTGGAAGGGAAGAGGAGGAGGAGAGGGAGTAGGGAGGAAAGAGGTAGGAGGAGGAGGGGGAGAGAAGCCAAGATTAGGTAGGGGAGAGAGGCGGGAACAGTATTAGATACCACCTGTTCCAATTAAAGCTATTTGCCGTTACTGGGATGTAAATACCTCCCTCCATCTCTGCAGTAAATTCTACTCCATTTACACATGGAAGCAAGATCTTAGAAGTCTAGAAAGCTAAGAAAATGAACACTCCTTAGGACAATTCACAGAAAACAAGGAGATGGGCTTTGAACTTCTGAGGCTCTGGAATTGGGCTAAGAGGACCCTAGCTGACATCTTGTTTCTTTTCTTTGTTTTTTCCTTTATCAAGTATAAATACAAATACCTCTTGTCTAGCACTGAACTTTTACTTGGGAGTTAGATGTCCTCACTTTCTTTCTTTCTTTTTTTTTTTTTTTTTGGAGACAGAGTCTGGCTCTGTCCCCCAGGCTGGAGTGCAGTGGCACCATCTCGGCTCACTGCAAGTTCCGCCTCCCGGGATCACGCCATTCTCCTGCCTCAGGCTCCCGAGTAGCTGGGACTACAGGCGCCCGCCACCATGCCCTGCTAATTTTTTTGTATTTTTAATAGAGACAGGGTTTCACTATGTTGGCCAGGATGGTCTCGAACTCCTGACCTCGTGATCCGCCCACCTCGGCCTCCCAAAGTGCTAGGATTATAGGCTTGAGCCACCGCGCCCGGCCAGATGTCCTCACTTTCTAGTTCAGCCATGGATTTCAAAAAGCCTGCCGTTTCAGAGCATTCACTTAAATACAAGTAACAAAAGTCTTTAATTGCCTGCTTACCCTAATTGCCTTAGATTAGACCTTATCTTTTCCTGTGCTCTGCTAATTCCAGCCTCTGAAATTACCTTCTTCACCTCTTTCCAGGGATAACTTTACTCTTAGTGTCCTGATTTTTAAAAGTGCTTCTTCAAGCTTTCTCACCTTTTTTCCTTCACTCAAAAGAGGGGGGAAAAAAAAAGACACACACACACACACACACACACACACACACACACACACACACACAGAGGAATATACTCTAAAGTGATTCCTGGATCATATTGTGGAATGAACAATGGTTTAAGAATCAGGAAACCCCAGTTCTAGTTTCAACTCTACCGCTAATGAGTAGTCACTCAAATTCCCAGAGTCTTTGTTTCCTCATTTATAAAATGAGAGTTTGGTGGGTCCAGTGGCTGGGTAATCCCAAGGACGCAGGAGGCCGAGGTGGAAGGATGGCTTGAGGCCAGGAGTTTGAGACCAGCCTGGGCAACATAGTGAGACCCTGTCTCTGCAAAAAAATAAAATAATTAGCCAGGTGTGGTGTTGCATGCCTGTAGTCCCAGCCACTTGGAAGGCTGACGTAGGAGGATCACTTGAACCCAGGAGGTTAAGGGGGCAGTGAGCCATGATTGTGCCACTGCATTCCAGCCTGGGCGACAGAGCACTTAAATAAATAATAATAATAGTAATAAAATGAGAGTTTGCTATGGGGCCCCATGGGTTTCTAGGCATTCACACCCCTTTCTCCCCTGATGCCTGAAGAACACAGCTGTAATTAAAATGACTTTATGTAGAATACAAAAAAAAAATCCATTACATTTGTGAATCCTAATTTTAAACCAACATAAACTAATTTATGTTTCCAATCTTTTTCTTTGAACTTTAGGAAGTATAATGAACCAAAACAGAAGAATTTATAAAACAGAGTTTCCGTAGAAGGTTCCTTGCAGGCAATATTTAATATACTTCTTATCAAATTCTGATGCACTCCTCAGGTGTTTGGGGTTTTTTAAATTTAATTTTTTTTTTTTTTTGAGACAGGGTCTCACTCTGTCACTCAGGCTGGAGTGCAGTGGCGTGAGCACAGCTCACTGCAGCCTCAACAACTCCCAGAGCTCAGGGGATCCTCCCACCTCAGCCTTCCAGGTAGCCGGGACCTGTGCACCACCAAGTCTGGCTAATTGTGTTTTTTGGGGGTATTTTTTGTAGAGACAGGGTCTCGCTATTTTGCCTGGGCTGGTCCCAAACTCCTGGCCTCAAGTGATCCTCCTGCCTCAGCTTCCCAAAGTGCTGGGATTACAGGCATGAGCCACTGTGCACGGCCGGGTGTTCATTTTATAACAATGTCTGTTTGGTTTGAATGTGCAGAACCAAAAATATCCACCGGAGAGATTTTTAACTATTTAATTCAAGCAATGAAATTCCTGGGAATTCCATTTGGAAGGAAGAATAACAAAGAATATGGGCTTTTCAGTCAGACAGACCTGGATTCTTGTGCTAAACAGTATGACTTCAGATAAGTTACTTAACCTCTCTAAGCCTCAGTTTCTTCATCTGTAAAATGGGAATAATGACACCTACCTAAATCCCCGGTATACTATATTAAGCATGTAATACATGTTCGTGCTCTCATTCGATATTATGTTATTTTTCTATTTTCTTTTCTTTTCTTTTCTTTTTTTTTAAGACAGGGTCTCACTCTATTGCCCAGGCTGGAGTGCAGTGGGGCCATCTCACTGCAACCTCTGCCTCCTGGGTTCAGATGATTCTCTTGCCTCAGCCTCCCAAGTAGCTTGGATTACAGGCACTTGCCACCACGTCCGGCTGATTTTTGTATTTTTAGTAGAGATGGGGTTTCACCATATTGGCCAGTCCGGTCTCAAACTCCTGACCTCAAGAAGTCCATTTGCCTCAGCCTCCCAAAGTGCTAGGATTACAGGCATAAGCCACCACGCCTGGCCTATTTTGCTTTCTAAGGACACAGATTGGGATGCAGATAGCCTAGGTTCAATGCCCATTGTACCACTATTTTAGTAGTCTGGTGATTTTGGCCAAGTTGTATAACCTCTCTGAGCCTCTTTTTCCTCATGTGTAAAATGGAGTTAGTAACAAGACTAACTAATGTCACTGAATTGGGAGGAGGACGTAAAGCATTAGCACAGTACCTAGCTCAAAGCTAGTGGTGGTCATAGTAGTAGTAACAGCAGTAAAAATCATACTAAGCCATCACCTGACCCCACAAGGAAAGACGAGAGAAATCTGATGGTGAGCTGTGGCTGAGAGACAGGTGGAGGAGGGACCTGCCAGGCAGCCAGAAGGCATTGGCGGGAGGCCCTGGCCCATGGAACAGGAGTCTCCTTTTCGCTTTTTCCTTGACCTTCCCCATTTCTCTTCTTCTTCCCCCTTTGTCTTTTCTATTCCTTATAGTCCGTTTCATTTCTTTTCTTTTCTTTCTTTATTTTTTTTAGACAGAGTCTCACTCTGTTGCCCAGGCCGGATGCAAGCTTGGCTCACTGCAGCCTCTGCCTCCCAGGTTCAAGTAATTCTCATGCCTCAGCCTCCCGAGTAGCTGGGATTACAGGTGTGTACCACCACGCCTGGCTAATTTTTGTATTTTTAGTAGAGATGGGGTTTCTCCATGTTGTCCAGGCTGGTCTCAAGCTATCTGCCTGCTTCAGTCTCCCAAAGTGCTGGGAGCCACTGCACCTGGCCCTTATAGTCAGTTTCCACTGTGTAAGAAACAGTGGCATCAATAGCTGTGTGGAATATGAGCCATATATTTTCAGCTCCTGCATGGCCTCCGTATAGTCTTGTGCCTATGTGTGGACTCCTCATCATTGTGGTGTTTCTTGTTTTTTCTTTTTCTTTTTTTAGAGACAGAGTCTCACTCTGTTGCCCATTCTGGAATGGAGCAGTGCAATCAGAGCTCACCGAAGCCTTGACCTCCTGGGCTCAAGTGATCTTCCTGCCTTAGCCTCCCACTTGAGTAGCTAGGACTACAGATGCACACCACCACACCTGGTTAATTTTTCAATTTTTTTGTAGAGACAGGGTCTCACTATGTTGCCCAGGCTGTTCTTGAACTCCTGGCCTCAAGCAGTCCTCCCACCTTGGCCTCCCCGAGCACTGGGATGACAGGTGTGGGTCACAGTGCCTAGCCAGTGTTTTGTTTCTTACTCCATGCTCCTAGACTGAAGAATGCATGTGTGTTGAACTCAGTGCCATGGATTATGTGCTATGTGCACTCCACAGCCTAAGAACTACAATCTTGGTTGTTGTTAATTTTTGATACCTAAAAGATGAAAAAGCCTCCCTGGGAAGAATCCTGGGGGCAAAATCAACTCTCAGGTGAGCCCGCTACTTGGAGTCTTTGCATTTCTCCTTTGCCTGGAAGAGAGCCGAGTTTACTTGTTCTGTCTTGTTGCCTCTTGTTTCATTAGGCTATCCATAATAAATTACTATGGCATTTCCAATGGAAATGATTCTACCTGCTCTTGTTCATTTAGCATTTAGACCAATGCCAAATGGCTAATTGTTTTTATTTTAACACAAAATATTTGACACAAATTAACTTCTATTCAGGACCTAGCAGAAGAGAACTGTGTTTGTGATTTATATAATATTATTAGTTATATACGTATTTGTTATAACATGTTTTAGTCACTGTTACCATTGGGGTTTAATATATATGTATGTAGGCTAGATGCAGTGGCTCATGCCTGTAATCCCAGCACTTTGGGAGGCTGAGGCAGGGGGATCACTTGAGTCCAGGAGTTTGAGATGAGCCTGGGCAACATAGTGAGACCCCACCAATCTCTACAAAAATGAAAGTTAGCTAGGTATGGTGGTGCACACCTGCGGTCCCAGCTACTGGGGAGGCTCAGGTGGGAGGATTGCTTGAGCCTGAGAGGTCGAGGCTGCAGTGAGCTATGATTGCACTACTGCACTTCAGCTTGGGTGACAGTGAGACCCTGTCTTAAAAATATATATATAACATAAAATAAGATATATGTATGTAGCGTGTGTGTGTATGTGTGTTTCATAATATGGTATTTCACCACAAACTATGCTGGAAGCCAATTTTCTAAGACACAGGTGTTTTGAAATATGGGTTCACAATGATTACTAACAACCAACCACTGAGACCTTATGGCCTTTGAATGTTTGTACCACATCCCTACCTATTTCACCTACTTGGAAGGCTGAAAGATGTAGTCACATAGTCTTGGATTTGAATTTCAAAACCCTGGCTCGAGTTGCTTAGCCTTCCTCTGCAGCTAAAAATATTACCCCAAGGTTACTTAAAAGATAAACACAAAGCCAGGCCTGTGGATTCTTTAAAACTGCGTTGGTTATTTCTTTCTAACACCTTGCCTCTATTTCCACCAGCAGCATAAGCAGGGAGTTAAAGGGAATGTTTTGCTCATAGGCGTTGACCAAAGCAGGGGCCCTCTGGAAGGTGTCCAGACAGGACTGAGCAGCTTTCTGGGCTCCTGAGCAGACAGGAGACAGCAGGGGTCCTTCTCCAGAATTCCTAGATGGAAAGTCCTTGAAGCAACTCCATCCTGAGGATTAAGCATCCTATAACCGGATGCAGCTGGGACTGGGACTAGCATCGGCCTCTTAGGCCTTCTTCTTAGAAGAAGGCCCCCCAGGGAGGACCTCCTCAGCCATCTCCTCTGCACTCTGAGCCTTCGTCTCTACCCATGACCTCAGCCCCCAACCTGTGCTTTAGGCAATTTACAGGGGTGAGTTTAAACTGTGCTTGCACTGCTAAAACCAGCAACTTTTGATTTTATGTTTTTCAAACACAATAATCCATATTTATATACAATATTACCACATCACTCTGATAACAGCAGGAGGCAGCCAAATGCCTGGACAGATAGGGGTGGGTCCCTGGTGAAATCCCACCGCCAACCTATAGACAAGCCACGCTACGAGTCAAATCCACAGACCAATTGAGAATCTGTCTTCCCATTTGGTGTGCTTTCCCCTGATTGATCCCCACCCTTCACCTATTTTACATGTACCTACCCTTTCCTAATCGGTTTTCTACACCGTTGTGCCCACCTTGGAATGGTGTCTTTTGTTTTAACCTTTTCTGTATACTCACAAACCAATCAGCATGCACTCCCCATTCTGAGTCCATAAAAAGCCCTGACCCAGCCACATGGGGAGAGAGAAACCACCCAACTGTGGGGGTGGGGAACTTCCTTACCCCTCTGCATCCCCTCTTTGCTGAAAGCTGTTCTGTCCTCAATAAAATTATCTGCCTTCAGGCCAGGCACGGTGGCTCATGCCTATAATCCCAGCACTTTGGGAGGCCGAGGTGGGCAGATCACCTGAGGTTAGGAGTTCAAGACCAGCCTGGCCAACATGGTGAAACCCCATCTCTACTAAAAATACAAAAAAAATAGCTGGGTGTGGTGGCAGACGCCTGTAATCCCAGCTACTCGGGAGGCTGAGGCAGGAGAATTGCTCGGGAGGCTGAGGCAGGAGAATCACTTGAACCCGGGAGGCAGAGGTTGCAGTGAGCCAGGATCACACCATTGCACTCCAGCCTGGGCAACAAGAGTGAAACTCCGTCTCAAAAAAAAAAAAAAAAAAAATCTGCCCTCATCACCCTTCAGTTGTCAGCGTGACCTCATTCTTCTTGGATGCTGGGGAAGAGCTCAGGACCCACCGAGTGTGGGTACACAAAAAGGCTGTCACACTGGCCTTTTGCCCTCACCAGTGGAGGGCAGCTGCCCCACGTGACCGGGCCAGGGACCGACTGAGCTGCTAACATGCTGCCGTCTATTGGGCTATGGACAACGGAACTAAAAGAACTAATTAGCACACTGACGCCCCCTCTGGGGCTTCAGGGTCATGGGCACCCTTGTCTGGGAGCCACCACGTTCCCTTGAGGTAACATGCCTGGCCTGGCCTCAGGCCCTGCACGGAGCTTGCTCCTGTGTTGGCGCTTAGAGTGGCTGACTGGGTCCCGCACTCACTCACTCGCGTGCTCCCTCCTGCAAGGGGCTGAGCACAGCAGGCCGAGTAGACAGGGCGCCCCTGCTGCAAATCTGGCAAAGGGGCCGAGAAAAATCCTGCATCAACTCCTCAACTGGGAGTCATAATAAAACGTTGAGAGGGAGATTTTTTTAAAGGGAGGAGGTGAATCTTCTACAAAGTGAAGATTGTCACAAAAAGTTAAGATGTGGTAAGATTTTTTTTTTTGTTTTTTTTTTTTTGAGACGGAGTCTCGCTCTGTCACCCAGGCTGGAGTGCAGTGGCGCAATCTCGTCTCACTGCAAGCTCCGCCTCCCGGGTTCACGCCATTCTCGTGCCTCAGCCTCTCCGAGTAGCTGGAACTACAGGCGCCCGCCACCACGCCCGGCTAATTTTTTTTGTATTTTTAGTAGAGACGGGGTTTCACCGTGTTCTTGATCTTCTGACCTCGTGATCCGCCCGCCTCGGCCTCCCAAAGTGCTGGGATTACAAACGTGAGCCACCGCGCCCAGCCGTGGTAAGATTCTTTACCACTTCACAGGCTTGTTGTGAAGAAGAAATGAATTAATAAATGCATGTTAGCATAATGTCTGGCTGTTAGGTATTTGCAGTTATTATTGTCATTGGCATTCCTAGAAGAGGGACTGGCACAAAGCAGGTGCTGTCATTGTTGTTACTATATTTATCTATTTTCCATATTCATGCTTTACCTAATGTGTTCGCTTAAGTGATCCTTGGGTTGATCCAATGGTGTTGTTTACATCAGTGATTGTTTGCAGATGTCTGCAAATAACGTGAATGGAGAACAAATAAAAAAATCAATCAGGGGCCAGGTGCAGTGGCTCACACCTGTAATCCCAGCACTTTGGGAGGCCAAGGTGGGTGGATCACCTGAGGTCAGGAGTTCAAGACCAGCTTGGCCAACATGGCGAAACCCCATCTCTACAAAAATAGAAAAATTAGCTGGGCATGGTAGCAGGTGCCTGTAATCCCACCTACTCAGGAGGCAGAAGAATAGCTTGAGCCCAGGAGGCAGAGGTTGCAGTGAGCTGAGATCGTGCCACTGCACTCTAGCCTGGGCACCAGAGTGAGACTCTATCTCAAAAAAAAAAAAAAAAAAAAAATCAATCGGAGTGAAAAACACAGGTCTGTAGACAAGCTGGTATATACAGGCTGTTCCTGTTTCTACCTCTTCTTGGGCCTTAGCCTCCTGTGGGACCCTCGTCTTTCTTGGGCCCCTCACGCTCAGTAGCCTCTTGGCATTCTCACCCACTTCTCTGTGCCCAATAAAATGACATCCAGCCTGAAAATAGGAATTTTCTATCCCCATGCAAAGTCCACCTGCAACATTGTTTCAGCCATTGCCCTGAGATGAGAAAGAAGGAGGAAGCATTGGTATGTTTATCATTAATGAACAAGGATTTTACAGGCACTGAACTAGCCCTAGGGAGATAATCATAAGATAACAGCCCCTGCCCTCAAGAGCTTCCAGGCTACAGGGGAGAGTTTCCGGCCCAGGAAGGGAGAAGTTCCAGGAATCTTGGGCGGGCAGTTGTATTAAGGTTCATGCCTCTCCCCACTGGGACTGGAAACCTAGCAGGAAATGTCAGGTTGGAGGTACCTGTGGGACCACAAGTATACGAGTTCAGAAGAGGGCTGAATAGATGGGCCTGGAGCCCAGGGAACAGCAGGGCAACAGAAACACTGCCAGCCATGGAAGATTCAGGCACTGATTGGCCAGAAAGCAGGCCAAGAACAGAACCCTGGAGAATTCCAGTGTCAAACGCGTGGCCTTGCATTTCTCTTCTATTTCCTTCGCTTTAAAGACACAATAATGGCACATCAGGATATTGGGTAAATACCTCTAGAAAAAGAACAGAAAGCTCAACTGATGAGAAAAATATCTTTGAATTAGCTTATCCCATCCCTCTTCATAGGGACAGATGGAGGATTTGAAAATTCTTTTGTTGTTGTTGTGTTTTTTTTTTTTTTGGATGAAGTCTCACTCTGTCGCCCAGGCTGGAGTGCAGTGGTGCAATCTCGACTCACTGCAACCTCCGCCTCCCAAGTTCAAGTGATTCTCCCGTCTCAGCCTCCCCAGTAGCTGGGATTACAGGAGTGCACCACCACGCCCAGCTAATTTTTTTGGTATTTTTAGTAGAGATGGGGTTTCACCATGTTTGCCAGGCTGGTCTCGAATGCCTGACCTTAGGTGATCCGCCTGCCTTGGCCTCCCAAACTGCTGGGATTACAGGCGTGAGCCACCACGCCTGGCTGGAATATTCTTATGATGATGTTCCAGGGCAGCACTAGGAATGCTGATGGACGGCATGGCCGTTGGCAACGTCCACCTACCAGAAAGCAGACAGCTGCAGCAGAGGAGCCTGCACATTCGTAAAGGGTCATTCATGTTGGTGTCGTTTGTAAAAGCAAGACATTGAAAATGGCCCAAATATCTATCGATATGGTTCATCTGGATGTGAACTGCTCTACAGCCATTGAAAGACTAGGGAAGTTCTTCCTGTATTAATTTGGGTTTTTGTTGTTGTTGTTGTTGTTTTGTTTTGTTTTGTTTTGAGATGGAGTCTCACTCCGTTGCCCAGGCTGGAGTGCAGTGGTGCGATCTCGGCTCACTGCAACCTCCACCTCCCAGGTTCAAGCGATTCTCCTGCCTCAGCCTCCTGAGTAGCTGGGATTACAGGCACCTGCCACCACGCCCAGCTAATTTTTGTATTTTTAGTAGAGATGGGGTTTCACCATTTGGTCAGGCTGGTCTCAAACTCCTGACCTCAGGTGATCCGCCCACCTTGGCCTCCCAAAGTGCTGGGATTACACGTGTGAGCCACTGCGCCCGGCCTCGTGTATTGATTTGTAACAGTCACACACACACACACACACTCACACACACACACACTCACTCCATACATAGCCTCTCACATATATAGTGAGCAAACAGCAGTGGTGTTCACAGCGTGCTGCCAGTTGTGTGAAAAAGGAGAGGGGGACAGTACATTTGCGTTTTATGTCTATGTTTGCTCACCTACATATACAATATCACTGGAAGTAGACAAAACAAAACAGAAAAACAAAAACACAACCCTGGTAACTTTGAGAAAGGGAACTAGGAGGCTCGAGGATGAGGTGGGGGGAGATTTTTCACTGAATGCTTTTGTACCTTTTGAATATTGAACTATGTAGAAAAGTAACCTATTCAAAAAATAAACAAGCTTAATTATTTTCAAAGAGTGAGAAAAGCAAAAATAATCCCTGAGGAGCCATAGGAAAAATGCCCTTTAGGGAAGATTTTCAAGGAGAATAGAGGTGTCATGAAATGTGCCTTCCTGCATCTCGAGGTGCTCAGAAGTTAAACCATGTGAAACTAGGCCTCGGTCGTCCCGCTAAGATGCTTCTTGCTGTTAAGTCTATGTGCTTCGAAGACGGACCTTTCTGGGGGAAGAAGGTGGGGGTGGATTCACAGCCAGGGGAAAAGATCAGCAGGAAAGAAAAGGTTTGGGAGACCTCAACATTGGTACAGAAGAAACTTCTAGTTACTTCAACCAGATAGTCAGGTGCTATAGAGCAGGATCCAGAACTGTAAGATTTTTACCCTTTTATAAAACTTCCCCATGTTTTCTCCCTTAAATCTTGTCTTTTCTTTTGTAATAATGGACATGAAAGTCTCAAAATGAAGAGGGTCTGTGAGCTTGTGTTCCGGGACCACAAGGAATGGTGGCCGGAAGACCGTCTTCCCTCAGCCCATCTTGGAGGGAAGAGAAATGCCATAGTCTGGATGGGTGGTGACAGCTACCAAGAGGAGAGGAGAGCAGGGGAGGCCCTGGGGCCTGCCACGGTGAAAAGGGAGGGCTGTGAGGAGCCTGCCTGGACCTGTGAACTGCCTGGGGACTCAGGAGAAAGGGGTTTTGCAAATGCAGTGACAGATAAGCGTTGCACGGTAATAGGATTAAATTTGAAACTGTTACAGGTGAGATGTGACTAGCCCATTCTTGTATCATAGAGAGCTAGGCCTTTTCTTCATTTAATAGGTATTATTTTATTTTATTTATTTATATTTTTTGAGAGGGAGTTTCACTCTTGTTGCCCAGGCTGGAGTGCAATGGCGCGGTCTTGCTCACTGTCACCTCTGCCTCCCGGGTTCAAGAGATTCTCCTGCCTCAGTCTCCTGAGTAGCTGGGATTACAGGCACCCACCACCGTGCCCAGCTAATTTTTTTCATTTTTAGTAGAGACAGGGTTTCACCATGTTGGCCAGGCTGGTCTCAACTCCTGATCTCAGGTGATCCGCCCACCTCAGCCTCCCAAAGTGCTAGGATTACAGGCATGAGCCACTGCGCCTGGCCATTCAACAGGTATTATTTTTATCTTCATTGTTACTAAAAGAGCATAGAGGAACCTTCCTGCTTATTTTCTTACCTTATGCTGATCTTGAAACAGCAATGAAAATACTTCTGCTACAGGGACCTTAAACAACACCGAAAACTTCAAACGAGGGAAGATAATTTACTCCCATCTCTTACCCCTTTTCCTTTTTGATGCTAACAACTTGCTACTTTAACCCAAGTTTTGCCCACTATTTCCCAGAAAAATCAACAAACATGTCTGCACCTACTATAGGCAGACACCTGTCGATTCAATGAAGTGTAAGCTTCCAGCTTTGGCTGAGCACAGTGGGCCTGTAATCCCAGCACTTTGGGAAGCCAAAGCGGGAGGATTGCTTGAGCTCGGGAGTTCAGGACCAGCCTAGGCCACATAGGAAGACCCTCATCTCTAGAAAAAAAAAAAAAGTAAAAAAGTTAGCCAGGCATGGTGGTGCATACCTGTAGTCCCAGCTACTTGGGAGGCTGAGGTGGGAGGATTGCTTGAGCCCAGGAGGTCGAGGCTGCAGTGAGCTGTGATTGTGCCATTGCATTCCAGCCTGGGAGACCGATTGAGACCCTGTCTCAAAAATAAAATAAAATACAGATTTCAATTTTTCTTGCAGGGAGTTTGCAGTCTTATTGGGGGACAAAGAATTACACTTAGAAGTGAGTACTAATGCTTTAGAGCATACGTTCAACACGAAGCCAGAGAAGTTGATAATAAAGGCTTCAGGAATCCACCTGCTGGAAACTTCCTGTGGATGGAGACATGCAAGCTTCTTGCAGGAAGGCAGGCCTGGAAGGACAGGTTAGACTGTCGGGGAGGACTACAGAGAGCACTTCAGGCAGGTGTGGAGCTTCCTTGTGGAATGAGAGGGTGCATGTTAGCTGGAGGGGAGGACCAGGGAGCTGTCATCGGCGGTTGTCGTTGCTGAGTCAATGAAAGTCTAAAGTAGGATTTTCACAGCCTTACAGAAACCCTGTATATTGCAAACATACCCGCCACGGTGTTAAGAGAGATGTGACAAGGACTCTGATCTGACTCCTGTGACTTGCCAGCTTAGTATGGAGTAACGGGGGGGCATTGTGCTCAGGGGAGGCTACAGTATCTGTGTTCAACCCAATCCTCTTAGGTCTCTCCTTGCACAGTTGGAACCAAGATAAGGGCGAACTTTAAAGAGTGCCTCACTCTCCCTTCAAGCTCAGCTCGGATTATTTCTTTCTTTTCCTCTCTCCATTCTCTTCCCTTTCCTGCTCGCGGCCAGATGTCAAGGAGAAATCCCTTCCCGCTGTGAGTTTCGGTTGTGATGTCAACCTGTGACATTTGCCTTTTTAGAGAGATCATGTGCATGTATTGATTAATGGAGAGTGTAAATTATGGGAACGGGCTGGGCACGGTGGCTCACGCTGATAATCTCAGCACTTTGGGAGGTGGAGGCGAGAGGATCAAAGAATTCAAGACCAGCCTGGGCAACATAGGGAGAAATATCTATTTTTAAAAATATTTAAAATTAAAATATGGGAATGATGCCAATACTCTAATCTAAAAATCCCAAGTCTCCAGCCCCAGCTGTGACACTTTTTATTTAGCTGTGTGAACTTGGACTGTCACTCAAATTCCTCAGTTTCATTTATTTGCAAAATGAAACTTATTAATACTGTCCTCTCTACCGCATGTGACCTTGAGGTTCAGATGAAATAATGTTAGTGACAGCACTTTGGACGCTAAAGACTGTATTATTTGTAGCTCAGAGTGAAGATTGCATGGGGGCAGAGGGGAGTGAAATTGGGAAATCTCAACAAATCCCATCCAGCCCTATAATTTTGTAAAATTGTTTTATGTCATTAAAAATAAGTTTAACTAGATAGCTCCTTTGGTGTTTCAACAACTCTCGCTTTTATGATTCCTTTTTCCTTTCTAGATGTCCCTAAGTTCCAGCTCTCCCCTAAAAGTTCCAGCTCATCTCGCCTGGCCTCCCCCTGAGTCAGTGGGACTCCCAGCCACTGCCACCACAGCTGAAATTCTCATGCAGCGTCTTCACAGGCACCCTGGGCCCCAAGCATGACTCATCCAGGTTCCAGAGCCAAAGTGGACTGAACATGGAAAGACTTTTATTATAGAAATGACAAGATGCTTTGCACGGTGGAGAGCTGAATTCACTTGGCTCCCATTAGAAACTCTTTCAGCTTAAGTACTTATTGTGGTAGTGAGTCCTACAGTATTTCAGTAAAAAGGGATTCATGGCATAAATGCGGACAGATTTACGGATGTAGAAACATGATGATAGATATCATGAGGTTGGTGATGGGACATATGATGGCACCATTGGTAATATTGGGTGGGTGAGGCAGGTCCCAGAAGGATACAAGCTCACTCCCAAGGCTGCATGAGCAGTCGAATGGAGGGGCTGCTTACCGTGGTATCTTAGTTTGCTAGGGCTGCACCACAGACCGGGAGCCTTCAACAACAGGAATTTATTTCCTTGCAGTTCTGGAAGCTAGACTTCCAAGATCTGGCAGGGTTGGTTTCTCCTGAGGCCTCCCTGTGGGCTTGTAGATGCCGTCTTCTCCCTGCACCCTCATGTGGTCATCCCTCTGTATATGTCTGTGTCTTAATTTTTCCTTCTCCTTCTTTCTTTTTTTTTTTTTTTTCTTTTTTGAGATGGAGTTTCACTCTTTTTGCCCAGGCTGGAGTGTAATGGCACAACCTCGGCTCACTGCAACCTCCGCCTCCCGGGTTCAAGCAGTTCTCCCACCTCAGCCTCTGGAGTAGCTGGGATTACAGGCATCCGCCACCACGCCCAGCTAATTTTTTGTATTTTTAGTGGAGACGGGGTTTCGCCACGTTGGACAGGCTGGTCTCGAACTCCTGACCTCAGGTGATCCACCGGCCGTGGCTTCCCAAAGTGCTGGGATTAGAGGCGTGAGCCACCATGCCTGGCCTTAATTTCTTCTTAAAAGGACACCAGTCCTATTGGGTTACAGCTCATCCTAACCACCTCATTTAACCCTAACCACCTCTTTAAAGTCTCTATCTCCAAATACAGTCACATCCTGAGGTCCCAGGGGTTAAGATTTCTGTATAGAATTTGTGGGAGACATAGTGTAGCCCATAACACATGCTGTGGGCAGAGTTAAGAGAATGAAGAAGGAGCTGGGTACAGTGGTTCACACCTGTAATCCTAGCACTTTGGGAGGCTGAGGTGGGCATATCGCTTGAGCCCCTGAGTTCAAGACCAGCCCAGGCAACATGGTGAAACCCCATCTCTAAAAAAAAAAAAAAGAAGAAGAAAAAGAAAAAAAAAGAAAAGAAAAAATTAGCTGGGCATGGTGGTACACGCCTGTAGTCCCAGCTACTCTGGAGGCTGAGGCATGATGAGAATCGCTTGAGCCCGGAAGGCAGAGGTTGCAGTGAGCTGAGATGGCGCCACTGCACTCCAGCCTGGGCAACAAAGTGAGACTCTGTCTCAAAATAAATAAATAAAAAGAGCATGAAGAAGGGCTGGTGAAGTGCCCAGGAACTGGCAACAGCAGAAAACCTTACCATCCCTTAGGCTGGAGAGGCAAAGGGGAGAGAGAAGGTGGAGTTCCTGGGGCCAGTGAGAGCTGTAGCCACGGAAGAGGTGCCATCCACCAGAACATGTGCAGTGTGGCCGAGCAACACAGCCACATCAAAACTGAAGCCTGGGAGCTGGGTGCAGTGGCTCACACCTGTAATCCCAGCACTTTGGGAGGCTGAGGTGGGCACACTAGAGCCTAGGAGTTTGAGACCAGCCTGGGCAACATAGTAAGACTCCATCTCTAGAAAACAAAACCAAACAGCAACAACAAAAAAATCCAAGCCCTAGCAGGGAGGGAAGAGGGAGAAGACCCCACCTCTCTCCCTTCCCAGCCTTCGTCACTTTCAACAGCACCTCCCTTTGATTAAACCCATCTGGAAGTCACAACAGAGAACCCCAGGGTGCTGGCAGATGCCAGCTTCCCAAGGCAGAGACAAGGCTGGCAAAGGTGGCCCGTGGGTCTGGGTGGGGAGGGTGGGCTATAAGTGGGATGCTGGGGAATGACCAGCACAGCGGAAGAAAAGCACACACTTCCAGGGGAGGAACTGCCACTGTGTTTGAGCAATGGGAAAGGGCTTGGAGGAGTTAGTGGAAAACAGAAAATATCACTTAGCTGCAAATGTATTAGTCATACATTCTGAACTAAAACACCTACTCATGTAACCAATTCAATGTCCTAGAAGTTGCCATTCTAGGATTTTTTTTTCTTTTTCTTTTTTTTTTTCTTGAGACAGAGTCTTACTCTGTTGCCCAGGCTGGGGTGCAGTAGTGCGATCTCGGCTCACTGCAACCTCCACTTCCCAGGTTCAAGCAGTTCTCCTGTCTCAGCCTCCTGAGTAGTTGGGATTACAGGCGTCTGCCACCATGCCTGGCTAATTTTTGTATTTTTAGTAGAGATGGGGTTTCACCAGGTTGGTCAGGCTGGTCTCGAACTCCTGACCTCAGGTGATCCACCTGCCTCGGCCTCCCAAAGTGCTGGACAGGCGTCTTCCACCACGCCTGGTTAATTTTTGTATTTTTAGTAGAGATGGGGTTTCACCATGTTGGTCAGGCTGGTCTCGAACTCCTGACCTCAGGTGATCCACCCACCTCGGCCTCCCAAAGTGCTGGGATTACAGGCATGAGCCACCACGCCCAGCCTCTAGGATTCTTATTTATCTAGGTAAAGCAGAATGATAGAAAAACAAATGTTAGCTGGGTGCAGGGGCTCATGCTTATAATCCCAACACTTTATGAGGCCAAGTTTGAGCCTAGGAGTTCCAGATCAGCCTGAGTAACATAGGGAGACCTTGATTCTACAAAAAACCAAAGAACAATTAGCCAGGTAGCATGTGCCTGTGGTCCCGGCTACTCAGGGGGCTGAGGTGGGAGGATGGCTTGGGCCCAGAAAGTCAAGGCTACAGTGAGCTGTGATTGCGCCACTGCCATCCAGCCTGGGCAACAGAGCAAGACTCTGTCAAAAAACAAAAAAAAAGAAGAACAATAGGCTGGGCACCGTGGCTCACGCTTGTAGTCCCAACACTTTGGGAGGCTGAGGCGGATGGATCACTTTAGGCCAGGAGTTCGAGACCAGCCTGGCCAATATGTGGAAACCCCATCTCTACTAAAAATACAAAAATTAGCCGGGTGTGGTGGCAGGCACCTGTAGTCCCAGCTACTCGTGAGGCTGAGGCAGGTGAATCGTTTGAACCCAGGAGGTGGAGGTTGCAGTGAGCCGAGAACGCGCCACTGCACTCCAGCGTGGGTGACAGAGTAAGACTGTCTCAAACAAACAAACAAAAGAATACACACACACGTTTGCCAGGCTTGTAATGTTGAGCACTTGTGTCCTTCTGCTACATACTGTAAATATATACTTTTGCATGGTTTAAGATAGTGGCCCGGGAAAATGGCCCCAGGCACAGTGGTATTGATGCCCAAATGATAGGTGGGTTCGTTGATTTGTTTGTCCCATCCAGGGTGAAGCGAATGTGTCTCCCTGAGTTGAGACCTTGTGTTCCTCCCACGTGTTCCAAAAGAAGATGGCTGTCAGGAAGGGTTTCCTCCTGGGCGGCCCCCAAAAGCCAGAGACAAACGGATATGCTGGGATGGCCTGCAGCTCCGCATGTCCGACCCCCTTTGTCCCCGTGCACTCTTTGATTACATCATGAGCCTGTCACATTGCAGGCAGATGTTTGAATGCACCAGACCAGAGTCTGTTCCCAGCCCCTTTCAGAATAAGCCAAGATCCCCTGGGGCAAGGACATGTCAGGAGAAAGAAGGGCTCCTCCAGTGCCAGAGGCTGCATGTTGTCTTTTTTTTGAGATAGGACCTCTCTGTGGCCCAGGCTGAGTGCAGTGGCGCCATCACAGCTCACTGCAGCCTCGATCTCCCAGGTTCCAAGCGGTCCTCCCACCTCAGCCTCCTGAGTAGCTGGGATTACAGGCATGTGCCACCACACTCAGATAATTTTTTAATTTTTTGTAGAGATGGGGTCTCCCTATGTTGCCCAGGCTGGTCTTGAACTCTTGGGCTCAAGCAATCTTCCCGCCTTGGCCCCCCAAAGTGCTGGTATTCCAGGCGTGAGCCCCCGCGCCTGGCCTGCGTGTTGTCTTAAGCTGTATTTGGGTTATCTGTTTCTGTGTAACAAACCACCCTGAATGCACTTGCTTGCGACAAGTCCGTCATTTTCCTCATGAATCTGCGGTTTGGGCTCTGTGGGGAGGGCTTGTCTCCAACCCACACAGCATCCTCTGGGTCCTCTCAACCGAGGGCTGCAGGATCCATGTCTGAGGGGATACAGGGACATGGCTGGAAAGTGGGTGTGTGCCACCCACTGAGAGCTCAGCCAGGACTGAGGGCGGGGCCTCTTTACCTCTCCGTGTGGCCTGGGGTTCTCATTGCAGGGGGGGTGGGTTCTAAGGATGAGGGTACCCAGAGAGAGCCAGATTGAACTGGAATCAGCTTTGAGGTCCCAGCCTTGGAAATCTCCTAGTCTCTTCCACCATCCCCAGTTGGCTAGAGGGGCTTGTCCAATTTTAAGCAGAGAGGACACAGACTTGGGAGAGCTGCAAGGTTCTAGAAGAACATATGGGATGGGAAATAGTCTTGTGATCATTTTGGGGTAGACTCTGTGCCTCAGGATGGTTCCCTGGGCAACCCTTGCCATACATAGGACACAGGCATGTGCAGTAGGACACATCTCCCATTGTGGTAGGAACCAGGTAACGGTTGGTAAACTGTGTGGATACTTATTCATTCAGCAAAAAATTTTTTTTTTTTTGAGACGAAGTATTGCTCTTTTCCCCATGCTGGAGTGCAATGGTGTGATCTCAGCTCACTGCAGCCTCTGCCTCCCGGGTTCAAGCAATTCTCCTGCCTCGGCACTCCCCCTCCCCAAGTAGCTGGGATTACAGGAACGTGCCACCATGCCTGGCTAATTTCTGTATTTTTAGTAGAGACAGGGTTTCACCATGTTGGCCAGGCTGGTCTAGAACTCCTGACCTCAGGTGATCCACCCCCCTCAGCCTCCCAAAGTGCTGGGATTACAGGCATGAGCCACCACGCCTGGCCACATTCAGCAAAACTTTATGAACGCACACTTTGCACCGGACTCCATGCGAGTCTCTGGGAATACAGGTATGAGAAAGAAACTCTTCCTGCCTGCAACGACTGATCACAGCTGTGAAGGAGACAGAGCAGCCAGGCTGTGAGAGCTCACAGAAGGAAGAAGTAAGCCACTCCACGGGGCATTACAGAAGTGATGTCCAAGCAGAAACTCCAAATGGGTCAGGCACGGTGACTCACGCCTGTCATCCCAGCACTTTGGGAGGCCGAGGCAGGTGGATCACTTGAGGTCAGCAGTTCGAGATCAGTCTGGCCAACAGGGTGAAAACCTGACTCTACTAAAAAAGTACAAAATTTAGCCAGGCGTGGTGGCACCGCCTGCAGTCCCAGCTACTCGGGAGGCTGAGGCACTAGAATTGCTTAAACCCAAGAGGCAGAGGTTGCAGTGAGCCGAGATTGCACCACTGCACTCCTGCCTGGGTATCAGAGTGAGACCCTGTCTCGAAAAAAAAAAGAAAAAGAAACCCGGGATGGGATGAATGGTATTTCATAGTAACTAGGAGGTGAGTATACAAGGAGGAGCATTCCAGAGAGAGGAAGGAGAGGAATAAAATAAGTAGAGACCCCAGGCCAAACCTGGGTGACCAAGCATCCTGGTTTGCCAGGGCTATCCTGGCGTTAGCACCACAAGATCCACATCCAGGAAGCCCCTTGTCACTGTGAGTGGTCCTTGTAAAATGTCCAGTGCAGCTGGAGCCTAGAGAAGTGGGGCTGGGTTGCAGCAGGGTTGGAAAAGAGAGATAGCCGAAAAGGTAGCTAGGAGCCCAAACAGGAAGCCAAGCCAAGGAGTCAAGACTTTATCTCCAAGATCGCTGAGGAATCAGGACAGGATTTTAAAGAGGAGAGTGACTTGCTAGGACTTGCATTTGAAAGAGCTCTGGCTTCTGGATAATGCAGGAGAGGCGCAACACTGAAGACCAGTTTGGGGCCATCACAGTTTTCCAGGGAAAAGATGCTGGTGACTTGAACTGAAAGTAGTGGAGGAAGGTGGAGAGAAAACAAGGAGGTTGTAGAATGTCTTCAGGAGAAATAGCAGAACTTAGAATTTTCTTGGCCGGGTGCAGTGGCTCAGACCTGTAATCCCAGCACTTTGGGAGGCCGAGGCGAGCAGATCACGAAGTCAGGAGATTGAGACCATCCTGGCCAAGCTGGTGAAACCCCATCTCTACTAAAAATACAAAAATTAGCTGGGTGTGGTGGCACGCACTTATAATCCCAACTACTTGGGAGGCTAAGGCAGAAGAATCGCTTGAACCAGGGAGGCAGAGGTTGCAGTGAGCCATGACCGCGCCACCGTACTCCAGCCTGGCAACAGAGAGATACTCAGTCAAGAAAAAAAAAAAAAAGAAAAGAAAAGAAAAGAAAAGAATAGAAAAAAAAGAACTTTCTTAGAGGTAGGAGGAGAGAGGAGGAGAAATTAAGGACTCTTAGTTTTCTGGCTTGGGAAACTGGGGTTTTGGGAGGTAATTAGGATGGTTTGGAAATATCTTCCCCACACCACCCTACCCCAGAATGCCAACAAAGCAGTGATGCTTCTGCTTCCCATGCAGCTCTTGTTGCCTTAAAAGTCATCTCAGTTGTTGAGCAACTGACCTAGAAGCCTCAGACAGAGCCGTGAGACTTACAGAAACTTCAGGATACAAAGGAGGTTCGGAGGGCAAGGGGGAAAGTGACAGGTATTTATTAAAACCAGATACTTCCTCAACTATTTTTGTGCTCTATCTTATCCAATCTTCACAAGAATCTTATGAGGTAATAGATTTTTTTATCCTCATGTGCTGAAAGTGGCCACAGCTATGAAGAAGCAGAGCTGGGATGTCAACCCAGATGTGTTTGACTCCGAAGATCTGCTCTTTCCACCTTGCAGCTTCTGCAGAAACTCCGGTTTCTATCTGCCTGGGTATTTCTCCCTATCTCCTGCCATGCTTTGATTCCACCTTCATTCAGCATTTGTGCTGAGAAGCAGTACTTCCAAGGAAGAGAGGTCAGCACCAGGCCTGGGTTGGTGGCTAACGCCTGTCATCCCAGCCCTTTGGAAGGCTGAGGCGGGAGAATCGCTGGAGGCCAGGATTTTTAGACCAGTCTGGGCAATATGGTGAGACCACGTGTCCACAAAAAAATTTTTTTAAAAATTAGCTGAGCATGGTAGTGCATGACTGTAGTCCCAGCTACTTGGGAGGCTGAAGCAGTAGGGGTCACTTGCACCCAGGTGTTCAAAGCTGCAGGAGTTCGAGACTCTAGTCTGAGTAACAGAGCAAGACTCTGTCTCTAAATAAAACAAACAAGCAAAAGCCAAATAAAAAAAGAGAGGTCAGTTCCAGTACAGTAAAGAAGGATGCATGGCCGGGCGCAGTGGCTCATGGCTGTAATGCCAGCACTTTGGGAGGCTGAGGTGGGTGGATCACTTGAGGTCAGGAGTTTGAGACCAGCCTGGCCAACATGGCAAAACCCCGTCTGCACTAAAAATACAAAAATTAACCGGGTGTGGTGGTGGGCACCTATAATCCTAGCTACTTGGGAGAGGGAGGCAGGAGAATCGCTTGAGCCTGGGCAGCGGAGGTTGCAGTGAGCCGAGATTGGGCCACTGCACTTCAGCCTGGGCGACACACACACACACACACACACACACACACACACACACGTCTGCCAAGCCTGTAATGTCGAACACTTGCATTCTTATGCTACAAAAAAAAAAAAAAAAAGAGAGAGAGAGAGAGAGATAGAAGGATGCAGACCAAGGGTTGGGAGCGTCACCTCCTCACCTTAGAGCGTCACCAGCTCTAAGAGGATGGCAGAAGGCTGCTCTCAGAAACAGAGATTTCAAGAGTTACTTAATCCTTTGTAACTCATCCCTACCCTGATTATATTTGCAAAATCCTAAAACCAGAGGACCTATATAAGTTTCTTTGCGTGCATGACGGACAGCGGAAGCTATGGAGGCAGTGCCCCTGCCATCAGCCAATTTAGGAAAGGGAGAGTTCAGGGGATGAAACTCAAGAGAGAGACAGCTATGGGAAGGGCACTACTGAGAAGACAGGGAAATTGTGAGTTCTGGGGTCCTCGCTCCAAAGGACTAGGGAACCCGACAGCTAGACCTATGTGGTTGGCCCTCCCAGGTCCAGACAAGCGGAAGCTGGTACCATTAAAAAACCCGAGTGCTGGCTGGGCGAGGTGGCTCACACCTGTAATCTCAGCACTTTGGGAGGCCGAGGTGGGCGGATCACTTGAAGTCGGGAGCTCAAGATGAGCCTGGCCAACATGGTGAAACCCCGTTACTACTAAAAATACAAAAATTAGGTGGGCGTGGTGGTGGGCGCCTGTAATCCCAGCTACTCGAGAAGCTGAGGCAGGAGAATCACTGGAACCCAGGAGGCGGAGGTTGCATTGAGCTGAGATTGCGTCGCTGCACTCCAGCCTGGGCTACAGAGTGAGACTCCGTCTCCATACACAAACAAACAAACAAACAACAAAAAAACACACACACACAAAACCCCAGTGCCATCTCAAGCTCCTCCTTAACCAGCCAGGTTTACATTTTGATGTGAATATGGACTTCTTTCCCCTCCGAAGTCTTGATCTTGCCGTATTCACGTTATATATACTCTGTCCATTTTGCTCAATCTGTCTTCTACTCGAGTGATTTCTGCATGTATCTTATTCCCCCACTAGGTTGGGAATTCTTCAAAGGATTCCAGTTTCATTCATTCCATATTTCCACATTTTCTTTCACGTAGTAGACACATGATTGGCGTTTGACAGTAGCACTGTCACGGAATGTCTTCGGAAGATCCGAAATGTGCATTTCTCAGCAGGCTTCTGTAGTCACTGACACCAGCGGAGAATGGACACAAGAGGGCGCTCCTTCCCCTCTTATTTGAGTTCAGGGCACGTCGCTGCTACCCATTTGTGTCTCAAAAACTCAAACAGGACTGACGTTCCTGAAAACACAGCTTTCACCACTACTGGGGAGGGGCTCTGGGAAATTTTCAATATATATGCTTACACCCTTAGAGAATCACTCACTTATTCCACTCAAGTCTTTGATTCCATTAGAATCATTCAAGCAAATAATCACATTGTCAGTTTTTGAACAACATATAGTCTAAAGAAACATAACCACTTTAAAAAGTAACCAACTGGCGGGGCGCGCTGGCTCACACCTGTAATCCCAGTACTTTGGAAGGCCGAGGCGGGTGGATCACAAGATCAGGAGATTGAGACCAGCCTGGTCAACATGTTGAAACTTCGTGTCTACTAAAATACAAAAATTAGCTGGGCGTGGTGGCGACGCACCAGTAGTCCCAGCTACGCGAGGGGCTGAGGCAGGAGAATCAGTTGAACCCGGGAGGCACACCACTGCACTTCAGCCTAGCCACAGAGCAAGACTCCGTCTCAAAAAAAAAAAAAAAAAAAGTAACCAACCACGTCACACCCATTAGGATGGCTGTTATCAACAACAGACAAAACAGAAAATAAGTTTTCGAGGAGGTGGAAAAATTAGAATCTTTGTGCATTGCTGATGGGAATGTAAAATTGTGCAGCTGCAATTAAAAAAACAAACAAGCAAACAAACAGTATGGGCCAAGAGCGGTGGCTCACACCTGTAATCCCAGCACTTTGGGAAACCAAGGCAGGCAGATCATTTGAGGTCAGGAGTTCAAGACCAGCCTGGCCAACGTGGTGAAACACTGTCTCTACTAAAAATATAGAAAATCAGCCAAGTGTGGTGGTGTGTGCCTATAATCCCAGCTACTCAGGAGGCTGAGGCAGGAGAATTGCTTGAGCCTGAGAGGCAGAGGTTGCAGTAAGCTGAGATCATGCCACTGCACTCCAGCTTGGGTGACAGAGCAAAACTCTCTCCAAAAACAAACAAACAAAACACAATATGACGTTCTTCAAGAAACTAAACAATTTCCATGTGACCCAGTCATCACACATCTGGGGAAATACACAAAAGGACTGAAAGCAGGGGCTCAAACAGATGTTTGTACACCCATGTTCACAGTAGCATTCTTCACAACAGCCCAGAGATGGAAGCAGCCCAAGGGACCATTGAGAGATGAATGGAGAAGCAAAATGTGGTCCATCCATACCGTGGAATATTATTCAGCCTTAAAAAGGAAGGAAATTCTGACCCATGCTACAACATGGATGAACCTTAAGGACATTACACTGAGTGAAATAAGCCAGATACAAAAAGAAACGTGAATCTTTTTTTTTTTTTTTTTTGAGACAGAGTCTGTCTCTGTTACCCAGGCTGGAGGGCAGTGGCACGATCTTGGCTCACTGCAACCTCTGCCTCCCAGGTTCAAGTGATTCTCCTGCCTCAGCCTCCCGAGTAGCTGAGACTACAGGCATGTGCCACCACTCCCGGCTAATTTTTGTATTTTTAGTAGAGATGGGGTTTCACCAGGCTGGTCTTGAACTCCTGACCTCAAGTGATCCGCCTGCCTCAGCCTCCCAAAGTGCTGGGATGATAGGCGTGGGACACCACACCCGACTACAGGAAGGTGAATCTTGACCTAAGCCTGGAAGCAAGAAGGGTGATGCTTGAATAGACACAGAGGAGGAGGTAACAGTAGTAGCAAGAGGACGAAGGGAGGAAAGAGTTTGCTACCAGAGCCTTTGTGTGTTCCTGCGTACAGAAGTGATATGATAAAAGAAATATTTTTAGAAGATTCGTGGGACATAGGATAGATCTGAGGGAGAAAAACTGTAGGTAGATAAATGACTTTAGATGCTGCAGCAATAATTTGGGACTAGATTAGGGACAGTGGTATTGATGAAAATAAATGGATGGATTAGGCTGGGCAAGGTGGCTCATGCCTGTAATCCCAGCACTTTGGGAGGCCGAAGCAGGCGGATTGCTTGAGGTCAAGAGTTCGACACCAGTCTGGCCAACATGGCGAAACCCATCCCTACAAAAAATACAAAAAAAAAAAAATTAGCCGAGGATGGTGGCACATGCCTTTAATCCCAGCTACTTGGGAAGCTAAGGCACGAGAATTGCTTGAGCCTGGGAGGCGGAGGTTGCAGTGGGCCAAGATCATGACACTGCACTCCAGCCTGGGTGACAGAGTGCGACTCCATCTCAAAAAAGAAATGGATGGATTAAAATGATGGACCTTGAGAAAAAACAAAACAAAACAAAACAAAACAAAACAGGGTGGGGGTTGGAGGGTGAGTCAAGGAAGTAGAGCCCAAATTGATTACCAAGGGTCGATAAAGGCTCTAGCCCAGACTTCTGGAAGGCTGGTGCCAAAACTCCCCATACGGCATCTACATTCCAATTGCTGCATGTTGTTAAACAAAGTAAATATAATCCGACAGGTTTTTCCACATGTCCTATGAGTGACTTGCAGACTTTCATAAAATATTAAAGTTTTAGTCTTTGATCATTTTGTTTCTTTTCTAAGTCACTCCCTTCTTTAAAGAAGGATACATTTATCTCCGCTTTCCCTACAGCCTTGCTATGGATTGATTCTTCCGTGCCCATGAGAAAACCAAGCTGTTGTAAATATGATCTGCTGTGGCCAAATCTTTATGATTTATTTGCCACTTGTCCATTCATTTTGTCATCTACAAGGCTAGCAGAGAAAATGCATTGGCATTAATGGGGCACATATTAGAAATACAGAAGCTTGGTCCCCACCCCAAGCCTAATGAATCAGAATCCCCATGATTTGTTTTCTTTACTTTTCTTTCTTTTTTTTTTTTTTTTTTTGAGACAAGAGTCTTGCTCTGTTTGTTGCCCAGGCTGGAGTACAGTGGCGTGATCTCAGCTCAGTGCAACCTCTGCCTCCCAGGTTCGAGTGATTCTCCTGCCTCAGCCTCCTGGGTAGCTGAGATTAAAGATGCGCACCATCATGCCCGGCTAATTTTTGTATTTGTGTAGAGATGGGGGTGTCACCATGTTGGTCAGGCTGGTCTCGAACTCCTGACCTCGTGATTCGCCGATCTTGGCCTCCCAAAGTGCTGGGATTACAGGCGTGAGCCGCTGAGCCTAGCTGATTTCTTTAAAGATATGGAATGCTTAGGCCGGGCGCGGTGGCTCACGCTTGTAATCCCAGCACTTTGGGAGGCCGAGGCGGGCGGATCACGAGGTCAGGAGATCGAGACCACGGTGAAACCCCGTCTCTACTAAAAATACAAAAAATTAGCCGGGCGTGGTGGCGGGCACCTGTAGTCCCAGCTACTCGGAGAGGCTGTGGCAGGAGAATGGCGTGAACCCGGGAGGCGGAGCTTGCAGTGAGACGAGATTGCACCACTGCACTCCAGCCTGGGTGACAGAGCGAGACTCCGTCTCAAAAAAAAAAAAAAAAAAAAGATATGGAATGCTTCATGTATTGGTGTGTCATCCTCCCATAGGGGCCATGCTAATCTCGGTATCATTTCGATTGTAGTATATGCACTGCCGAGGCAAGCACAGAATCTGCATGTTTAATAAGCTCTCCCTCCGTTTGTATGCACATTAAAGCTTGTAAAGTAGGAAACCCTGTCCTACAAAACAAAGTCTGAACTCCTAACAAAGTTCTCCAACAGCTTTTCGATCTTATTTTATCTTACTCTAACACTTGAACTCTTTGCTTCCAATGCAATTCAGAAAGGAAAGTATCCTTGCATTGACAAGTAGAAGAATTGAGTATTTTATTTTATATTTTATTTTTAGACAAAGTCTAGCTCTGTCGCCCAGGCTGGAGTGCAGCAGCGCGATCTCGGCTCACTGCAACCTCTGCCCCTCTGGTTCAAGCGATTCCCCTGCCTCAGCCTCCAGAGTAGCTGGGATGACAGGCACGCACCACCAGCCCAGCTAATGTTTTGTGTTTTTAGTAGAGACGGGTTTCATCGTGTTGGTCAGGCTAGTCTGGAACTCCTGGCCTCAGGTGATCCACCCACCTTTGTCTCCGAAAGTGCTGGGATTACAGGTGTGAGCCACGGTGCCCGGCCAGAAGAATGAGTTAACTACAGCTGAGCACACAAAAAAGTAAGAATCCACTAGGCAGTACTTGATTAAGTGCCAGATGACTAGCAGAGGCAAGACATGCTCTGAGTTAGAAGGAGTCGTCATGATTTTTGAAGTTTTCACCAAGTAGAGAGTTAATTTGGTCTTTTAAGGTTGGGGAGGTTTCTGCAGACAGGAATAGGGGGAGAGTACCAGGGACATGGAGTGGTTTATGCAAAGCAAACAAATAAGAAAGCAAAAATGAACAGAGATTAGACAACTTTGCTATCAAGGGGAGTAGCTGCGATCTGGCTGGAAAAACTGTGAATAAGAGGCCAGGTATCTGTTTGGGAGGGCAGTGTTTTCTCTAACTTATTCATGATAAAATTTTGATATATTGCATTCCATCACGAAACAAACAGAAACGTTTTTTAAGAAAGAAAATGGCTATATAATTAATTGACTTGCATTATAAAAATCACAACCACCTGTATGTGCCCATGAGAAAACCAATCTATTGAAGTAAATATGATCTGCTGTGGCCAAATCTTTACGATTTATTTGCTGCTTAATCGTTCATTTTGTCATCTACAAGAGTAGCAGATGAAAGCTTGGATTTACTACTGCAGAAAAACAAGTACATATAGGGAAAAAATATTTACAAACTGAGGAAGTTCTATCCACTAACTTCTTTTCTCTATGAATTGGAGAAAGGTCAGGGTTATCTGATACAAGGGCAGACCGTTTTGGTTCAGCTCATAGACCACAGTCTTCCCAGGGAACATGGATTAAGTCCTGCAGTGGACCGTGGGAAGCAAGGTCTTGAAAGGATAAAATGTGCTTTTAGGCAGATTACTCCGGTAACCCTATACAGGATGGGTTGGTAAACGGAGCAAGGAGAGACAGGAAGACCAGTTAGGAGATTGCAGCAGTAAACAGCAGTAATCCAGGCTTGAGTTGGTGCAAGATCTTGTGTATACACAGTACTTTAGGTATACAAATTCTTTTCACAGACACTACTTAAAATGATTACGTGAGGTAGGTAGAGTCATTTATTTTAAATTTGGAGATTTAATTTAAAAGGTAGCTATGTGAGAGGCATTTTAGAAAGAATTAGCAGGACTTAGTGTTAGGGTGGTAGGGAAGTGGGTAGGGGAGGGATGACAGAGGAATCAAAGATGATACCAAAGTATTTAAGCTCGAGTGACTCGGGAAACGTCGCTGCTATTGACCGAAGTCTAGAGGGAAAGCTGGTGTGGAGGGGGGATTGTGATGGTAAATTTTATTCTTTCTTTTTATTCTGAAATAATTTCAAATGACAGGAAATTATCTGAAAGAATCGAACAAAATAACTCACCTATTCTCTGCCCAGAGACTCATCGCCTTTTATCTGTGGCCTCTATGACATTCTTTTTTTTTTTTTTTTTCTGCGATGGAGTCTTGCACTGTCACCCAGGCTGCAGTGCAGTGGCGCGATCTTGGCTCACTGCAATCTCTGCCTCCCACGTTCAAGTGATTCTCCTGCCTCAGCCTCCCAAGTAGCTGGGGCAACAGGCACCCACCACCACATCCGGCTAATTTTTGGATTTTTAGTAGAGACAGGGTTTCGCCATGTTGGCCAGACTGGTCTCGAACTCCTGACCTCAAGTATCTGCCCGCCTCAGCCTCCCAAAGTGCAGGGATTACAGACATGAGCCACTGCGCCCAGACTTCAATGACATTCTTTACAGCACAACAATCACACGTTGGACACACTTGCTCTGCTGAATCTACTTCCACCTGGGGCGGCTCCTCAAGTTTCCTTGGCCCTCAAGGTCTTGACTTTTTTGAATATTACAGGCCATTTTGTAGGCTGTCCCTCAGTTTGGGTTTGTCCAGCATTTCCTCATAAGACCTGGGTCCTGCATCTTTGACTAGAACGTGGCAGAAGTCACGCTGCGACTCCTCATTGGGTTTCACCAGGTGGCACGCAATGTCAACTTATCTCTTTATCTGTGGGTTCACGTTCATGATTTGATTAGGATGATGTGTGCCTGGTCTCACCATGGTAAAATTACTTCTAAGGGCTTTCTAATTACTGAAATATTTTGTGAGGAGATGCTTTGAAAGGCTGCTGGCAAGCCTGGCTTCGGGAGTGTTCCACCTGCATAGCTGCAAAGCATCCTGACTTAGAAGGGTCCCAGGTTCGGTTTACTTTTTGCTCAGGAAGGAAGGGGGCGGGGAAGGGAGGAAAGAAAGAAGATTGATAAAAAGGGAAGAAGGAAGGGAGGGAAGGGGAAAGAAGGGAAGCAAAGAAGAGAGTGAAGGAGAAAGGAGGGAAGGAAAGAAGAGAGGGAAGGAGTGAGGAAGGAAGAAAGGAAGGAAGAAGGAAGGGAAGGGAGGGAAGGAAAGAAGAGAGGGAAGGAGGGAGGAAGGAAGAAAGGAAGGAAGGGAAGGGAAGGAAGGAAAGGAAAGGAAGGGAGGGATGGAGGGAGGGAGGGAGGGAAGGAAGGAAAAGTCAGGCACGGTAGCTCATGCTTGTCATCCAGCACTTTGGGAGGCCGAGGTGGATCACTTGAGTCCAGGAGTTCTAGACCAGCCTGGGCAACATAGGAAGGCCCAATTTCTACAAAAAAAAAAAAAAAAAAAAAAACCAGGGGGGGGGGGGGGCCCCCGTCATCCCCGCTAATTACGCGGGGCCGGCTGCTGCGTAATTTGAGCATGGGAGGTCGAAGCTGCAGTGAGCCACAATCATGCTACCACACTCCAGCCTGGGCAACAGAGTGACACCCTGTCTCTATTTATTAATTTGAGACAGCGTCTGGCCCTGTTACCCAGGCTGGAATGCAGTGGCTCCATCTCTGCTCAATTTCATTTTTCACTGGGCCCTGCAAATTACGCAGCAGCAGGCCCAGGGTAATACAGCAAGAGTCAACTCTTCTTGCCTTTGGGAATATTTCGGGGTGACAGTGAGAAGGCAAGATCTTGTCCTACCGTCAAAGTGGAAGTAAACTTGGATTTCGCCTCGGGCATGTGTGTCTGCAGGGCAGAGTGCTGGGCCGGCAGGGATGGGTTTACAGATAGAGGTGAAAGATGGGCCCAACGCCTTTGGTGGATCAGACTTAGACAAAGAAGCAGAGGTAGAAAAACAGTGGGGTTGGCCAGGTGCGGTGACTCATGCCTGTAATCCCAGCCCTTTAGGAGGCTGAAACAGGAGGATTGCTTGAGCCCAGGAGTTCAAGACCAGCTTGGGCAAGCCCCATAGCAGGAACCTGTCTCTACAAATAGTTTTTTAAAAAAATTAGTTGGGTGTGGTGGCGCGCATGTGTAGTCCCAGCTACTCAGGAGACTGGGGCAGCTGGATCGCTTGAACCTGGGAGCTTAGGGCTGCAGTGAGCCGTAGTCACGCCACCGCCCCCCAGCCTGGGCCACACAGCACCCTGTCTCAAAAAAAAAGAAAAGAAAAAAAAGAAAAGAAAAAGAAAATGAAAGAAAGAAAAAGAAAAAGCCAGGGCAAGGAGGGGGCCGCAGCAGGCCGAGGACGAGCCACGAGCCCAAAGAAAACCGGGTGCAGTGCTCAGCGCTCAGGCCTGCCAGGGGATCGGGGCCCCGGAGAGGCCGTGGGGACGCCGTGCCAGGGTGCGCGCCAAGGGATCAGGCCGGACAGCCTCCCCCGCTGTCCACACAGATGCCAGCGCGCGCTCTCGTCTTGGCTCCCCACGATCCCCGGCGGAACAGGACTACGGGACAAACGGACCGGTCTAGCAGCCGGGAGCTAGACCCGAGCGTTGTGGCCGCAGGCACAGCCTGCCAGGCTCCCGGATCACGGCCCGCCCCGCCTCGCCTGGTTCCCTGTGCACGGCCGGGGGCCTGCAGCGAGCGGCCTGGGCGGCGGGGGGCGCCCTGCCCCGTCTCCCCTGCAGGCGGCGCGCAGGGGTGGGGCGGAGGCCTTCGTGGGCCCGGGCACGTCCCAGCCGCGCCCTCCCGGCCCCGCGCCCAGGGGGTTGAGCCGGCGGGGAGGTGCCTCCCTCTCCCTCTCCCTCCCAGGCCCGGGCGCTTCCGCCGGCCTCAGCCGGGGTTGAGGACCGAGCAGGAGGGGGACGCCGGGCTGAAGCTGCGGGTTGTCCCCGCCTCGAGGGCAGGGCCGGGAGCGCGAACGCAGCCTTTCCAGGAACTCGCCCCGCGCTGCAGAGGGGCTGCCGGGCCCCAGCGCGCCTCAGGATAGACGCGGCCCGGCAGCCTCGTCCGCACTCGCCGTAGGGGGAGCAGCGCGGAAACCCGACGCCGCCGCTCCCGGGCCGGCGGCCTCTCGAATCTTCCCGGCGGCGGCCCGCGCGGGGCTGCGCGCCTAGAGCGCCCTGCGTCACCTGCAGAACTTTCAGGAAGGGGCCTGGAGGAAATCAACCTGATGCAAAGGATTGGGAAGGAAACCGAGGAGATTGCAGATGGTTTTCAACCTCCTACCGCCGGGTTATAATAAAAGTAGTATGTGCTTAGTGTATACACTATGGCAAATACAGAAAAGTGTAAATAATTAGCCCCCACCAAAGAAAAAACCCCGCAGAAAAGCACCCATAATTCCACCACCCGAAGCAAACACTTTACGTAGTGGGATATTTCTTCACGTTTTGCTCTATTTCTCTTTACACACTTGATCATTCTGTGCAAGTCATTAGTGTCTTGCTTTTTGTACTTAATATCTTAGAAACATTTCCCATTTCCTTAAACACATCATAAATAGGTTTAATGGTTCGATGTTAACATTGTACAGCTGTACCAAAATGTAATCATTTTCATTTTTTTAAAGGATCAAATGATACAAATACTTTTCAAGTTCTTTTTTTTTTTTTTAGGTTAGGGTTTCCTATCCACTGTCTAGTTTTATATATATATTTTTCATGACGGAGTCTCATTCTGTCACGCAGGCTAGAGTGCAGTGGCCCGATCTCTGCCCCCTCCCTGGGGTTCAAGTGATTCTCCTGCCTCAGCCTCCCAAGTAGCTGGGACTACAGGCATGTGACACTATGCCTAGTAGAGAGGGGGTTTTACCATGTTGGCCAGGCTGGTCCCGAACTCCTGACCTCAAGTGATCCGCCTGCCTCAGCCTGAGATTACAGGCCTGAGCCACTGCACCTGGCCTGGTCATAATTTTATGGATGGTTTGCTCTGGTCACTCTGCTAGTTGTGTCCCCAAGGCTAGGACAGTGTTCTTTCTTGTAGAACAATCAGCCTCTGGTCACTGGCTGTTTCTTCGGTTCTAGCTTCAGAGCCAGCTCCTGTCGCTTATGCGAGCAGATAACATATCAGCGCCTGCAGGCCAAGCCCAGGCTTCTGCCCCTTGGCTCCTCAGAATGGTTGCTCCTTTTTGTTTTGGTTTTGCTTTGTTTTGAGACAGGGTCTTGCTCTGTCACTCAGGTTGGAATGCAATGGCGCAATCACAGCTCACTGCAGCCTTGACCTCCTGGGCTCAAGAGATCCTTCAGCCTCAGCCTCCCAAGTAGCTGGAACCACAGGCACCACTACACCACACTAATTAAAAAAAAAAAAAAAATTGGTAGAGATGGGGTCTCACTCTGTGGCCCAGGCTGGTCTCAAACTCCAGGACTCAAGCCATTCTCCTGCCTCAGCCTCCCAAAGTGTTGGGATTGCAGGTGTGAGCCACTTCACCCAGCCTGATAAATTGTCCTTCTTATGGATTTGCATAGGCTGAACATCTGACCCTTTGTAGTGTGACAGGGACAGAGCAGTAAAAGGCTGCCTTCGAAGAAGCCAGACTCTACCATGCAGAGGACATGAGCCTCCCTTTGCTGGTCTATGTCTCAAACCTTCCTTATTAAGCTGGCAAAAGCCTTATTTTATTATTATTTTTTTCTTTTTTTTTTTTTTTGTTTTTTGAGACAGGGTCTCATTCTGTTACCCAGGCTGAAGTGCAGTGGCACAAGCATGGCTCATTGTAGCCTTGACCTCCTGGGCTCAGGTGACCCTCCCATCTCACCCTCCCGAGTAGCTGGGACTGCAGGCATGTGTCATCATGCTGGGCTAATTTTTTGTATTTTTTGTAGAGACAAGGTTTCGCCACGTTGCCCAGGCTGGTCTCGAACTCCTGAGCTCAAACAATCCTCCTGCCTCGGCCTCCCAAAGTGCAGGAATTACAGATGTGGGCCACCATGCCTGGCCTATTGTGTTTTTCAATGACTTAAAATTTATTTTAAAAATAACCACAAGCGTATAGCATATTCACACCTTTACAAGTCATCGTCAAGTTTTTAAAGAAAATAGTATCGTTTGTGTTGTATTTTTATGTAATTTCTACATTGTTTCAATTCTGTAATTTGCTTTCCTGCCCTTAAAAGAAATTAAAGTAGAATATACACAAATCACAATGTACAGTTTGATGAATTTTTTCAGACTGAAGACACCTAGTTATTTGCATTCAGATCAAGAAACATTTCCAGCACCCCATACGCAAGGGCACCTCATAGAGATTTTTATGTTCTTGCTTTTTCTTCTCTCTTTTCAGAAATTTACCTGATGTGAAAATTGATTTTTGTTTTATTTAAAGTCCCCAGCTTTCTAGCATGCAGAATGTGTACAACGGAAGAAGCATTTCCTTCTTTCCTTCCTACTCCGATGAGGCTAAGTTAAAATTAAGTGCAAAATGTTGACCTCTTAGGAGAAAGCTTGAAGGAAGATGCATAGATTCATAGATTTTTTTTTTTTTTTTTTTGAGACAGAGTCTTGCTCTGTCCCCCAGGCTGGAGTGCAGTGGTGCGACCTCGGCTCACTGCAAGCTCCGCCTCCCGGGTTCACGCCATTCTCCTGCCTCAGCCTCTCCGAGTAGCTGGGACTACAGGCGCCCGCCACCACGCCCGGCTAATTTTTTGTATTTTTAGTAGAGACGGGGTTTCACCGTGGTCTCGATCTCCTGACCTCGTGATCCGCCCACCTCGGCCTCCCAAAGTGCTGGGATTACAGGCTTGAGCCACCGCGCCCGGCCTAGATTCATAGATATTTAAAGCTGGAAGAGACTCTAAAAAGAGGAGGTTATGACCAAGGTGTTGTACCTCCTGAGTGGCAGATCTGGGACTTGAGCCCAGGCCTTCTAACAACCAACCATTATTCTCTGCTTTGCTAATGTTATGTAAATAGCCATAGCCCAGGGTGGAAGGAGGTACTAGGAAGAGAGACTTCAGGAAGATTTCCTGCAGACCATGGAACAATGACAGGGTGGCCAACTGTGAACGAGGATACATAGAGGTGGTTCCCTGCTTCTATTCTCCTGGAAAGAACCATGCTGCTTTTTTTTTTTTTTTTTTTTTTTTTAGTAGGGGAGACAGAGTCTGTTGTCCAGGCTGGAGTGCAGTGGTGTGATCTCAGCTCGCTGCAACCTCCACATCCCGGCTTCAAGCAATTCTGCCTCAGCCTCCCAAGTAGCTGGGATACAGGCACACGCTGCCACGCCCGGCTAATTTTTTGTATTTTAGTATAGACAGGGTTTAACCGTGTTGCCCAGGCTGGTCGTAAACTCCTGAGCTCGGGCAATCCGCTGGCCTCGGCCTCCCAAAGTGCTGGGATTATAGGTGTGAGCCACCGCACCTGGCCCATGCTGCCTTTTGGTTGCTTCCTGATATAGCCTCTAACAGTTTCCTTAAGTCCACGTATCCCAAATTGTGTGTCGAGGTGCCCTAGGGTGCTGCCTCAAATTCACAGGGGCACGTCAAGATATTTTATCTTTTTGAGACAGAGTCTCGCTCTGTCACCCAGGCTGGCATTCAGTGGCATGATCTCAGCTCACTGCAACCTCCACCTCCTGGGTTCAAGTGATTCTCCTGCTTCAGCCTCTCAAAGTAGCTGGGACTACAGGAGTGTACCACCATGCCAGGCTAATGTTTGTATTTTTAGTAGAGATAGGGTTTCACCATGTTGGCCAGGTTGGTCTTGAACTCCTGGCGTCAAGCGATCCGCCCACCTCAGCCTCCCAAAGTGCTGGGATTACAGGTGGGAGCCACTGGGCCCAGCCTCATCAAGATATTTTAAATGTTGCAGAGGGACATAGTGATACCTGCCATCTGTCACACACTGCATGAACTGTTAAGTCAAAGGCAATGCACAGTTTCAACATTACATTGCATTGCATTACATTCCTTTCAGTGGCATCGTATCTTGACAGAATTGGGTTTTGCCGGATACTGTGTTAAAAAGCAAGCACTGCATATGAAAATGGATGGGAAATAGGAAATCAGGATGATTGTGTGCATCTGATTCTAAGGTTTGGGAAATTGTGCAGTGCTCAACAGGTGCACTCATCCTGTTAGAAAGAAATTGCAGCCATTTAAGAATAAAATAGGCTGGGCGCGGTGACTCATGCCTGTAATCCCAGCACTTTGGGAGGCCGAGGTGGGCGGATCACCTGAGGTCAGGAGTTCGAGACCAGACTGGCCAGCATGGTGAAACCCCCGTCTCTACTAAAAATACAAAAATTAGCCGGGCATGGTGGCACACGCCTGTAATACCAGCTACTTGGGAGACTGAGGCAGGAGAATCGCTTGAACCCAGGAGGCAGAGGTTGCAGTGAGCCAAGATCGTGCCATTGCACTCCAGCCTGGAGGACAAGAGCAAAACTTCATCTCAAAAAAATAAAATAAAATAAAGAATAAAATAAGGCCAGGTGCAGTGGCTCTCACCTGTCATCCCAAGACTTCAGGAGGCCGAGGCAGGTGGATCACCTGAGGTCAGGAGTTCAAGACTAGCCTGGCCAACATGGTGAAATCTCATCTCTACTAAAAATACAAAATTAGCAGGGCGTGGAGGCGCTTGCCTGTAATCCCAGCTACTCAAGAGACTGAGGCAGGAGAATCACTTGAACCCGGGAGGCGGAGGTTGCAGTGAGCCGAGATCTTGCCATTGCACTCCAGCCTGGGCAAAAAGAGCGACACTCCATCTCAAAAAAAGAGAAAAAGAATAAAATAAAAGCATCAATTTCCTTCAATTTCTATGTATTGTTTTTGCAAATAATTACTAAATTGTTAAGACATGAATACCTATCAAGTCGTTCGGACCTGCGTACTTAACAATCCGTTAGGTATTTCTTTTGACCTAGGGGCTCTGTGAACCTTTGCCTTTGGGGTAAGGCTAGGTGAGATCAGGTTCAAGTTACTGCAGCATCTCTAGTATTATGTGTCAACTGGATGTTAAGCTGGTAGACCAGAGTCCAGGATGATTTTATCCAGATACAGAAACTAAGTCTCAGCAAGTAACTTGATAGAGGTTATCTACCTTCAGCAGATTCATGTTTCATGACGCCCAAGGTTTACGCAATCGTTGGAGCCCTCTTTCAGGACAATGATGCAAAATTAGGGATTTGAAAATTGGGCAGCAGGCTTGCAAGGGGCCTGTGTAAAGTGAGGGGGCCTGAAGCTTAAGGTCCATCAGAGTCATGAGCCTCTGCCACCAGCTAGTAAGTAGTGGAAATGGAAATTCAAACCCAGCTTTGTCTGACTTCAAGAAACCTGGCATTGAGACCCCAATTCCTGTATCTTCTCATGGGAAGGTTTCAAGAAGCGATTGGAGAGGGCTTTGGTGTCAAAGCTGAATTTGTTTGAATTCTGGCTCCACCACTTCCTAGCTCTGTGCACTGAGAAAGTTACTGACCCTCTCTGGGGGTTACTGAGGCAGTAACACCCACTCCCCACAAGATTGTCAGGATTAAATGAGATACTACTGCAGGTGAAATTTCTGGTCTACAGCAGACACATCAACCATGTTAATCTCCCTCCCCTTCCTCTGCTCCCAACAAGTAATCATGTGTATATGGAGGCAAAATAAATATAGACAAGCTAGCTGGTAGAGTTTCCTTTGTGTGGGGGTAAATTCAGTAAATGCATATATATGGCAAGCAACTGTCTGCAAAAGATGCAAATCAGATCACATTGGCAGACCTTTGCCTGGTGTCTTGTCTTGGTTCAGTGCCTAGCTGTGTCTATATACAGGGGTTCCTCATTACCCATAGACTAAGGTAGAAACTCCTTATCCTGGCATTTGAAATTTCCCACAATCTGGCCTCAACCTAATCCTCCAACATGTTGTCTTACTATGGCCCAGTGCAAACCCCTCTTGTTTTCCCATTGACCCTTACCCATTCACCATGGCCTCAGCAGAAAGCTACCTCCACTCCCAGGACTTCTGTTTCCTGAATCCCAAATCCCACCCATCCTTCAGGGTAAGTTCAAGCCCTCTTTTGCAGTGAGCATTTTCTGCCCAATCCCAGGCCCTGGGGAATCCAGTCCTCTCAACTTGAGCCACACCTACCATATTTACCATGCATTCGAGTCTTAACCACACACTGCCTCATTTAATTCTGTAAGTTTTAGGGAGTTTGTTTTTCCTTCCAAGTACAGAGCGGTGTCAAGGAAATAACATCAGGTTGAAAGCAGAGACTTGGCCTCTGTTTCCAACTTGTCATATAACCCCAGGCAAATATCTTTCCTTTATTCCTTTAACTCTGAAGTGAAAGAGTTGGATAAGGGAACTTTAAAATTGGTTAAAATTAGGAACCTTTCCACAGGGCTCAGTGTGGTGATACATATAAAAGCTCAGCCTGCGCAACACAGAGAGACCCTGTCTCTACGAAAAAAATTTAAAATTAGCTGGATGTAGTGGCTCATGCCTGTAGTCCTAGCTACTCGGGAGGCTGAGGTGGGAGGATCGCTTGAGCCCAGGAGGTTGAGGCTGCAGTGAGCTATAATTGCACCACTGCACTCCAGCCTGGTTGGCAGAGCAAGACCCTGTCTCAAAAATCAATAAATCAATAAAATAAAATCTCATTTAATAAATATTCAAACATTTGTTGATCACTTACACCCCAAGCACTGAGCTAGGTGCTAAAGGATGAATAACAGTAAACAAAACACGGTGTCTGCTCTCGGGAAACATACAGTGCAAGGGAAGGCTAGACATACATACTCACTTGTGAATGAAGAGCTCAGAGACCAGGAGATGTCAGAGTACCCGTCCACATTGTATCTGGGAGTTACTTTGTCTCCCCACTCCACTGCCTGGACCCATGACTTCCTTCTCTGAACCCCATATTTCCCCATTCCAGCACCGCATCATGCACAACTGTGTCAATAGAGCTACCTTGCCCTCCAACCCTCCATTCACTCTGCTGGTAATCTTGAAGTCAGTCCTGAAGCTGAGGTGAGGGAGGGATCAGGAAGAGTGGTAAGGACACTAAGAAAATAGCACAGAGTGATTGTTTTGATGGCTTTATTAGATGCCAAATGCTGCCTGCACACTTTATCTACATTCGCTCATTCAATCCCAACAACATCTCTAAGCCGTAATTACTATCACCATCCCAGGTTTACAAATGAGGAACCGGAGGCAGAGATAAGTCAAATGACTTGTCCGAGAGAGCAAGTAGGTGGAGGAGCTGGTTTGGAATCCAGGTAGTCTGGCTCCATACATAGTTCATTCTCTCTCAACGCCTACCTGAAATGACTGCTTCTCTTTTTTTTTTTTTGAGACAGAGTCTGGCTCTGTCGCCCAGGCTGGAGTGCAGTGGCGCGATGTCGGCTCACTGCAAGCTCCGCCTCCCGGGTTCACGCCATTTTCCTGCCTCAGCCTCCCGAATAGCTGGGACTACAGGCGCCTGCCACCGCGCCCGGCTAATTTTTTTGTATTTTTAGTAGAGACAGGGTTTCACTGTGTTAGCCAGGATGGTCTCGATCTCCTGACCTCGTGATCCGCCCGCCTCGGCCTCCTAAAGTGCTGGGATTACAGGCGTGAGCCACCGCGCCCAACCATGACTGCTTATCTTGCAGTGAAGGTTTAGTGAAGGTTCTCCAGCTTCCTTTTCCGCCAACTCTGATCTATTTCCTGGAGCTACCTTCAGACGGATAGAAGGTAACGAGCATTTTCCCTGGGAGGGAAGATCTGGAGGGTGTTAACTGGATGACAATAGCTGGATACTGCCAGTTTCCGGGTAGTCATCTTGATGCAAGGCAGGTGAACCCCAAAGAGGGGTTTAGCCCGTGAGGGTTCTTGGCTTTACTCAGGAAAGAATTCAAGGGTGAGCTGGTAGTAGGGTAGAAGATAACAGCTTTACTGAAGTGGCAGTGTTACCATTCCAGCAGCCTTACAGCCCCTCAACTGCTCCTGCAGAGCAGGGCTACCCCATAAGACAGTGTGCTGAGAGTGGCAGCTCAGGCTGCAGTCAGATTTACACCTACTTTCCATTACATGTAACAGATTAAGGAGTGGTTTATGCAGAAATGTCTAGGAGAAGGGTGGTAACTTTTGGGTCACTGAGTCATTGCCATGGAAAGGGGCAGTCATTCTGGGGTGTTGCCATGGCAATGACACACTGACATGGTGGGCATGTCTTTCCCACCAGTGAAGTGTCTTTCCCACTTCACTGGTGGGAAAGCTGTTTCCTCTCTGTCCCTGTTTTAGTTAGTGCTCAGTTTGGTCCAGTGTCCAAGCCCCACCTCTGGAGTTGAGTCCTGCTTTCTACCTCCATTTGCCCCTGAATTACACAAAGAGATCAGGGTAGAAAGAAGCCCTTGGCAACAGGAGTTCTGAGTTCCAGTCTTGGTTCAGATCTAGGAAATTTTTCCACCTTTCCTTTCTTAAAATATCAGTTTTATTCAGGAATAATTTAGATAAAACACAATTTACCAACTTTAAGTGCATATTTCAATGAATGTTGACAATTGTATGTAGCCTTGTGACCACAACAATCAAAATATAAAATAGTTCCGCTGGCTGGGCGCGGTGGCTCAAGCCTCTAATCCCAGCACTTTGGGAGGCCGAGGCGGGCGGATCACGAGGTCAGGAGATCGAGACCATCCTGGCTAACACGGTGAAACCCCGTCTCTACTAAAAATACAAAAAAATTAGCCGGGCATGTTGGCGGGCGCCTGTAGTCCCAGCTACTCGGGAGGCTGAGGCAGGAAAATGGCGTGAACCCGGGAGGCGGAGCTTGCAGTGAGCCGAGATCGCGCCACTGCACTCCAGCCTGGGCGACAGAGCGAGACTCCGTCTCAAAAAGAAAAAAAAAAAAAAAAAAAAAATAGTTCCATCATCCTCCCAAATTTCCTCTTGCCCCTTACTCGTCAATCCCCTCCTTCTGACCCTGTCCCCTGGTAATCTCCGATCTGCTCACTGCCGTTACAGTTTTGTCATTTCTGGAATTTCACAGAAATGGAATCATTACAGTATGTCTGGCTTTTTTCACATAGCTAATACTTTATGTATTTTCATTTTAAATTTATTTGAGAGACAGGCTCTCATTCTGTCGCCCAGGTTGAAGTGCAGTGGTGAGATCACAGCTCACTGCAGCTTTGAACTTCTGTGTTCAAGTGATCCACCCACCTCAGCCTCTCCAGCAGCTGAGAGTACAGGACTGCACCACCATGCCTGGCTAATTTTTTTAATTTTTGAAGAGATGCGGGTTGTGGGGGGAGGTCTCACTATATTGCCGAGGCTGGTCTCAAACTCCTGGCCTCAAGTCATCTCCTACCTTGGCCTCCCGAAGTGTTGGGATTACAATGGTGGGCCACTGTGCCGGGTCCACCAGAGTGAATACTTCTGAGGTTCCTCCCAGGTAGTGTCTGCATCAGAAGTTTATTTCTTTTTATTGAGTAGCATCCCATTGCATGGGTATATTGCAATTTGTTTATTCACTCTCCTGTTCATGGATATTGTGATTATTTTCTGGTTGGCTGTGATGCACGTAGAAGTCTTAGTGTGGGCATCTGTTTTAATTTCTCTTGGGTAATACCTAGGAGTGGGACTGTTGTGTGGTCGATGTATAAATCCTTCCAGCTTTCTGAACCTCAAGTTTCCCCACCCTTAGAGAAGACACCAGGACGAGCAAGGGGCTAGGTGAGCTCCATTCCAGTAACGGAGAGGTATGGGAGGCCCTACAACGTAGGCCTGTGTGTGCAGGAGGCAGGAGGGCGGGGTGTTTATGCAGCAGGAGCCCGTGCGTTCGGGGGCTTGAGATGTCGGGTTTTGTGGACACAGGCAGGAAACTTAACAGGCTGTGCTAAGCAGGGACCTGGGGAAGAGGTGGGAGCCCTGCAGCCGGGCAGCGCTCCGAGGCTGCGCTGGCAGAAGCAGCAACCGCGGCAAAGTCATCGGGGAACCCATTGGGGCCCTCGCCGGGCGAGGAGGCCAGAGCCAGTTCCCAGCTGGACCCGGGGAGGGGCGGGTGCGGGAGAGCAGCGCCCCAGGCGGGCTTCGCCGAGCTGGAGGAGGCTAGGCCGGACCCTCGCCCCGCCCCTTCCCCTGCTTTCCCCTTCCCCCTCCCCTGCTTTCCTCTCCCTCCCTTCCTCTCCCCCTTCTCCCCTCTCCTCCCCTCCTTCCTCCCTCCCCACTCTCTTTCCCTCCTTCCCACCTCCTCCTCCCCTCTTCTCTCCACCGCCGCCGCGCAGGCCCCGCCTACAACACGAGTCACGTGCGCGGCACGCACCCTCCCTCGGCTGGGGCTCGGGCCGCAGAGTCTCGGGGGAGGAGGGTCGGGGCTGGCTGGGCACTCGGCACGGGCCAGGACCTCGCCGCTAGTAGGCAGACGCCTGGAAAGGCCAGACGGACGGGGCGGGGCGGGGCCTGTCGCGAAGGGCGGGGCCTGTTGCCAGGGCTGGCGCAGGAAACGGGCCGAGGGGCGGGGCTGCCGGCTGCCGGCTGGGGCGCTGTTTACTCCTGGCGGGGGAGCTTTAACCCGCGGGCGCGGGGCTGCCGGGAAAACGCGGCGCCGGAGCCGCGGCCCCGGAGCCGAAGGTGGGGAGGGAGGGAGGGGCTGGCTGAAGACGCCCTGGACGGCTGGGCTTTTATTTTTCTTATTTTATTTAAAAAATGTCTCGCTTGCTTTCCTTGCCGCCCCCCTCCCATGCCACACAGACACGCGTGCGCGCGCGCGCGCACTCACACACACGTACACCCCGAGTGCGCACACACGCACATACACACGCGCGCACACACGACACATACGTACACACATGCGTGCACACACGGGCGCGTCACACATGCACAAATACACGCGCGCACACACGGATACACGCGCGCACACACGGATACACGCGCGCGTGCACACACAAGCACATACACCCGAGTGCAGTCACACGTGCACATACACGCGTGCACACGTACACACACTCGCGCACCCACTCATATACATACACGCGGGTACACACACTCGCGCACACTCCTGCGTGCACCCACACATATACACACGTGCACACACACGTACAGACATGCGCACACACGCGGTAAGTGGTTGCTGGAGGCTGCGTGCACGCAGCGCTCTGGGCCGGAGCGGCGCGTCCGGGCATCGCTGCTTGGGAGGTGGAGATCTGACACGTGTGGTCCCTGAGGGCGTCTCTGCCACTTCTCCTAATCCAGGAAATGACTCGGTGGCAGCATCGCCCTATGGTTTGTGTGCCTGCATGAGACTCCAGTCACGCACTGAGTTGATCTGAGTCTGTACTCTAGGCAGTCTGGCCGCCTACGCTTCATTTTCTAATTTATGCAATCGATGCAAGAGTTTTGCGTAAACCGTGGAGCGCTCCACTAGGGTATCTGCATGAACACCGAGGACAGCAGGCTCTGTTGCAGTGCCTTCCTCCACGAAGTCAGTTTTCCATTATCTGAGAAATCCAGAGTAGACAGACGCTGTGACACGTAATTTGGTAATGTCCTAATAACCACCCAGGTAACCGTTTTGCATCTGAGGAACGGAGGCTGAGAAAGGCAAAGCGGTTTGTCAGAGGTCGCACAGCTAGGGAAAGTGCACGTGTCCTTTGACTCTCAAAGGTGTCCCTTCCCCCTCGTGTAATGGACATATGTGATTTTCTCTGTCCCGCGTCCCTTCCTGTGGGACCTCACTCTTCTATTCCTGTGGTTTTATTTGGGCTGGCCACCGTAGGATTCCATCTCTGGCAACAGCAGTCAAAGGGTGAGCATTTTCACTGAGCAGAATCAATTACAGTCTTTCCCTGGAACTAATATATGAATGTGCGAGAGAAAAATTTGTTTTCTGCTGGTGTTGCTAAATTAGGATGTCATAGCTGGGAGCTGCCAGCAGCCATGTTCCCAAGTGCACGAGGGAAGCTCATTTTTGAGGGCTGGGGGCTCTTTTGAAGTAGGAAAAAATGGGACTGATATGAAGGAGCAAACCAGAAATGAGAGATTTAGAGAACAGACCCTACCAACTTTGTTTAAACCCAGGGTCTTGCTGTGCCTGGGGCCAGTTATACTCCTGAGTTTCCCAGTTAAGGAAGCTAACAAGTTCATTTTTTTTGCTTAAGCTAGCATGAATTGAGTTCCTGTCACTTGTCTCCAGAAACAGGCCTGACTAATAAGTTTGGCACAGTGGTATTTATTTATCCCTCAAAGAATAATGGAAATTTGGTGCTGGCCACAGCTATCACTTCTTAAGTGTTCCACTTCCCAGAATGAGTCATCGCAAGTGTGAGTCCCGTGAAAATCTAATTCTTCCTCAATATTATTGCTTTTATACATAGAAAACAATTCAACAGGCCCAAGTTAAAGATTGGACACAGAACACTTGACCTTGGGATATGATGATGGTCTGGATCGTGCAGAGGGTAAGACTGAGATTGTCGAGGTGAGATTACTAGAAGGTTTTTAGCAACATGGGGAAAGACAAAGAAGGAGAGAGAGAAAGAAAAGAAAGGAATAAAGAGGGAAGGAAGGAAGGAAGGAATGAAGGAACGAACTAAGGAAGGAAGGAAAGGAAAGGAAGAAAGAAAGACTGATAGAATAATAACTATTCTCGCCAGGCATGGTGGCTCACACCTGTAATCCGACACTTTGGGAGGCCGAGGCGGGCAGATCACTTGACTTGAGGTCAGGAGTTTGAGACCAGCCTGGCCAACATGGTGAAACCCCATCTCTACTAGAAATACAAAAATTAGCCACGCGTGGTGGTGGGTGCCTGTAGTCCCAGCTACTTGGGAGGCTGAGGCAGGAGAATCGCTTGGACCCAGGAGGCCCCAAGGTTGCAGTGAGCCGAGATCATGCCACAGCACTCCAGCCTGGGCAATATAGGAAGACTCCCTCTCAAATAATAATAATAATAATAATAATGATAATAATAATAATAATAACTATTCTATCAGTTGGTTAAAGCTGAAGGATGGAAAAGGTGAGAGGGTCAGTTTTAAAGAAGCAATTAGAGGAAGAACATGAATTGCAAGGAGCAGGGGCATTTGGAATCACAGAATCTTAGAGAAAGAGTCCATGACAGATCATTCTCCTTCCTGCTGAACAATTCCAGTGATGGACAGCTGGGTAGGTCACCAAGCAAAAGGTGGTCAGTGGTCCATGGAGAGGAGGGAGGATGGTCTTTTCATATCCTTTGCCAGTCATGGCCATGCGAGGGGTCTGGGGATAAAATTATAGAGGCCCTATACGTACTCCTTGGGAACACATCAGGTAAACTGAGACTAGTCTGATATTGTCACCATGAAAAGAAAAAAAATTAGATATTTTCCCCCGACAGACAAAGGGGACAGGTAATTTGCTAGCTCTGTCAGCTGCTAGGCCTTTGACAAAGTTGAGAGTTGGGAAGTCAGGAGCAGGCTGTATTTCTCTACGTGAGAAAGAAAAGAAAGGAGTAGTTAGGAAGTGAGGAGAACAAGGTCGAGGACAGTAGAAGAGAGAAGGAGGAAGAGAGAGAAACAGCAGCTATAGGCAGTAGGATTTTGGTGGGAGAAATTTGGAAAGAGGATTTTTGAAAGCTTCTTGTGTGTTGTGCAATGAAATTCCTCCTTGACTTCCTCCTATAAGAATGTCAACAAAGACATATTACTTTAAAGGCTTTTTTCAACTGGATTTGTTTTTTCTCCTGGATGTGTCATCCAGACATCACAAGTCTGTCTTCAGTATTTCACAACCTTTCCAGCTAACCAAAGGTGCTGTAGCATCTTACCTCCTGTGCATTTCCCCAATACATACAGGAGGTCAGAGTGACAATGAATACTTCCATTTATCAAATGGTGGGTTAGCACATTGGGAATGGAGTGGGTGGATGCTAAAATACATTATAGGAATGATTTTCCGGTCATTTGGCTGTTAGTATTCATTCGGAGGAGCCTGGCAACTCATTGGCTAGTGAAGTGTCTCTTTGGGGTGATTAGTTTGGATCAAGAGATAAGCCACAAAGAAAGAAGGGAAACGTCAGAGGCACAACAATCTAGAATGGTCTAGAAGTGGATTGAGATCTAGTTTATATATAGGACAGATCTTCACTCCTACCTTGGGTGCTGAATTACCAAACACCTAAATGCTAGTCATTTCTCGTGCCTTCAGGAATCACTGACAGTTTGTCAGGGGTGATTTGAGAAGCAATCAATTGCAGTATAAGAGGGAGAAGGCTGGGATTCGTAAATCAACAGCTTATAAGTGAGAAGATTGTGAGATGGGCCATCTCTAAGACAAGCATTGGAAAATCAGTGTGTTCCCAGGTGGATAATATAAAAGGGTAATTGAACAGGATTTTAATAATTCACAAGACTTCTGCTCCAATGTATTATAAGGATTACTAGGACAAGATGTGGCCTAACGTCAGATGAATTGCAGGTTAGAAGAATAGTTAACTATGTATCTTATCAAGGTAAGACTCTGGGTTTTATGGGCAAATATTGTATTGATTCTCTCCAAAAAAAAACTAAAGATAAGTCTCATTCTTGGCCGGGTGTGCTGGCTTATGCCTGTAATCCCAGAACTTTGGGAGGCTGAGGCAGGTGGATCACTTGAGGTCAGGAGTTTGAGACCAGCCTGGCCAACATGGTGAAACCCTGTCTCTACTAAAATACAAAAATTAGCCGGGCATGGTGGCATGTGCCTGTAATCCCAGCTACTCAGGAGGCTGAGACAGGACAATCGCTTGAACCCAGGAGGCAGTGGTTGCAGTGAGCCGAGATTGTGCCATTGCACTTAGCCTGGGAGACAAAGAGAGATTTCATCTCAAAAAAAAAAAAAAAAAAAGTCTCATTCTTCCTCATCTAAATGAGTTTAGGTAGGCTTATGAAACAAGGAGAAACTTTTTGCCAGTAAATGATTCAAACTTGGTGTCTTAGTCTGTTTTGTGTTGTTGTAAAGGAATACCAAAGACTGGATGATTTATAATGAACAGAAATTTATTTCCTCACAGTTCTGGAGGTTGGGAAGTCCAAAATCAAGGTGTGGGCATCTTGCAGGGACCTTCTTGCTATGTCACAACATGGTGGAAGGGCAAAGAGAGGGCAAGAGAGAGAGTAAGAGGGGCCGAACTCATCCTTTTATAAGGAACCCACTGTCATAATAAGGGCATTAATCCATTCAGGAGGATGGTGCGCTATGACCCAAACATCTTCCATTAGCCCCCACCTCCCTACACTGCTGCACTGGTGATCAAGTGAACTTTGGGGGACACATTCAAAGCATAGCACTTAGAAAAATTAAACTGGAAGGAGAATCTAGGTGTCGGACCTTGCTATCTATACTGAAACTCAAGAGGGAATTTCTTTTTTTTTCTTTTTCTTTTTTTTTTTTTTGAGATGGAGTCTTGCTCTGTTGCTCAGGTTGGAGTGCAGTGGCATGATCTCAGCTCACTGCAACCTCAATCTCCCAGGTTCAAGCGATTCTCCTGCCTCAGCCTCCTGAGTAGCTGGGGTTATAGGTCCCTGTCACCACACCTGGCTAATTTTTGTATTTTTTGATAGAGACGGGGTTTCACCATGTTGGCCAGGCTGGTCTCGAACTCCTGACCTCAAGTGATCTGCCCACCTGGGCCTCCCAAAGTGCTGGGATTATAGGCGTGAGCCACTGCGTCTGGCTCAAGAGGGAATTTCATGCTGTGTGTCAACCCACTTGTGCTCCCAGTGTCTTGCTCCCAGTGTCTTACAGACCAGTCTTGTGAAGTTGGGTATACCACTGGGGAGTGATGGAGGCTGATCTCTGATGGATGTAAGAAGCTGTGCTGACTGTGAATACAATAAGATATCTGGTACAAACAGCATCTGCTGTTCAATTCTGAAGGGCCAGAAGTTGTCATAAAATGATTGGCACCATTTAAAATGCTTTTAGAAACAGCCTTTTATATTTGGGGTTTTATCTGATTGGCATATGGGGTTATGGACTTTTGTTTTTTAATCTTTTCATTTTGCTTGTCAAGAGGTTGTTCAGTTGATCAACCCCACATCCTGGGCAATGGTTAGTTAGCACATTGCTGTTGTGGCCCTATGGAAATAATAATAATTATTATTACATATAATAATTATTATTAGTGTTTCCCAATGCTTCATGGCTTTGCCATTCCACAGTATGCAAGATCACCCTGTGTGCTTTGTCAAGATCTGTGATATTTCTGCGTGATCATTGTCTCAAGATCTGGGCCATTCTTGACCATCTGGGCAGGCTGGGTTGCAGAAGGCACATCTGCCTTGGGCGGCAGTTTGCTGCTATAGAAGGATAAGGAAGAAGGATGGAATGCTCATGTGGGGCTGGCGACCAGAATGGAATATATTTGAGAGATGATGACGTTTAACAGCTGAACCAAAATGAAACTCTAGTAAGTTCACCAAAGAAAAGGCCACCAGCCCCCTTCTTTGGAGGGCTAGGGGTGATACTGCCAAGGGACAAGGGACGAAAGTGGTCCTTAAGAGCAAAGTCATGTGACAATAAACACACTGCAGAAAAATAACCTGTGTGTGTGTGTGTGTATGACAGGGTCTCACTCTGTCACCCAGGCTAGAGTGCAGTGGCATGATCATGGTTCGCTGCAGCTTCAACCTCCTGGGCTCGAGTGATCCTCCCACCTCAGCTTCCCACCTCAGCCTCCCAAGTAGCTGGGACCACAGGCATATACAACCATGTCCAGCTAATTTTTTTTTTTTTTTTTTTTTTTGAGGCAGGTCTCGCTCTGTTGCCCAGGCTGGAGTGTGGTGGTGCAATCTTGGCTCACTGCAGCATCAACCTCCCAGGCCCAAGCAATCCTCCTACCTCAGCCTCCCGAGTAGCTGGGACCACAGGCCTGTGCCACCACACCCAGCTAGGTTTTATTTTTTACTTTATAGAGACAGGGTCCCCTTATGTTACCCAGGCTGGTCCCGAACTCCTGGGCTCAAGTGATCCTCCCACCTTGGCCTCCCAAAGTACCAGGATTACAAACATGATCCACTGCACCTGACCCAGTAAAATAACTATTACATGTTGATTTGGACCCAAGAAACTAAAAGAGTCAGGGGTGAGTATTCCCAATGTGCACGTTCCTGCCAATTCTTCACTTCTTTTTTTTTCTTCTTTTTTTTTGAGACACAGTCTCACTCTGTTGCCCAGGCTAGAGTGCAGTGGTGTAATCTTGGCTCACTGCAATCTCTGCCTCATGGGTTCAAGTGATTCTCCTGCCTCAGCCTCCCAAGTAGCTGGGATTACAGATGTGTGCCACCATGCTCAGATAATTTTTGCATTTTTAGTAGAGACAGCGTTTCACCATGTTGGCCAGGCTGGTCTCGAACTACTCATCTCAAGTGATCTGCCCACCTGCCTCCAAAAGTGCTGGGATTACAGGTGTGAGCCACCACACCCAGCCCAATTCTTTGCTTCTTATTGGCTATTTTACTTCTGCTCTATCTCTCCTTCTCTTTTGGGAGCCCCCAGTCAGTTTCTCTGGTACCATTTGTCATCCAAGGGGTCAGATAACTTCAGGCTTCTCCTCGGGGTCATCTCGTAAGTCTAAGGTTCTCGGTGCTCTGCCATATTGTTTAATATTATTATTATTGTTGTTATTATTACTATTATTTTTCTTTCGAGATGGAGTTTTACTCTTGTTGCCCAGGCTGGAGTGCAATGGTGCCATCTCAGCTCACTGCAACCTCCACCTTCCAGGTTCAAACGATTCTCCTGCCTCAGCCTCCCACGTAGCTGGGATTACAGGTGTGTGCCACCACACCCAGCTAAGTTTTTGTATTTTTAGTAGAGACAGGGTTTCACCATGTTGGCCAGGCAGGTCTCGAATTCCTATCTCAGGTGATTCACCCGCCTCAGCCTCCCAAAGTGCTGGGATTACAGGTGTGAGCCACCGTGCCCGGCCATTTAATGTTATTTATTTCTTTCACAGCTCTGTTATCTCCCTTGTGAGTGGGAAAAACTGGCCACTGAATTTAGCCTCTGTTAAGAACCTTCTATGAGAAGAGTATTCCTGCAGAGGCTGTAGTATGGCACCCTAAGGGAGAGGGTCTCCCAGTGAGGTTGGGAACTACTCAAATTCTGTCTGTTGAGTTGAGCTGAATTGGTGTTTTCACCACGTGGTGTGTTCCTGGACCTGGTCTGCTTCAGAGGGAGAGTCATGTCTAGATTTTTTTTTCTTTTTTCTTTTTGAGATGGAATCTCGCTCTATTGCCCAGGCTAGAGTGCAGTGCCACAATCTCAGCTTACTGCAGCCTCTGCCTCCTGGGTTCAAGCCATTCTCCTGCCTCAACCTGCTGAGTAGATGGGACTACAGGCATGCGCCATCACGCCTGGCCAATTTTTATATTTTTAGTAGAGACAGGGTTTTGCCAGGTTGGCCAAGATGGTCTCAAACTCCTGACCTCAAGTGATCTGCCCGCCTCAACCTCCTAAAGTGATGGGATTTCGGGTATGAGCAACCATGGCTGGCCATGTCTAGATACTCTTTGACCTGTGCGTAAATCTTTTCCTTGGCTTCCCACTCCTCCCGTCTTAGTTACGAGCTCCTCCCTGGGGGCACAAGGTAGGATGAAGCCTCAGCTGATTCACCCCCAAAATGGTTCTGTTCTGGATTTTATCATCATGGCCTGAGCAGTGAGATAAACATAATTTTAATCCCTACTTTTAATGCACTCACTAGAAAGCAGACAGGGTTGTTCCAGAATGGATTTCCTGTGTCATAGAAACCACAGAAGCATAAAAGGGAAAAACCAGATGTGTACACTGAGCCTGCCCAGGCTTACACATTCCTTCATACCAAGAGTCATAGGGCCTTATGTTCCCTGTTCCCAAAGCCAGCTCATTTTCCCCCTTTTTGAATATGGACATTTGCTCAAATTCACTGAGTTTCAGAGATAGGAGGAAGGAGACACAGATCTGGGTGTTTATGTGTTGGGGTGTACCCGTGGCCATCTTTACACATATGGGGGCTTGGTGTGAAAATGTCACTGTGCAGATCAAAGCAAGGAACTTCAGGGATACCCTTAACCTTTGAACACCTATTTGCAACCTATCCATCCTTTCTCTTCCATGGAATGCAAAGCCCACTTCTTCCAGAAAAGCCTTACAGATTGAGTAGATTAGAGAGAAGATGCCATTGGCCCTGGGGCACACTTGCCCCACCACTTTCTCTCAAAATTCCTGACTCTTGTGCTTCTTAGAGTGAAAATACTTCCAGTGGGTGCTGGGCCTGTTTTCGTCCACTAAGATACATTATAATTTCCTCAATCAAAAGAAAAGCACAAAGTATGCCACAGATGCAACATTAATAGTATTATTCTTTTCATTTGAAACTCACAGCATGGTTTGAGATTGTGGTATGAAAGCTTTGTTTAGAACTGTGGATCACAATCCAGGTGTGGTGGCTCAGACGGTAATCTCAGCACTTTGCGGGGGCCGAGGCGGGTGGATCATTTGAGGCCAAGAGTTCGAGACCAGCCTGGCCAACATGGCGAAAACCCGTCTCTACTAAAAATATAGAAATTAGCCAGGCACGGCCGGGTGCAGTGGCTCAAGCCTGTAATCCCAGCACTTTGGGAGACCGAGGTGGGGCAGATCACGAGGTCAGGAGATCGAGCCCATCCTGGCTAACGTGGTAAAAACCCATCTCTACTAAAAATACAAAAAATTAGCCGGGTGTGGTGGCTGGCGCCTGTGGTCCCAGCTACTTGGGAGGCTGAGGCAGGAGAATGGCATGAACCCAGGAGACGGAACTTGCAGTGAGCTGAGAGCGCACCACTGCACTCCAGCCTGGGCCACAGAGCGAGACTCTGTCTCAAAAAAAAAAAAAAAAGAAAAAAAAAATCAGCCAGGCACTTGGGTTGCATGCCTGTAATCCCAGCTACTTGGGAGGCTGAGGCAGGAGAATCACTTGAATCGGGGAGGTAGAGGCTGCAGTGAGCTAAGATCATGTCACTGCACTCCAGCCTGCAGTGAGACTCTGCAGTTTAGACAGAGCCAGACTGTCTCAAAAAAGAACTGTGGATCACACAGGTAATGTGGTCCCTAGTCTAAGTGAATGAGAAGCATAGCGGCGAAGAATTTAGTATCTGGCATCCTGATGGGCAACTTTTTGGAAGTCTAACCAGACACTTGATTCATGATTATTTATTGAGCGTCTAGTATATGCCAGACACTATTCTAGAAGCTGCGGATATGGCAGTAAGTAAAAACAAAATCTCTACTCTCATTGAATTTGTAGTTGAGTGGATGAGACAGACTATCAGGCAGTGATGAGTGCAAAGAAGAGAAAAAAGGTCAGGCAAAGGGGCAGTTCCATGGTGGTATTATAGTTATGTATCTTACAATGAGTGCATTGGAGCGGGACCTGAATCAAATGATGGAACAAGTTCCATGGGTATCTGGAGGAAGATCATTCCAGCTCAAGGAACAGCCTTGGAAAGGCTGAGTTAGGAGTGGGGCTGAGGAAGAGTAAGGGGGCCAGTGTGGCTGGAACTTCAGGAGCCAGGGAAGAACGGTGGGGTGGTAGGACTGGAGAGCTGATTGGGACAAAGATCATGTAGGGTCTTGCAGTGAGTGAGATGGGAAGCTGTTGGAGTTTTGAGCAGAAGAGTGATATGATCTGACTTAGATTTTTTTTTTTTGTTTTTTGAGACAGAGTCTCACTCTGTAACCCAGGCTGGAGTGCAGTGCATGATCTTGGCTCATTGAAACTTCTGCCTCCCGGTTTCAAGCAATTCTCCTGCCTCAGCCTCCTGAGTAGCTGGGATTACAGGCATGCACCACCACGCCCAGCTAATTTTTGTATTTTTAGTAGAGATGGGGTTTCACCTTGTTGGCCAGGCTGGTTTCGAACTCCTGGCCTCAAGTGATTCGCCCGCCTCGGCCTCCCAAAATGTTGGGATTACAGGCGTGAGCCACTGCACCCAGCCTGACTTAGGTTCCAGAAGAATCTTTGTGGCTGCTGGGATGTTGAATAGACTTTTAGAAAGGCAATAGAGAAAGCAAGGAGACCAGGGGGAGCCCATTGTGGAAGGCCAGGCTAGAAAGATGGTGGCTGGACCAGGGAAGTTGTGCTGGAAATGTTGGAACATTAATTAATTCTGGATGTATTTCACTAGAACCCATAGGATTTTCTGATGGATTAGATATTGAGTATAAGAAAATAAAAAAAAAAAAAAAAGGAGTTAAGGATGATTCCAAGTTTTTGTTTGTTTGTTTCCTGAGCAACTAGAAGAAGGGAACTGCAATTTACTGAAATGGCAAGGAGCAGATTTTAAAGGGAAATCAGAAGTCTGGTTTTGGACACGGTGCATTTGAGATCTGATTAGACATCCAAATGGAGATGCTAAGTAGGTAACTGGTTTTAAGAGTCTGGAGCTCAGGAAACCAAGTTAGGTACAAATCAAGCCTCTGGTGGAGCCTGAAGCCTCAGTTCATTCTGTTGGCCTCATCTGCTCTAAATATATGGGCAAGAGGTCTTCAGTATCCCAGGAATCTACTGAGCATCTGAAGCATGCTTTGAAGCAGGGATCACCTGCACCATGGAATAACTCTAATCTGTCCCCCATATGCAACCGGCTATTCATTTGTTAACAAATGCTTATTAAGTACCTACTACAGGCCAGGTATGGTGGCTCATGACTGTAATCCCAACACTTTGGGAGGCCGAGGTGGGAGGAACACTTGAGCCCAGGAGTTCAAGACCTGGGCAACATAGTGACACTGTCTGTACAAAAAATGTTGTAAAACATTAGCTGGGTGTGCTGGCATGTGCCTGTAGTCCCAGCTACCCAGAGGCTGAGGCAGGAGGATTGGTTGAGCCCATAATTTGGAGGCTGCAGTGAGCTATGATGGTGACAGAGTGAAGCCCTGTTTCACACTTAAAGAAAAGTGCCTACTACATGCCAGCCACTGTACTAGGTATTGGGTATACAATGGAAAACAGGACATACTCCCTGTACTCACAAAATATTTAGTTTTTTGAGGCATTAGGACAAGAAAATGGAGATTTCAGTGCAATGAGTCACAGTGCTTTGGACACATGGGAGGGGCACCTAGTTCCAGTCTTGGAGGCTCATGAAAGCATTTCAGAGAAAATGCTATCTAGGTTGACCCCTTGAAGGATGAGCAGAGATAGCCAAGTAAAGAGGTCAGAGGGCAGGGTAGAGAGTGTTCTAGGCAGAGAAAACAGCATGTAACCAGCAGAGAAAGTCTGTTCAGGCAAAGAACAGATGATCAGTTGGGCGTCTGAAGTGCCATGTGAGGGGTAGAGGCAGAGGGGCAGGTAGAGGCTGGAGATGTCACTGGAAGGCACACCATGAAGGACCTTAATGTGCAATGTTGGGACTTTATTATCAAAGCCATTGAAAGCTTTTGAGGAGTTTTATGCAGAGGCAAGAGGTTGAGGAAATAGAGTGGATTGTGGGGAGGCAAGCCTGGAAGCAGTTGCATCCGGGAGTTGGGAGGGTGGCAATCTCAGACTCTTACTGCTCTAAAATAGCACTTATAAATGAGTCCATAGCATATGAAGCAGGGAAGGGAGGTCGGACCTGGGTCTGCTGTGCTTAATCTCAGCTAATGGGAGACACTCTCCAAAGAGCTAGTTACTTAATGGAAATGAGGTAGAAGATAACTACATTTTTTTTTTTTTTTAAGAGACAGGGTCAGCTGGACGCGGTGGCTCATGCCTGTAATCCCAGCACTTTGGGAGGCTGAGGTGGGTGGATCACCTGAAGTCAGGAGTTCGAGACCAGCCTGGCCAACATGGTGAAACCCTGTCTCTACTAAAAATACAAAAATAAACCAGGCATGGTGGCACGTGCCTGTAATCCCAGCTACTCAGGAGGCTGAAGTAAGAGAATGGCTTGAATCCAGGAGGCAGAGTTTGCAGTGAGCCGAGATTGAGTCATTGCACTCCAGCCTGGGTAACAAGAACAAGAATCTATCTCAAAAAAAAAAAAAAAAAAAAAAAAAAAGAGAGAGAGAGACAAAGAGAGACAGGGTCTCATTCTGTCACCCAGGCTGGAGTGCAGTGGTTTCAGTCATAGCCCACTGCAGCCTCCAACTTCTGGGCTCAAGTGATCCTTCCACCTCAGCCTCCAGGTAGCTGGGACTAGAGGCATGTGCCACCATGCCTAGCTAATTTGTAAATTTTTTTTTGTAGAGACAGGGTTTCCCTATGTTTCCCAGGCTGGTCTTGAACTCCTGGCCTCAAGTGATCCTACTGCCTCAACCTCCCACAGTGCTGGGATTATGGGCATGAGCCAATATACCCAGCCTGCCTACATTTTAACAGGGGGGCCAGGGTGTGGGAGAAAGCAGGGTGAAGGGCAGTTCTGAGATGGGACAGTCCCCCAGGAAGGGCAAGCCTTAGTCATTTATAGGGGAAGGGGGAAGAAGAGGGAACAAGACTGGAAACCAAAAAGTGATTGTCTTTGTAAGTACGTCTTGCTTTGTGTAATGTGAGTGTTGTGCAGTATGTATTCAGGTCAGGGCCCGGATTCAGTGTGAAGGTGCTGAGCGCTGGGTGTGTGTGTGTTGGGAATGGATGTTTGTTTTGGGATGAGTTCTCTGCATCTGTGTTAATGTGCAAAACTCTGGAATGCATACTGTGCAAGTACCTACCTGTAGTAAAGAGATATGCATCCAATTTATGCAGAGAGAGAGCATATGTCCTTTGAAGGCCTGTGTTTGCAAGACACAGTCTCAAACATAACAAGTCCTCAAACAGAACAATTCTGTTGAAATGTAGAGACTATTTTGGCTCACTTTGCACGTAAGACGCACTCATGTATTTGTCAAACGAATGAGTGTTTTGGTTTTATTAAAGTGCAATCATTTAAAGAAATATGTAGGTTTGGTTAAAAGCTTAAACCAGATGTTTTAGGAAGAATAAATTGGCTGGGCACAATGGCTCAGGTCTATAATCCCAGCACTTTGGGAGGCTGAGGCCAGAGGATTGCCTGAACCCAGGAGTTAGAAACCAGCCTGGGCAACATAGTGAGACCCTGTCTCTCAAAAAAGAAAAAAGTTAGCTGGGCATGGTGGTGCACGCTCATAATCCCACCTACTTAGGAGGCTGAGGTGGGAGGATCGTTTAAGCCTAGGACATTAAGGCTGTAATGATCTGTAATCCGCCACCATACTCCAGCCTCAGTGACAGAGTGAGGCCCTGTCTCAAAAACAAACAAACAAAAACTAAAGAATAAATTCACAACCAGACACCAACAACCACTGATGAATCCTAGCACTTTAAATCCTGTTATGGAGTTTACATACTAGTCCTACCTCATGTAAGAAACATTCACTATTTCATTTCACTCAATAAACATTTCCTGAACACCTTAGTCCCAAAGGCAAGCCCTGGGCTGTTGCTGCCGGACTCATTTCCCTTTCCTCTGAACCACTTTACTCTGGGTGTTGCAATTAGAGCTTAATTATATGTTATCTTGTATTGTTCCCTAATTGTTGCATGTGCATTAATCCACTTCCTCAGAGGCTGTATAGTCCTTGGGGGCAGGGACTGTATTATAAACCTCAGGATAGGTGAGGAATTTAGCAGAGAGGTAAATATATAGAAGTAAGTAAACACCCACTGTTTGAAGAAAAATGGAAACAAACTATTCATGAACTGTAGTAACATGTAACATACAAAAATACCTTAAAAATAAGAGAGGATACATTGTTAACTAACAAAACTTTTTTTTTTTTTTTTTTGGAGAGAAGAGATCTTGCTGTTGCCCAGGCTGGTCTTGAACTCCTGGCCGCCAGTGGAACTCCCACATCGGCCTCCCAAAGTGATAGGATTACAGGCATGAGCCACCTTGCATGGCCTAAATATTCCTTGAATAATTAAATATAAAATTTCAATCTGCATTTTCATATTAATGTAATTGAGGTGATCCCCACAATGTTTTGTTCTTCTTCTTAGTGCAAACCAGAAATGTTTCCTTAAGGGTGAGAGTTAAAGGGTAGAACCAGTCTTTGCTGAATTACTGGGTAGCAGGATTATTCTATAGCGGGACTTCTCAATGGCAATACCAGCATTTTTTTGGACTATACAATTCTTTGTTGTGGGGGCTGTCCTGTGCACAGTAGGATGTTTAGCAGCCTTCTTGGCCTTTACCCATCAGATGCCAGTGGCACCCCTCTCCCGATTGTGACAATCAAAAACGTCTCCAGACATTGCTGTCTCATCACCCCCAGCTGAGAACCAGTGTTCTATAGGAATTTTGGTTCTAGTTAGATAATGTTCTTATTTCACAAATGGTGGGAGACGGAGGAAGGGAAATAATACTTATTTGCTACGAGCTAGACACTCTTATCTATGTTATTCCATCTCGCAGATGAAGAAGCTGGGGTACAGAGAGTGGAAGAACCTGCTGGAGATCATAAAGTGAATGTAGCTCAGTCAGGACTGCAAGCCGGTTTGTCTGACTACAAAGACTTTAGCCCTTTTCCCGGACACTCCCACTGACTCTTTGCCAGAAAAACAGCACACCTTAAACCCAAGGTGAACTACAAATTCAAACATTATGTCCAACACAGATTTTAAAACTTTTTTGGGGGAGAGGAATTACTACCTTTGGAGTCATTAAACTTGCTTGAATATAAATATCCATGCCCACACATATATGGACACGGAGCCCCCTCACTACCGTTGTGGCGCTGGTCTTATCTCTGAAAAACACAGAACAACACAATGGAACAACTTCAATTCTCCTTGTTACAAATTATCCAAAAGCCAGAGCCTAACGGTGCCAAAAGCAACCGGTCTTGTTTACGTAAGGCTTGAAGGCTAATAGTTAACTTTCTCCCATTTAATTCCAGCAACAGTAAATAACGCCTCACTTTACACCGACAGAGGAGTGAGATGTCATGAAATGGGGAAGAAAACATTGAGTCCAAAGGAAAATAGGAAGGCGCTTTCCAGCCTCCTCCCCCTGGCGCGGGCATGGGCACTTGGGGCGGCCGGGGCTGCGCCGCCTGGGTCCCCCGGGCCCCAGCCGAGCTCCCGTCCGCGGCGCCTCAGCTGTCTGGCTCCCTTCCCGCCCTGGGTCGAGCCCGGCCCCTCTCGGAGGAGCCTGTCCCAGAGCCAGGCCTGGAAGAACAACAGCGAGAGAAACTTTGGCTCCGTGCGAAAAGCCAAGCCTCAAGTTTGGCTCCCGGCTGCAGCTGCCGGTTCCGATCGGGGGGCGGGGCGGGGTGTGTGTGGGGGGGTCACCACTCGGTCAGGTTCAAGTGCGCATGTGCGCGAGGAGTCGCTCGGGCACTTATTGAGCGCCGACTGTCTACGGGCGGCCGGGGGTGTGTAGCCCAGGCGCGTTGGGGGTGTGCTGGGCGGGTGCGGGGGCGCGGAGGCGCGGGGGGCGGGCGGGGGTGTGTCCCGAGTGTCGCCGCTGGGCGCCGGCTGGCAGGCTGGCGTGCTGCTCCGCTCCCTTCCCGGGCGGGAATCCGGGCCGGGTTGTGGCCGCGGCCGCGTACGTGAGCGCAGTGTCCCGGGGAGGAGGGCAGGCCGGCCAGGTGGGCGCCAACCGAGCCTCGGCGGGCGGCCGGAGCGGAGCCGGGCCGCGGGCCGCGCCGGGAGGGCGGGCAGGGCCGCGGCCGCTGCAGCCCGGAGCTGAGCTAGCCGTCCGAGCCGAGCCGTCCGAGCCGGGGAAGCCGGGCGCGTGCTGCCGCTCGAGGCGGGCCGAGGTGAGCTGCGCGGGGACCTAGCGGCGCGGCAGCCGGGGACGGGGGCGGCCGCGAACTTCCCACGCCCCGCGCGCCCGCGGCTGTCGGGCCGGCGGCCTGGGGGGTCCGGGGGTCTGGGAGGCCGGGGCCGCGGCGGGCGAGGCGCGGGGCGCTGCGGCAGGGCCGGGGTGGCGGGCGGGGGTGGCTGCCGCTCCCGCGCGTCGCCTTGTTTACCTCGCCCGCCGCCGCCGCCCCCCCTCTCGGAGCTCCCTCCCGACTTCGGGCGGCCGGGACTCGCCCCTCGGAGGGACACGGACCGGCCCGTCTGCCCCTCCCCGGCCCTTTCCGGCGGGGCCGCCCGGCCGGCCCTCCCGCGCCCCGCGCGTTCCTGCCGGTTCCTGCCCACTCCGGCCGGCGCGCGAGGCCAGGCTGCGGGACGGGCGGGACAGGGGGACACACCTTCCGCCCGCGGGCGACCCGCGTCCCTCCTGCCCTGGCGGCCACCGCCCCCTCTGTCCGCACGCTCTCGCCCGGTCTCGCCTCCGCCCGCGCCCCTGGCCCTCCCCGGCGGTGGCACCGTGGGCTCACGCGGGTGCCCGCGGGGGGGTGGCGGGGCTGCACAGGGAGTTTGTCTTGTGCAAACAATTTCCAAGGCAGCATTTTCTTCCCTGCCTGGGAGTGCAGGGCTCAGCGCCTTCACTTTGGAACTGACTCAGAGACCTAAAGAAGCCCACCTGGCCAGCGGGAAGGGGGCGCCGCCGCCGCCTCCTGGTTTTGGGCAGCCCTGGCCAGTTCCCGGTGGCCTTGGAGGACTTCCACCGGGCAGGCGTTCCCATGATGCCAGGCTACCAGGCGCGGGGGATTCCTGCAGGCCGGCGCTGCTTTCCTTAGAACCCCCTTTCTAGAAAGGTACACCTGGGGGTTTTGCTTCAAAGTCAGTGATCCACAGGTATCTAAGGCCTTCTTGACACCCTTCCTAGGCGTTGTGTAAACAGAAGCGCCTGGTCGCAAATACCTCGAAACACAGGGAAACATAGCCATTAAGTTCAACTCCACAGGTCCTTTTGGGGAGCTGCTGTGCTCTCAGCACGGTGCCAGACCCTCTGGGAGGTGGGGGAGGCACCGAAGAGACCCCAGGCTTCAGGAAGCCTAGGAGGACTAGGTGGAAGTGATTTAGGAGTTTACGTTCAAGTTAATGTGCAGTGGCTGCCTGAGTTAGTGGAGATGCTGGAGAGGGAGTATATCAGATAAAGCAAAGAGGAGATTGGGGAAGGGACTTGGAGTACTAAGGTTTGAAGTAAATTATGCCTGTGGAGAGTAACTCACCCGTAGGGCCCAAAGACAGGAGAAGAAAGTAACAGGTGGGATAATTTGCAAAGCGGAGCAGAGGAGCAGAGGCTCACACTTGTCTCGGGGAGGGAGGAGACAGAAGGTGTAAGAGATGATTCCCTCCCTCCAGGGCTTCTACCCTCATAGAGGGGACAGAAGGATGTGAGCATGTGAAATCAGACGCCAAGAGAGGGAATGGTAACTGTCCAAGTGTGAGGTGCAGAAATAGTTCTGTTGGAGTCAGAGAAGGGAGTTGTGGGCAGGGATCAGTCACCAGGACTGGAGGCTGACGCTCTTGAGATAGGCTGTGAGGTGGGAATGAACATGGCTTTCCAGAGAGACAAGGAGCTGTCCTTAGGCAGACCAGGGAATGTATCCCGAACAGTAGGAGATAGAGGTGGAGAGGAACAATGGTTGAGATTGTGAAAGTCTTAGAAAGCCCTTTTGGTGATTGCATGCCACCCTGTGTGTCCTAAGGAGACATTCAAGGTTTTCGAGTGAGGGAATGGTGTAATGAACAACTGTAATGGAAGGGTTTTGGAAAGTCGTGTTAGGGGGACACATCAGTGAGCAGGCTGTTGCAGTTGTAGGGTGGCCAGAGTTTGCACTGGGATCACTGGAAGTGAAAAAGGTGGGTTTGAGAAACATTACTGTTGAAATAATCTGTTTACAGGGCAGGGTGAAGGGATGAGATGAATGGAAATTAATTCTTGGTGGAAATTGATTCTACGCCAGGTCCTTGGAGCTGCTGTAGTTGGTAACTTGAGAAATTGGAAATGTGTATTTTGGAGAGACGGAATTGACTACTCAGGCTATAGAGAAGTTTCTTGTGGCTGCTAAGATATCCAGATGTTAGTGTCCTGCAAGCAGCTATGGCTCTGAGATGGGGGGAGCCCAGGGGGACAGTGTTGCAGAGGCTGCAGATGCCGGGAGAGGGAAGGGGCTCAGAGAAGTGGGGAGGCTGCTGGTAATAGGGGGGCAGCAGAGGATGCCTCTGAGTGGTACTCAAGGCCTGAACCGAGGGGCTTCTGTTTCTCTTTGCTGCACTGCCATTCACATGACATTGTTCGATTCTGAACCTGAAGTTGGAAAAGCAACTGTGGGCAATTGGGCCCTGAGGAGGATGGGGCTGTTGATTCTTCTAATCTTGAGGGTGGATTGGAGGTTAGAAGGGTGTAGAATGGGATTTGCTAAAGACAGTAAATTGCTGGGCTTTGAAACATTTTGAACTTTTCTGGGGTGGAGGGTGGGGGGTAGGAGTGAGAGAGTGGGGCAGGAGGACATTAGCCCTAGGGATATTGTGATTCCCAGGGCCGTTCCACCCAGAGCCTGGCACTCTGCAAGTAGAGGGGAGCTGGTGCCTTTTTTCCTGAGCTCTGTTCATGTTGCAAGGGTGACACAGGGTGATTTGCTGAACAAATTCCCCAAGCCTGAACTTGCAACATCTGAATTTGAATGATGATTGCAAAAAGTTGTGGAATGAGCTGAGAATGTAATTACTGTTACTTAGCCTCCTTGTTTCTCTGAGATGCAAGATCAGTGAACTAGTAGAAGAGGACTTGGGAATCAGAGATTTTTCTTTATAGAGTGTGTCTGACTGTCCAAAGAATAATTGCATGAAGCAGTGGTCAAGCTAATTTACTCATTGTAAAGCAGTGTCTGTACTGTTTTGACTGTGACTTACATTAAGAAATGAAATTTACATCGTGACCTAGGACATACAATCATGTATATAAAAATCGAATCTAAGTTCATAAAGTACCTACCTCCCTTTGCTTGGTGTCATCTCCTCTGACGTTTCTATTTTCTAGTCTATTATTTTTCATTTAAAAACCTCTTATCTCCCACTAAGTTGATCTAATCGTTCTCTAATGGATCATAACCCACAGTTGGAAAAATACAGAGAGTTTTCGCATTCAGTGAGTATTTATTAAGCTGTTTGAAGAGCTACTGTAGTACTGAAGGTGGAAGAAAGCATGAGGAAGGGTGGAAGATTTACAGTCTCTTTGGAAAGATGAGAGACACCTTGATTAAGGAGCAAGCCAAGATGATTAAATGCCAACATGAAGAATAACTACCTGTGGGGTTCAGAGGAGGGGGCCGTGTTCTGTGCTGGTGTGGCTTGGAAAAACGTTTGGGGACAAGGAAGGAAGTCTGGGATGAACTGGTTTTGGTGTCTCAGGGTGCTGCAGATGTGGGGAGGTATAGAGTGGGCAAAGCCTTGGAGTTAGGAATGTGTGAAGTCTGTGACTGTGTGAGAGAGAAGAACAGAGGGTTCTTGTTAGAGATTAGGGAGAAATCAAGTTGTTAAAGTGGGCTGGGGTCACATATAGGGCAAAGGTTGTAAACCGGTGGCCAGGGAGTGTTTTAAGCATATGGATGTGTTCTAGTTTGGACTACATAAAGGTTTTTAAAAATTGGGGAAAAAAATCCAGAAAAATCTCTGAATTTGCAGCTCTTTTAAAGAGTCAGATCTGGTGTTCATCTCAAGCTGAGAAGGCTGTCCCCTATGGACAGGAGACAGGCTCGTGGTCTCCAGGCTTCCTTTTGCCTCAGTCCAGTCACTTTCTATTCTTCACTTAGTCCTGTAGGCGTTTTGCTTTGCCACCTCAGTTTTCAAGAGACTCGAATGCTGGGCCAGAAAATTCGGGATTGCTGTCATGGGCTCTGGGTGGCCACTGAGGATTCCGGGTAGGAGTGTGGCATTATGGAATCTGAGATATTTCTGTACACCGGATTTGTTTTAGGCAAGTCAATAGCACTTTTTGAGGAGCTGCTGGCTGGGACTTTGAAATATTTTTATGATAATGGGAATGGAATTATAGAGGGCTTTGACCTGTGTTCTCCGTAGTAAGGCAAGTTTCAAGTGACCCCAAGATTTCTCCAGCCTTCCCATTTTCTGCTTCTGGCTGGCAGGGATCTCTGAGAGTGATGTCGAGGTCATACCTTGGTGAGTTGTGAGTCACAGCCATCAAGTGCCGTATGACGTACAATTCTCAGGAGCTTGGTATCGATCCAAATGGCTCCCAGCAGACGAGGCTGATTTGAGGTCCAGCTGAAGTGACTAAGTTCAGGACTCTGACTAGAATAGTCTGATTTACCACCCAAGACTAAGAGCTCGTCCCAGATGAGCCACTGGTGAGAAAGACTGACCAATAGTCATCCTGCTGTTTACAGGTGGGACTAAAATCAATTATTTAAAAATACTGATCTGGCTGTAGTGGCTCACACCTGTAATCCCAGCACTTTGGGAGCCTGAGGCGGGAGGATTGCTTGGGCCCTGGAGTTTGAGACCAGCTTGGGCAACATGGTTGAGACCCTGTCTCTACAAAAGATAAAAAAATCTAGCTGGGGCTGGGCGCGGTGGCTCACGCCTGTTATCCCAGCACTTTGGGAGGCTGAGGCGGGCGGATCACGAGGTCAGGAGATCGAGACAGTCCTGGCTAACACAGTGAAACCCCGTCTCTACTAAAAATACAGAAAATTAGCCGGTGTGGTGGCGGGCACCTGTAGTCCAAGCTGCTCGGGAGGCTCAGGCAGGAGAATGGCGTGAACCTAGGAGGCAGAGCTTGCAGTGAGCCAAGATTGTGCCACTGCATTCCAGCCTGGGCGACAGAGCAAGACTCCGTCAACACACACACACACACACACACACACACACACACACACACAAAGAAAAAGAAAAAACACTATCAGGGTGTGATGGTGCATGCCTGTACTCCCAGCTACTCAGGAGGCTGAGGCAGGAGGCTTGCTTGAGCCCTGCAGAAGGTGGAGGCTGCAGTGAGCTGAGATCATGTCATTGCACTCCAGCCTGGGCAACAGAGTGAGACCCTGTCTCAAAGAAAAAGTATACTGCTTTTGAAACATTAACAAAATGAAACTGAAGTGCATTTTAACAATGTGTGGCTATCGGATGCAAGGATAACCAGAAGCCAGCTGAATCATATCAAATTAAATCTATTTCCTGTCTTATATGGTGGTTTGTTTACTAGGCCAGAGAATAGTGCAGCAACTATGGTACATTTTGGCTTCAGTAAAGTATTTAACAGTTTTTTGAGGTATGATGGTCCTTGTTAAATCATAAGTGGTAAGACGTGGGCTGGATGGTGTTATTAATTTAACAATCCTATGTGAAACTGTTAATTATTGGCACTGAGGCAGCCTGGAAGGAGATCTGAAAATGAGTACAGTAGGGTTCTATTCTTGGCCTTGATCTGTTCAACATTTTCCCAGTGTTGGCGGTGAAGACAGAGAAGGCGCGCTCATCAGATTTGTTAGTGGCGCAGAAGTGAGAGGAATTGCTGGTTTTGCAGACAAATCAAGGTTGAGTCGTCTAGAATTAGGAGTGCAAATTAAAAAGAAAACAAAAAAATTCAGTAAGGGATGAATTTAAAGTCTGATTTAGGTTTAAAAATTTGAATTGTAGCATTTTGAGATGTTCGGTATCCTGATAATACCACTTCTGGGGATGTAGCTGAGACCATATCCACAATGTAGATGATGATTTATGCACAGAGATTATTCAGAGATTTTTTTTTAACTCTAGTAAAAGCTTGGGAATAACCTAAATATCCAGTGGTGTGGGCTAGAGGTAATAAATAAGTGAATTCTGTTATCTTTAAAATAGAATGTTATGAAGTCATGAAAAATAATGTTTAGGAATAGCTTTAAAGTAACAGGGAAAAATGTTTTTGCCAAAAGTTAAGGGACATCTACAGTGTGACTTCAAATGTTAAAAAAGCAATGTGTTTAGAAAATAATTGGAAGGAAATACACCAAAACAGTATATCAAAATACAAATACCCGTTGCTTCTGGATGGGTTGAGGCATGCAGCTTTTTTTTTTTTTTTAACGTTTGTATTATTTGTCTTTTCTGTAGTTGTGTATATATTTCACAGTGGGGACATCTGCAATTTTTAAAACTTTTTATGGTTCAAGGACAAGATAGGGTAAAGTAGATGATTCATTCAGTGATTACTCTTGAGTGCCTGCTCGCTGTGTGTCAAGCTCAAGGTCAGGAACTAGAGTCACAGTGGAAGACAGAGTCCTTGACCCCAGGTTGGCACAGGTCCACTGAGGAGGTGCAGGGCATGGAGAAAAAAAGCGTTGGGATTTTTCTGTTGTTCGTCAGTTCAGTGTGAGCCTTGAGTGGATGAGGCTTTTATTTTTATTTGTTTTTGTTTTTATTTTTTTTCAGAGAGTCATGAGTCTTGCCATGTTGTCTTGGCTGGATTCGAACTCCTGGGCTGAAGCGATCCTTCTGCCTCAGCCTCCCAGGTGGCTGGGTCTACGCATATAGGCCACTGAGCTTAGCTCTAAGATATGGCTTTTAAAAAATTGAATGCAGTTTATAACAGGATCAGAAATTCAGCAATCTAATCATAAGATCTAGTCTTAATGACCTTGGCTGGTCAGGTGACATTTGGACCCTGGAGAGCCAAGAGTTAATAGGGACATAAGCAAGTAAGACTTGATCCTGGAAAGAAGAGTAGGATGCTGTAGGATAGGGAATAACTGAACTATATTCATGCATTGGGTACACAGTAGCACCTTCAAATATTTTCCTGGTTATCAGACATAGGAAGGAAGAGATGTTCATTTTTGCTCCTGGTATTCGAATACAACCAATAGATGAAACAGTCACTTTATTCTCTGTAGCTGCAGATTCCTAATTTATGGCATGATTACATGATTCCTTGTCTGTAGAATGATCAGCGATCATGCTGAAGTTCATAGACTTTGAGGTCCCCTTTAACCCGAAAGACTGGGACAGCAGATTTCAGTTCGATATGAAAAAGGATTTTCTAGCTGGCAGGTCTGTCCAACAGAGGAAATGTCTGCCCAGGAAGTAGTGAGCTTACGGCTGTTGGCGGTATTCAAGTAGGGCTGAATGCTGTTGCTTAGGGATGCAGTAGAAGAGAAGGACAAGAATTAGGCCGACCTCCAAAGTCTCTTCCAATTTCTGGGGTCAGTTATTTAATATGTGACTTGTCAAAGCCAAAAGGCACATAGAATAGGGGCTTTACCTCCAGTGGAAAGTATTTGAGTCAATATCATCAAGTGTGTTCTTTAAAAATGTTTATAAATAGGTCCCAGCATTTTTGAGAGACTCTTCTGGCATCATTTTAGAAAGGATGAACAAAACAAAACAAAAAACAGGCAAGGTGCATTGACTCACACCTGTAATCTCAGCACTTTGAGAGACTGAGGTGAATGGATTGCTTGAGCCCAGGAATTCAAGACTGGCTTGGGCAACAGAGAGAGAACTTGTCTGTGCAAAAAATAGAAAAATTAACCAAGCATGATGGTACATCTGCCCATGGTCCTAGCTCTTAGGAGGCTGATGTCAGAGGCTCACTTGGGCCTAGGAGTTTGAGGCTGCAGTGAGCCAGGAGCAGTGAGCCATGATCGTGGCACTACTGCACTCCAGCCCGGGTGACAGAGTGAGACCTCTACTCAAAAAAAGGAAACAAAGGATGAGAACTATTTCAAGTTGGGTCAGAACTCAGTTTGTGACCCCAGGGCTGCTGAAAATTAAATTTGGTCCTTAGGAAAAGCAAGAAGGTTGGGGGTAGGGGCTGGGAAATGGCCAATAATAATGAACAACACAGATTGACGTGTAGACAAGCAGTGGGATCATGCTGGGTGTGGTGGTACACACCTCTAATCCCAGCACTTTGGGAGGCCGAGGCGGGTGGATCGCTGGAGGCCAGGAGTTTGAGACCAGCCTGGCCAACATGGTGAAACCCCATCTCTACTAAAAATACAAAAATTAGCTGGGCGTATTGTTGCTTGCCTGTAACACCAGCTACTCGGAGGCTGAGGCAGGAGAATCCCTTGAACCCAGGAGACAAAGGTTGCAGTGAGCCGAGATCATGCTACTGTACTGCAGCCTGGGCGACAGAGTGAGACTCCATCTCTCAAAAAAAAAAAAAAAAAAGGGGAAATCATCATGCCACTTCTATTTGGGATGATGACTAAATCAAGAGGGGGCTGTTAGTGGGTGCTGGGTCCTCTGCTTGGCTGTGGAGAATGTGGAGTGACCTTGAATGTCTCCTCCCAGTTCATGTCCCGCACTGTGGATTTATATCCCCAGGAGCACCTTGCTCAACACCATCCTGACACCAGTGATGAGACCGAGCCATCTGATTGCTCTGCAGTTTAGCGATAAAGAGAATACAGGGCAGATCAATTTAAAGACATTTTAAAGTGAGATTTTCCAGGAAAGCATATGTTTAGTTTGTATCAGACAATAAATTTGTAATTTGAATTAAAATTTTTTTGAGACAGGATCTTACTTTTGCCAGGCTGGAATGCAGTGGCGCAATCATGGTTTACTGCAGCCTCGATCCACCGGGCTCAAGGGATCCTCCCACCTTAGCTTCCTAAAGTGCTGGGATTATAAGCATGAGCTACTGCTTCTGGCTTAGATTTTTTTTTAAATTTTTGCGTATGTATTATAGCTTACATATGAAAATTTTTTTTTTAGTTTAATTCTGCTTAACTTTCACTGAAATATATGCTTTATTTAGAATCCGTCCTGATTATTTAAAACTTTTAGATTCCTCTTCCTGATATTTTTGGATTACTTTTGTTGTTGTTTTTTGTTTTTTTTTTTTTGTTTTTTTTTTTTTTTTTTTAGACGGAGTCTCGCTCTGTCGCCCAGGCTGGAGTGCAGTGGCGCAATCTCGGCTCACTGCAACTTCCGCCTCCCGGGTTCACGCCATTCTCCTGCCTCAGCCTCTCCGAGTAGCTGGGACTACAGGCGCCCACCACCACGCCCGGCTAATTTTTTGTATTTTTAGTAGAGACGGGGTTTCACCGTGGTCTCAATCTCCTGACCTCGTGATCCACCCGCCTCGGCCTCCCAAAGTGCTGGGATTACAAGCGTGAGCCACCGCGCCCGGCTGTTGTTGTTTTTGTTGTTGTGCAGGTCACTGCTTTGACTAAATCACTTAGCAAAAGTTTCTTAGCTCTGCAAAGAGAATAGAGGTTTATCTCATCTTTGGAGAATATCGTAAGATGATTTTTGTCTCCACATGATTTATGCTTGCATTTTGGCATTTGAGAAATCAGTATTTGGCAAGAAAGTGTTCTCTTTATATGGGATGAAGCAATTTTGGGGTGTGCTGACTTAATGGCAGTTTTAGATGTATGTGAAAAGCATAGGCAGGTCCTAGTTATTTAGAACTAGAGTTGAAAATTTTTGTACATTTGATGACAGGCCTGAGTCTCTTTTGTCGCCGTTATCATTTGTGCCTCACATGGTGTCTGTCACATCAACTGTGCTTGTTGAATTGCTGTGATTTGGTTCCCTGGGCTACATATAGTGGGTTTGGGGGAAAGTTAGGCTAACATGCCTTTTTTTTTTTTGAGACAGAGTCTTGCTCTGTTGCCCAGGCTGGAGTGCAGTGGCGCGATCTCAGCTTACTGCAACCTCTGCCTCATGGGTTCAAGCATTTCTCCCTGCCTCAGCCTCTGGAGTAGCTGGGATTATAGGCTCCCGCCACCATGCCCAGCTAATTTTTGTATTTTTTAGTAGAGATGGGGTTTCACCATGATGGCCAGGCTGGTCTTGAAGTGACCTCAGGTGATCCTCCCACCTCAGCCTCCCAAAGTGCTGGGATTACAGGCCTGAGTCCGGCCTTTTTTTAAAGAAAGCAAAATATGATAAGAAATAATAGTTCCCAGCTGGACATGGTGGCTCATGCCTGTAATCCAAGCACTTTGAGACTACCTGTGGTCCCAGCTGCTTTGAGAGGCTGAGGTGGGAGGATTGATTGAGCCCAGCAGTTCGAGACCAGCCTGGGCAACATGGTGAAACCCCATCTCTATAAAAAATACAAAAATGAGCTGGGCGTGGTGGCGTGCACCTGCAGTTGCAGCTACTTGGGAGGCTGAGGAAGGAGTATCACGTGAACTCGGGGAGGTTAAGGCTGCAGTGAGCTGTGCTGGTGCCACTTCACTCCAGCCTGGGCAACAAAAAGAAAATAAAAAGAAAAACAAAACACAAAAAACCGGTTGTCAGCCTTTTTGTCCTTTGAGTATCAGGAAGCCATATACAACTCTCTTAGTAAAAACAACCGCGTTCAGTCAGTGGCTCCTTGTCAAAGTGCCGGAGGAATTGAAAACTCCCTCTCCTCTTTCTATTTTTCTTCTGCTGAAAATGAATTGCTCTTGGTGTGCTGTTCTTAAATTCATGTGTCCTGTGTCCATTTTAATCTTGTTATCTATTTTTATGGTGACTGTCGCCATGGTACTCATGCTCCTTGCATAGCATAACAGAGATTTCTGACGTCTGATAGGACAGCTCAGAGTTCTGCTGCAGCCGGGAGAGAAACTGTGTGTGAGGAGTTATTTTTTTAATTGAGGTGTAATTTACATATAGCACAGATCTTAAGTGTGCTGTTTAATCAGTTTCGACACATACATATGGAGACAAAACATTTCCATCACCCCAGATGAGTTCCTCGTGACCATTTCCAGATAAGCCCCACCCCCAACCAGAAGTACCACAAATCTGATTTCTATTGCCATAAGTTAGTTTTGCTCAGTAGGTTCTAAATATTATAATTTTGTCTCTCTATCTCTCTCTTTCTCTTTTTAGACAGTCTTGCTCTGTTTCCTAGGCTGGAGTGCAGTGGCACAATCACGGCTCACTGCAGCCTTGACCTCCCCAGGCTCAAGCCACTCTCCCACCTTAGCCTCCCAAGCAGCTGGGACCACAGGTAGGCACCACCATACCTGGCTAATTTTTAAATTTTTTTTAGAGACAGGATCTGGCTATGTTGCTCAGTCTGGTCTCGAACTCCTGGCCTTAAGTGAGTCTCCCACCTTCGCCTTCCCAAGTGCTGGGATTACAGGCATGAGCTACCTGTGCACAGCCAATTTTGTATTTCTAAGGACTCTATAGGTAGTGCTTTGAGGAGGAGGAGGAGGAGGGGGTGCATGTCTGTTTAAAAAGCAGTATCTTATATGGTTAGGAGTCCCCAGTGAGTGAATAATAATGTTTTAGAGTTTGTGCAATGGGATGTTCAGATTCTTTTTTCTCATTAGCTCAGGGGATTTGGATTTATATTAGGAATCTTGATTCCCAGCTGAAAGAATCAAAACCACAGACAGCTAGGCCTGGTATGGAGGAAGTGTGATTGGGCAAGGGCTGGCTTATTAGGGAACGTGTGTGTTGTGTTGGAGTGCTGCAGTGCTGGGTTAGAAGAACTGGAATTACTCCTAGGACATCCCTTTGGATGACCAGAAGTCCCACTGACATACTTTCTCTTTTTTCCCTGCCTTTTCCTTGAACTAGCATATAAATTTAACAATCCACAGAGTTGTGGAGTTGGGCTTGTAATATTGAAACAAGAGCTGTGTTGCAAAGTCCACTGCTGACTGGAAACGCAGATGTGCACTACCGAGCTCACAGCCCCTGGGAAGTGTGGGCCAGATTCAGAGTGAAATTGCCCCCAAACATATTACTGAAATGCATTGAACAGGGCCTGTTTCTTTTCTTTTTTTTTTAAAAAAAAAATTTAAATGAAATTTTCATTGCGCAAGTTAGTACATGAACTGAACACATTCTCTGTAGGAGAAAAATGCAAAACTTCTCGAGCAAGCAGAAAGTCTTCCTTGATGACTGTTCCTAATCCCAGTCCCTTCCCCAGAGGTCGAGCACTTTCATGGACTTGCTGTTCTTCAGATGCCTCACATACTCACATCTATACCTATAGGACTTACAAAAAGTTAAGTGCATTGGCTGTGGATTACATAAGGTCTCTTTACTGAATTGCCTCTCCCTCCCTCAACGGGGTGCTTGGCGATAGTTCCCGGCCCCTACGCAAAGGTCTCCTTGATTTTGTTTAACCCCTGCCCGGTCTCCCTTAGAATTAGAAGGCTACACAATTGCTTCACCTTTCCCTAATTCATGGGCACTTCAGTCATTTCCAGATCCTTTACTGTTAAAAACGCTGTTACCAAAAAACATTGCTGCACAGACCTCTATAGCACCTGTGAGTTTTCTCTAGGGTGGGTACCGAGAAAGTGGAACTGCTAGGCTATAGGGTTCTTGAGTTGTACATTCTAACAAATATGCATTATGGGGTCAGTTCCTCGCTTAGAGTTACTGTAGACCGGGGGATGCCTGCCCTGTGCTCAGACATTAAGCAGTTATTTGAAGATGAGGGGGCAAGATTTAGAGTGTGCTAGGTGGGTGCTCACCGGCCTCACAGGTCGCACATACCATTGCTGGTTTGTGGGAAGGGTTGGTGTTGGGAAGGGCTCTTCTGGGCCTCCTAGCCAATTCTGCCTGGTTCCCGCCCCCCAACCCCTGAGGACTTTGACCCGTATGTTGATAGTGGTTGTGTGGAAAAGAATCAGGCTGAACGGGCAGCCCCTTGTGGACTCTGGATGGGAAATTCTAAACTCAGTTCACTTGGCCTGGAGACCTTCACCGCACCTGCAGTTCTTCTCCAGGCTGCCTTTGTAATCCAGTGTGGCTTAAACACTCAAGCAAAGCATGAGGCGTTTGGAAGCATGATATTCTTTAAAGGCATCTAGAATGTGGCCACGTGGCTGCTATTTAGCAGTTTATGTTAATTACAGAAGAATGGCGTGTGCCACTGTTTACGATTCTGGCCTTCATCTCTCTCTCTCTCTACAGAACTTGTGGAAAATATGAGAGTTAATCCTATCAGATCAAACCCATGCATTTAGGAGCCAGTGTTGCAAGGGAGGGAGTGGCTGTGCCCCTCCTGAAGACAGCTTTGCGGCCAGTGGTGGACCGGTGTCCCTGGCCACCTGGGTGGGGAGAGGCAGAGGCCCCTTTGCAGCCTTCACAGTTTTACATGCATTCGACCTCAGATCTCCATGCAGTCTGTAATGAAGCAGTGCTACTTGGATCCTAGGGTATCCCCACTCGTGCATTCATTTACTGTCCAAATGCAGTGTGCACCTCATTTGCCTTCACTGGGGTATTTCAGCATCCCCTCTCTGGTCTCCAGCTGATGTTAGTGGGGCCTCCCTTTTCTGTCATTTCAGTATTTGGTGACCAAGTTGGCATTCTACTCCTCTCTCCTACTTGGTGGCTTCTCTTGGGGGCCCTCCTGGCCTTGATCCTTTGTCCTGAAGAGCACTGCCTTCTTAGCTTGCCCTCCCTGTCACACAGCACATTTAGGTTAATGGTCCTCTGGCCTTGTAAGTCATCTTTCTTTCCCCCACCCTGCCCTGAGACAGGGTCTGACTCTGTTGTCCAGGCTGGGATGCATGGCGCAATCACAACTCACTGCAGCCTCAACCTCCCAGGCTCAAGTGATCCTCCCATCTCAGCCTCCTGAGTAGCTGGGACTACAGGCATATGCTACCATGCCTGGCTAATGTTTGTATTTTTTGTAGAGATGGGGTCTGCCTGTGTTGCCCAGGCTGGTCTTGAACTCCTGAGCTCAAGCCATCCTCTGCCTCGGCCTCCCAAAGTGCTGGGATTACAGGTGTGAGCCTCCATACCTGGCCTCATCTTTCTTGATGGGCAATAACCAGTGTTCCCAGTGTGGTTGAGTTTATAGGATGGGGGTGGGCAGTGTGCTTCTTTTTGTTTTAGTGCTTTTGCAGTGGCACTGGACAAAATGTCTTTTTCCTTTTTGGCCTTCATGGCCACAGTAGATGACAGTGCATTCCACAGTGACATCAGGTCACTTTACTCGGTGTGACTGTTTCCCTAGAGCTCTTGCATGGTTTTCATTTTTTTCTTACCATCTCTTACACTGCTCTTGTTGATGTTAAAATTTACTGTATTTCCCCCGCATTTGCACAAACTCTTTCCGATAATTTTCCTATAGGTTTGGTTCTTCACTGCCTGGGATTTGGTGTCTACTTTTTTTTCAGGTCAGCATTTATCATGCACTTTTGCTAGGTACAGTGCTCAGTATCCAACATGCATTTTCTCACTGTTTCCTCTCTCAGACCTGGGGATCAGAATCTCTAGGAAGAGGAGCTTGGCGACTCTTAAAACAAATCAAGGCACTTCTGGAAACAAAAAATTCATTGCCTCCTTAAAGCCCCAAATTATCCTCTGGGGTAGGATCAGTACTTTTTCTCATTTTGCACGTGAGGAAACTGAGGCACAGAGAGGTGAGGTCATTTGGCCAAGGTCACAATGGGGAAGTTTGAGCTTTTTTTTAAAAAAATTTTTTTTTTTTTTTGAGATAGGGTCTCACTCCGTCACCCAGGCTAGAGTGCAGTGGCACAATTTTGACTCACTGCAACCTCCCAAGTACGAGCGATTCTCATGCCTCAGCCTCCCCAGTAGCTGGGATTACAGGTGCCCACCATCATGTCCAGGTAATTTTTGTATTTTTAGTAGAGATGAGGTTTTGCCATGTTGGTCAGGCTGGTCTTGAACTCCTCACCTTAAGTGATCCACCTGCCTTGGCCTCCCAAAGTGCTGGGATTACAGGCATGAGCCACTGTGCCCAGCCAGAAGTCTGAGCTTAAGGCAGCCCTGACTATTTGACTGTGCATTCTCTTTGGAATATTTGTAAAGAGTGAAATAAGAAAAATTGTAGCCCTGATCCTGGGGGATCCCATGTTTGATTCTTTGCTGTCATAATACACATTTCCCATTCCATGCCACAACCACTAACACCGCATTAGCCTCTTGGTGACTCAAGTTTTTAAAAACAAGGAAGCTTATGAGGTCATCTAGTTTAGTCTGTCACTTGATGCATACTTTTCCTGGCTGTACAACATAGTAGAAAGAGCATAGCTTGTCTGGGTCTGGTGGCTCACACCTGTAATCCCAGCACTTTAGAAGGCTGAGGCAGGAGGATCGATTGAGTCCAGGAATTCAAGAAAAGCCTTGGCAACATGGTGAAATCCTGTCTCTACAAAAAATACAAAAATGAGTCAGATGTGGTGGCATGCACCTGTAGTCGCAGCTATTTGGGGGGCTGAGGTGGCAGGATAGCTTGAACCTGGGAGGTCAAGGCTGCAGTGAGCTGTGATTGTGCCACTGCACTCCAGCCTGGGTGGCAGAGGGAGACCCTGTCTCAAAACAAACATAGCTTTTGGAATCAGACACATTTGCGATCACATTCTGAGTTCTGTCATTTTCTAGCTTCGTGGCCTTGGGAAAATTACTCACCCTGAGACTCAGTTTGCTCATCTGTAAAATGGGAGTGATGATGGTATTTCTAATCCCATGGGTTATTTGTGGGAGATTAAATGAGACACGGTCTGCGAAATGCTCAGCAAGTTGACTGGCACTTAAGTCTTTGATAAATGATAGCTATTAGAACATTCCTGAATGCACATCAGTCTTTGAAAGGCCATGGATTACATATAAGGGTTCCTGTTATTCTCTTGCCACTTAGATGTGATTTTATTTCTTGGAAACATCCTACTGCCTTTTCTTCAAAAGATTCTCCTCTTCTGCTGGCCTTGAACTAAGTCCAGTCTACCTGCTGGCCTGAGGGGGCGGGGGCATGTGTGTCAGCCCCTTCAGTTGTGTTCCTGGGGCAGGCAGAGCTCACCAGCACCCGGTGCTGATTTTGTCCCTTCCTTCTCTGAAAACTCGGAGAGTGTGTGCCAGCTGCTGTCTGCGATTGATGCACATTTATTTTGTCACGTGGGCTCAGAACGTCTTCCCAAGTGAGCACCTTCTGATTAATGCCGCCACCCCATCCATTTCAGGAAAAGCTTCAGAGAGTGGCGTCCCAACATCCTAAGCTGGGACTGGGGTGAACTCTCATTCGGCCTGTTTCTCCATCTCTCTTTCGTCTCGAAACTCATTCTCATGCCCACAGTTATTGGGGCATAAAGATTCCTTAAATGGCTTCCTCCAGAGAAAAATACGTTTAAGGCACTTCCTTAGTGGTTTGAGCCCTGGGTGAGCCCCTCCTCCACTCCGTTTATTTTCCACTGTGTATTTAAATCTTCCCCGATGGTGCCTGTCTTCTCTTCACTAAGGCTGACTTTCTGTTTTTGGGGTGAAACGTGTGTCTCCTTCAACCTTCAGTCACTCAGTGGATTTTTTTTTTTTAGATTCATAACATATTTTATTTTGACTTATCTGATGTCAAAAATGGAAAATTTTCACATGGATATTCATCTAACTCATGGGCTCTATTCTAAAACCCCCCTTTTTAAAAATCAGGCTTCAGTGTCAGATTGCTGAATGCTTTTTTCATCTTCCTGAGAGAAGCAAATATTCATTCATTCATCTCATTATACAACACAAGTACATAAATGTAGCTTCAGAGCGTATTAAGTGCTTTTATACACAAGTGCTGGCTGTGTGGACCAGGTGGTAGCTCATTGAGGCCCCAAATTCATTAAGGGCAGGGTCTGACTCTTCGGCGTCTTAATATTTGGCTTGGTGCATGGTCAAGAGCTGGGCCCACATGTTGCATATCAGCAGGGCTGATATGTTTAAAGACGCTGGGCTTTTTCTGCTCTGGGGCCCTTTCCCGGGGGTTCTGGTGAGTCCCTCCCCAGGTGGGTCTGCCCCCACCCATGTGGGCGGGATTAGCTCCCAGAGGCTGGCCAGGCCCCACCTAGGGGAGGCTTGGGGGCAGGGCCCCAAGGCTGAGATTCAGGCTTGGGGGAACAGAGCAGGAAAGAGACCCGGTACCGAAACTGAGCGGGGCAGGCACCTACTCACATGGGCGATGGGCAGGGGCCAGTCACTGGCTTTGGGCTCCAGGGCCAGAGCCGTCTGACTTGGTATTGAGCTCCAAGCATGGAACACTGGAGTTGGTTCATTTTGACCAGCAAGCCTTGATTACCCACCGCAAGGAGAGGGCAGTTGCCTTTTTATGACATGTTGATTCCAGCCAGGTGAGTCACCAGGTAGCTCTCATCCTCCTGCCAGGCTCCCCTGCCTGTCGGTTTGGCATTGTCAGATAATGTGATCATTCATCGAAGTGACATTTGAGTTCCAAACCAGTTTTCTCCTTTAACCATTTCACCCTCAGGAGTGATTCTTCATTGTTTGGCATTGTCAGGGAATGTGATGATCCATTCAAATGACTTTTGTGTTCCAAATAGTGTTTCTACTTTAACTTCCTAAATGAAAAAAAAAAAAAAAAAAAGAATTGGCCAGGCACAGTGGCTCACGCCTGTAATCCCAGCACTTTGGGAGGCCGAGGTGGGCGGATCACTTGAAACCAGGAGTTCGAGACCAGCCTGGCCAACATGGTGAAACCCCATCTCTACCAAAAATGCAAAAAATAGCCCGGCATGGTGGCGGGCACCTGTAATCCCAGCTACTTGGGAGGCTGAGGCAGGAGAATTGCTTGGACCTGGGAGGAGGAGGCTGCAGTGAGCCGAGATGGTGCCACTGCACTCCAACCTGGTCGACAGAGTGAGACTCTGTCTCAAAAAAAAAAAAAAAAAAAAGCAAGAAAACCAAAGAAAATAAAAGAAAGTAGAGTCCATATTCCTGTGTTCCTCCTCTTTCTTCAAGGAGCGAGAACATAGGAACCCTTTTTGTCATCTTGGGATTGGTACCTGGGGCATCGTTACCTCTCAAACTTCCCTTTCCAGCGAGTGCCCACTCAGAGCCTTAGTGCTAAGGCTTTGACAGGCTTTTAAAACTCTCACGTCTGTGTTTTATATTTTTGGAATGGCAGCTTTTTTTTTTTTTTTTTTTTAATTGCCAGCTTTTGCTTGTTGTTACTGCAAGTGCTTCCAGTAAATCCCTTCTCCATGAAACTCACTCTCTTCCTCTGGATCCCCCCAACTCACCCTCCCCAGGCCTGAGCCGCGTCTTGCTGCTGGGTCTCCACTTGTAGGGAAGAGAGAACTGGACCAGGACGGCACAGGAAACTGACAATGCCACTGCTTGCTAGCGTTGGGATTTTGAACAAATAGGTGACCTTTTTGGACCTGTGTTCTCAGCTCTAAAATGGGGATAATCTTGTTCCTCCATATTTTATTGAGTTGCTGGGAAGTTGGGAAAGAAAAGAAGCCCCCGGTGTGTGTGCTCAAGAGAGTATAAACCTAAGTGCCATTCAAGCATTTGTGGATGCTTTGAGGTCGTGTGCAGGTCTCTCAGAAGTTTACCCTGAAGACTGCTAGAGAGAATTGCTAGTTGTGTGAGGCTTGTTCTCCCCAGGGATACTTGGCTCCTGGTTCCCTCCCTCCAGTCCTGGCTCTGGGTAAAATGCCAAGTCAGCAATCATCCATCTCCACACCTCCTTCTGGAACTGTCATGTGGTTTGAGAACAGTTTAAATCAGGTTTAACCACACTGCACGCCGCTCCTCCCCCACCACATACATGCACGCCCCAGTGCTCCATGCATTTACAAAAACACTGCCGGACAACTGCATCCCCTCACCCAGACATCTGTCAGCATAGTCCTGCTTATACCTGCTTCCTTCTGTCTACCTGTTTTTAAGGAAACCCTGTCTTGGAAGCAAGTTCGAATGCTCTTGATACCTTTGCCTTCATTTTAGGGCCAGCAGCAGGTATTCTTTCTTACAACACGTTTTTCTTGAATCTGGGCTTCTTACCCCTGGGAAGATCAGCTGTTTAAGATCAGTTTAAGGAGGCTGCCATCCCATCGGTGCCAGTAGAGAGGGTTGTGGATTCCTGAGCCCTCACTATGTGCCAAGGAGTGTCCTAAGAGCTGTCTTGTGTAATAGGGTAGTGTGAACTCCAGAGAGTTGTGAACAAAGGCACTGCATTTCTGAGAGCAAACGGGGAGGTAGGTGTGAAGGAAGGGGAAGTGTATTTTTTCCTGGGTAGAGCTGTGAAAACGCTTTCCTGCCAGCAGTGCAAACAGAAACCGTCTCTTTTACTTGATTGAATGACTGTTGTGCAGTCAGACCAGCAGAAATATTTGTTGATCAGGATCGTTCTATTATTTGCTGGAGAGAATTTGCTGTAAGCAGATCAGATGACCTATTTCTGTGGCCCATCTGCTGGAATATGAAAATAGTAGTGTTATTTGGGAGTCCCTTCTTCTTCCTTTCCATTACTGTATTACATCTATTACTTAGAGTAATAGGAAGGCTGGATGCTCAGTTATAGGGTATGCCATCAAGAAGATACCAGCCCTGAATGGGAGTTGGACAATTATTCTGGTCCCTATCAATCTTAATATTCTATCATTTTAATTTTACTGGTAGTCTAAACTATTCTACACTGATGCAATGTAGTCCAGTTTTTTAAAACCTTCAGAAAAAGACAATAATTAGAATGCCCTGAGAATCCAAATTGTCACACTCTGACCAGCTGATTGAGAACTTGAATCAATCACCAGTATGCTCAGTGCCATGTGTCTGAAGCTTGTACTGTGAAAATCCTAAGTACACACCACACCCATCTTAAAATTAGGATAATAGGACCTGATAATTTCAGAGAGCTAGAAGTTTTAAGTCAGGGCTTTGGGTGCTCTTGCTGAGGCCCTGGCTTTCTATTGAAGGCCAGGAGGAGTTTTCTCCTATCTCTTCAAAGAAAAGGTCCGTGTATGCTTAGCGAAGTGTCTTTTTTTTTTTTTTTACTTTCTTTAGGGAAGACATACCAGAAAAAAAAGGCTTGAGAACCAGCCACCAGGTAGCAGTTGGGTATGGGATGGGACAGTTTGTTTCTGCCAAGGTTCAAATGGTGACCTGCAAACCAAGAGGACCATAAACATATTTGCATATACTTATAAATATGCTTGCAAGTACTCATGGCATTTGTCAGCAGAGATGTTGGCTAAGAATTGCTGAAAATGAATTGTTTGGGAATCTTGTTCTCCATGGAGTTCTGTTGTAAAATAAGAGATGCAAACATTCACTGCAAACATTTTGGCCTTTGTTTATTTATTTAGAGCTCAGACGATCCTCCTGCCTCAGCCTCCTGAGTAGTGGGACTATGGGCATGTACCACTATGCCCTGCAAGTTTAGAACATCACACTGAAAAACAAGTAAAAATGTTATAGATTTAAAGGAAAAATTGGCACTTTTCTGGTAAAAGATAAAGAATGATATGCTTAAATATTAACCAAACATCTAAAAACTTAAACTGTTGTTCCTGCAGTGATACCCAGTGGAGATAATAAAATATACAGAGAGCTGAGTTGAGCAGAGAACTGAAGCTCTTGGCAGGAGGGTTTATATCCCTCAGTTGACCTATAAATTATTCATTAGAGAAGTAGCAAGCACCCATGCTTTTGCAAATAGGAGTCTTACTCCAAACTTCACCCTTCTTAAGTTAAGAGAAACCCCATGAGTTGTGCAGTGAATCACTTTGACTTATGACTCGTGTTCTGGAAGTGCTGCTAGGTGATATCATAGCTCGCTGCAGTGTCCCTGGGTGGTAGGAGAGCACAGCCACCGTGCGTGAGTGTGTGCACGCACACAAGTGTGGGGGCGTGCCTACGTGTGCTGAGACATGTGGTTGTCCAGCAACAGTTACATGACAAATAGCAGTTTGCAACCCTGAACCACAGAGAGAATTTTACTGTTCTGCCTGTTCCAGTTCCTTAACTGATGGCAGATGTCCTCATTAAGGGCTATTAGCACATCAGAATGTGTTTGCTGAGCCCAGAAAAGAGCTAACTCCTTTTGGACATGGACTGAAAGATGTTATCTAGGGTAGCCAACCCCTCCTGTTGGTGATGGCAGTAGGGAGTGAGGAACACAAGAGGGCTTGGTATCCCCTTAAAACTTTCCCGAGAAGCCTTCAGCGTGAATTTATGTTTCAGTCAGGGAATTCCGTAAGAGGAGAATGTAAAATCATAAAGTGGGATTTGGCTGTGTGTTGAACTACTGTTATTGTTACTGTTAGGTGTTTCTTGATTTCTCTTGGCTGCTCCAGAACTGTATGGAGAACTAGGGGATGGCTGGTTTATAGGGACCATTGATAGCTCCCAAGAAAGAACTCACCAGAGGAGTGAATGAAGTGGAGATCCTGGAGGAGAGAGGTTGGAAGGAGGCCACCGCTGGAATGGTGGAAGTGCACCAGGTGGGCAGGACCCCCAGAGTGATTGTGAGACAGCAGGAGGTCCTGAAAAGTCACAGGCGGCCCAGAGTTAACCTTGCTCCTTGACCCACCTGTTGGCAGACCTTCGACAATGCTGTCATTTGCTCTGAGTCCCCGAAGACTCTTGGTTACTTGTGCTGTCTATCGAGCTGCGTCTGTAAACGTCATGAGTGTGCTGATTAACACAGGTGAGGCATCAAGTGATGCCTGGTGATGCTGCCCAGCCTGGATTAGTGTAGATTTGTATTTCTCCCACTTCCATGCTATTAATCCCCAGTATAAACTTGGCTAAAGTTTTCCCTGACTTTTTGGGTTGATTCCATTATCCCTTTGCACGTCCTGCCAGAGGGCAATATGTGTATAAAGGTCTTCCCCAAACCCGAACTGCTAAATGATTAACAGTGGCTTGGGCTGCTTAACAGGGTCAGATTAAAGCTTTGACCTTTATTCTGTAGGTAAGAGGCCAAGATGCAAGTGGAGAAGAGATTTTTTCAAGGAATGAAAGTACGTGAGAAAATGAATGTGTAGACTTTTAGATCAGGAGCTATTTTTTCTTTTTATTTTTTTTGAGATAGAATCTCCCTCTGTCTCCCAGGCTGGAGTGCAGTGGTGTGATCTCGGCTCACTGCAACCTCTGCCTCCTGGGTTCAAGCGATTCTTTTTTTTTTTCTTTTTTTTGAGATGGAGTCTCACTCTATCCCCCAGGCTAGACTACAGTGGTGCAATCTCAGCTCACTGCAACCTCTGTCTCCTGGGTTCAAGTGATTCTTGTGTTTCAGCCTCCCAAGTAGCTGCGATTACAAGTGCACGCCACCACACCTGGCTAATTTTTTATATTTTTAGTAGAGATGTGGTTTCACCATTTTAGCCAGGCTGGTCTTGAACTCCTGACCTCAAGTGATCTGCCTGCCTTGGCCTCCCAAAATGTTTGGGATTACAGGCGTGAGCCACTGCACCTGTCCAGGAGCTATTTTTCCCATCAAGGTTCACTAACATAGGGAAAAAAACACCAAGTTGATGAAAATCAACTTAATTGAGTGTTTTATTTTGAGAGATCCCACACCTACTAGAATCATGGCAGGATTGTGACCTCTGACACCAGATGGACATGAGTTCATACCCAAGGCTGCAGTTCCTAGGTGTGCAGCTTTGGCATCCTGACCTCTCTGAGGTTGTCACCTCATCAGAAATAGAAGACCATTGGTTCATCTCAGATCCTTTTGAGGATTAAATTAGATACAATTTATGAAAGCTAGTACCTCTTAGGCACTTAATAAAGACAGTTTCCCTTCCTTTTTTTCTCTTCTGCTTTTAAAAATTAAGATTTGGGAGTACTATAAATAAAACCAATGAGAAAATGTATTTTGGTGTGGAATTCTGGCCAGTTAAAGGAGAGAGGGGACAGGAGGGGTCCAGTCAGAAGCGGCAGGTTCACCACCTCCATGCGAATCCAGCAGATGTGGAAGGTTGCAGGCACAAACAAAATAGGCAGTAGAAAGCAGTCTTTAAATTAAAAAAAGAAAAAGGCTTACAAAAAACATCAACCGAGTTTGTTGGCTAAACATTTCAGGTGCCGTCTGAAGACTGGGAGCCCAGGAATTTGGGAAATACTACCCTTTCTTCATTTTCAGTGGTGGAAACCCCAAACTTCCTGCTCTAGAAAGTGGGGAGGCCATTAGTTATTATTTTTTTTTGGCCAAGAAAAGTGGTGCAGTTTCTTTCTCTGGGTTGATGCTGCCATCTCACGTCTCTACGTGGCATTGCGGCTTCGCCTCTGGATCTTATCAGCCCAGTGAAATTGAACTGAGAGTTAGAGGTGCTCTATTTTAGCTTGAGGCTCCAAAGACGAAGATATGTAGGTGACAGTGTTTTAAAAACCAGTTTAGGCCGGGCACGGTGCCTCATACCTGTAATACCAGCACTTTCGGAGGCTGAAGCAGGCAGATGGCCTGAGCTCAGGAGTTTGAAACCACCCTGGGCAACATGATGAAAACCTGTCTCTACTAAAATACAAAATATTAGCCAGGCGTGGTGGTGCACGGAGCCTGTAGTTCCAGTTACTTGGGAGGCTGAGGCAGGACAATCGCTTGAACCCGGGAGGCAGAGGTTGCAGTGAGCTGAGATCATGCCACTGCACTCCAGCCTGGGCAACAAAGTGAGACTCCATCTCAAAAAAAAAAAAAAAAACAAAAAAAAACCCAAACAAAAAAAAACAACCAATTTAGCTTAGGTATACATTTTTTTCTTTATACTGGCAAAGAATCTACTCTTTACATCTGTCTCCCTTTTTATTGTTACAATGAAGCTTTCAGAGAGAGTGTTACTGGATGTAGTTACCAGATACCTAACTAGGAATTTCTGTCTGCGTGCTGTGACTCCCACCTTTTCCTTATATTAATCTTTTCTTTGCTTTCTGGAAAATTCGTGGTGGAGATACTATGCCAGTAGATTCTAGCCTGGAGTTTCTGCGTAAAATGCTCATGAAAACCAGCATTTTGCCCCTTTACTCAATATTTACCAATCTATTATTATCGTTTACAATTCTTTTGCCATTTCTGTTATGTTACTGTGGAGATGTTTGTGAACATACCTTGCTGGAATGGTTTGGAAAGAGGCTAAGATTTGGGAGGTGTGGAGATGGTGTGGTACCCACAGAAAGAGAGCCTGGGGGGCTTCTGGACAAAGGTGAAAAGGAAAGAAGGCTTATGCAACTGTTCAAAGATAGCTTGAGCTAAGGGCTGTGCTACAGGTGTCCTCTTGATGTGGGTGGGGTGGGAGGGGCACACCTGAGTGGAATTAGCCCCATAGGCGCTGGGGGTGGGGCAGTCAGCATTGATGCTGAGGTCCCTGGAAACCCTGGTTTTTTATACCTGCTGTGACCCCACAGCACCTGGGATGTGCTTTGCACATAATAAGCGAATAAGCGAATAGGGAACAGAGGACTGGAACAGCAGAGATTAGGAACTGAGGAGCCGTGTGTGCTCTGTAGGAGGAGGGCAACCTGAATTTGCAAAGCACTGGGTCTGACTCATCCCCTTCTGCCAGCAGTGTCAGGCCTGGGAGTACTGCAGGTCAGCTGGTCCCCTGGTAGGGACCCACTTTGAGAGGCCTGTTCAGATTCTTGCACCAACTACCTTTGCCACCTGAACAAGTCACTCGTGCTCAACATTAGTTTCTTCAAGTGTAAGATGAGAGGAGCCTGGTTCATTTCTTTTTTCTTTTTTTTTTTTTTTTGAGTCTGAGTCTTGTTCTGTTGTCCAGGCTGGAGTACAGTGGTGTGATTTTGGCTCACTGCAGGCTCCTGCCTCCTGGGTTCGAGCAATTCTCCTGCCTCAGCATCCTGAGTAGCTGGGATTACAGGCATGTGCTGCCATGCCCGGCTAATTTTGTATTTTTAGTAGAGACAGGGTTTCATGATGTTGGTCGGGCTGGTCTTGAACTCCTGACCTCAAGTGATCCATCTACCTCAGCCTCCCAAAGTGTTGGGATTACAGGCATGAGCCACCACGCCCGGCCAAGCTCGGTAAGTTTCTATGGCTCTTTACAGCTTTGAGCCAGCTGAGCTTGAGAATCTATGTGCATCAGACAGATGTCCTCAGGCTTTGACCCAGCAATATTGTATCCTAGAAGTTGCCCTATGGAAGCCGTGGTTGATGTGTGTGTGTGCTGAGGTTTAGCTCAGAGGATGCTCACTGCAGGCAGAGAAGTTTAGACAGCAGACCATTGGGTGCAGCCTTTGGGTACAATAAAAAGAGAATAGGAATGGTGCGTCCACCTAAGAAAATGCTGAGTGTCTTCTAAACATGTTTTTATAAAATAATATTGAATGATATAGTAAAACTTACACAGTTAAGTAAAAATACAGTTAACCAAACAACAATCCCATTTTTACAGAAATAAAAGTGTAAATACATGCACAGAAGGAAGCCTGGCCTGCTGTATAGGAAGAGTGGGCCTCCCTGGGAGGCGGATTCCTGAGTGGTTTGTTTTTCTGTGTGCATATAAGTATTTTTCTGATTGTCCTACTAGGAATGGATATCACTTTTGTAGAAAGGAAGGATGGTAAAAGTTGACTTTAAAGGGTTCACTTATTTTAAGCCACCCTTCCTGGCTCCTGCTGTGTGGGGCCCCCTCCTGAAAGCTTCCTGATTCCCTCAGGTGATGGGCAGAGGCTTCAGTGTCCCCTTCGCCTCCGCAGGAGAGGAGAGGCAGCAGCATGGCGAGCGTCCTGTCCCGACGCCTTGGAAAGCGGTCCCTCCTGGGAGCCCGGGTGTTGGGACCCAGTGCCTCGGAGGGGCCCTCGGCCGCCCCACCCTCAGAGCCACTGCTAGAAGGGGCCGCTCCCCAGCCTTTCACCACCTCTGATGACACCCCCTGCCAGGAGCAACCCAAGGAAGTCCTCAAGGCTCCCAGCACCTCGGGCCTTCAGCAGGTGGCCTTTCAGCCTGGGCAGAAGGTAGGTTGATCCCAACATGGACAGGTGTCCCATCTTGCGAGTCTTGGGGTGGTGGGCTGGGGTGCCCTAGTGACAGGCCGGAAACTCTCTGGGCACCGTTTTGAGTGCAGACCTTTGCCCTCCAGCCACAGGGCGCCTGGGCAGCAGATCGCCCAAGAGAATATGACATTGTTAGTAGACCCAGGGCTTCTCTACCACAGTGTTGTCTGTAGAAGGTGGCAAGACCTAGCATCTGACGCTGTGGGCTTTGGCTTGCTCATAACCTCAGTTTGAAGGATGACCATAGCCACGTTTCTCTTAATCTGCCTCAGTTTGCAACTTTACCAAAGGAAGGCATCTCAGGCTTTGAGAGTCAGAGAACATTGCATCTTTGAATTCCCGTTAGACACTTTAAAGAGTCAGAGATGTTTGTGTAGTCGGTGTGGATTTCCTTTTCCAGCATCCTGTGCCAGGGCCCTGGGTCTGATGTTATGAGGTCCAGGTGCCAGGGGTTCTCTTCCGTTGCCCTCTCAAGGCCTCCTAAGTAAGGACTCTACCTCTATCTCCCTGCCAAGGCTTATGCCGCCAGGCCTTCCTGCCTGTGAGAGAAGGTGGCCTGCCAACTTCCAGGTCCCCCTGGTGAGAGGTTGGCCTGCCTCTGCACCCCTGCCACCTTGTCCCCAGGTAGACTCAGCATCCTCTGAGTGCAGGATAATGAGCAATTCAGAGTGGCAGTTGGGCACCAGCAGACAGGCAGTGCATCCGGGTCAAGGAAGGCAGGAGGATGAGCACAGATTCTAGATTCAGAGAAAGTCCCAGGAACTGACATGTTTGCTGTCTGCCAGTCTAGAGAGCTGATAAGGATCTGTCTTGGGAGGAATTGGGCCTGTGTGGGTGCTCAGGTGGGAAGCGAGTACCTGGGAACATCTGCTTGAATAAAAGCTGAGTGAGGCAGAGAACATGGTTCGTGGCAGGCAGATCCTGGCTCCTGGGATGTGGGGTGCATGAGAACTTCAGGGTGAGACCCATCCAGGGCTGATCACTAGCTGCTGTCCCTCTTCCCGCAGGTTTGTGTGTGGTACGGGGGTCAAGAGTGCACAGGACTGGTGGAACAGCACAGCTGGATGGAGGGTCAGGTGACCGTCTGGCTGCTGGAGCAGAAGCTGCAGGTCTGCTGCAGGGTGGAGGAGGTGTGGCTGGCCGAGCTGCAGGGCCCCTGTCCCCAGGCACCACCCCTGGAGCCCGGAGCCCAGGCCCTGGCCTACAGGCCCGTCTCCAGAAACATCGATGTCCCAAAGAGGTTTGTGTGGGAGAAGAAATTGGATTTTAAAAGTCACGTGGGTAGTGTGGTGTGAGGGTGTGGGCTGCCTTGTGGTGGGGAAGAAATGTGGTGTCATTGACATCTGGATGCCAAGATATTGGGACAAATGGGACACAGAAAAGAGAAATCTTTAAGAAAGCCAGAGTGGCATCTTTTCTTTTTTTTTTTTTTTTTTGAGACAGAGTCTCACTCTGTCACCTAGGCTGGAGTTCGGTAGCATGATCTCAGCTCACTGCAACCTCTGCTTCCTGGGTTCAAGCGATTTTCCCACTTCAGCCTCCCAAGTAACTGGGATTATAGGCGTGCACCACCAGGCCTGGCTAATTTTTGTATTTTTTGGTAAAGACGGGGTTTCACCATATTGGTCAGGCTGGTCTCGAACTCCCGACCTCTGGTGATCCACCTGCCTCGGCCTCCCAACGTGCTGGGATTACAGGTGTGAGCCACCATGCCTGGCCAAGTGGCATCTTTTCCGTGCTCTATTATGGGCAATGTATCTTTGGTTGGGCATAGGGCTATTTTTTCCCCTCTCATGCTTAAACTAAATCAGGTCATAGTTTATGATAAGACAGGGAAGAACTGGCTTAAATCGAGAGTCAACAAACTTGTTTTGAATGGGCCAGAAAGTAAATAATTTAGGCTTGATGGACTAAACAGTCTCTGTTCCCACTGCTCAGCGCTGCTGTGGTGTCCAAACAGCCAAGGGTGATGCAGAAACAAATGGGCATGGCTGTCCTGCAATAAAACCTCATTCGTGGACCCTCAAATTTCAGTTTTATATACTTTCCATGTGTCACATGTCAAGAAATTATATCCTTCTTTTAATTTTTAAAACTATTTAGGCCAGGCGCAGTGGCTCACACCTGTAACTCCACTACTTTGGGAAGATTGCTTGAGGCTGGGAGTTTGAGACCAGCCTGGGCAACATAGCAAGACTTTGACTCTACAAAAAAATTAAAAAATTAGTCAGGCATGGTAGCTTTTGCCTGTAGTCCCAGCTACTTAGGAAGCTGAGGCAGGAGGATTGTTGGAGTCCAGGTGGTTGAAGGTTCAGTGAGCAATGATGGCACCACTGCACTCCAGCCTGGAAGACAGAGCAAGACTCTGCTCTAAAAACCAAAACCAAACTAAACCAAAACAAAAAAACAAACAGGCTGGGTGTGGTGGCTCACGCCTGTAATCCCAGCCCTTTGGGAGACCAAAGTGGGTGGATCACGTGAGGTCAGGAGTTTGAGACCAGCCTGGCCAACATGATGAAACCCCGTCTCTACTGAAAATACAAAAATTAGCTGGGCGTGGTGGCACATGCCTGTAATCCCAGCTACTTGGGAGGCTGAGGTATGAGAATTGCTTGAAGCCAACCTGGGTGACAGAGGGAGACTGCATCTCAAAAAAGAAAAAAAGAAGAAAAACCACAAAACCAAACCATTTAAAAATGTAAAACCATTCTTAGCTCAAAACCCTACAGAAACAAGCAGCAGACTACATTTGGTCCACAGCCCACAGCATGCTTACCCCCGGCTTAGATATTCAGAACCATTGGTGTTGAACGAAGAATGTATTTTGCTTTAGAATTTTGTGATGTGACTTTTTTCTAAGAATATATATCCTAATTTCTATGTTATGTGCTCTATGTACATTGATCTTTTAAGATTTAAGAAGAAAATCTGCCACCTGAAATTGTCTTATATACAAGATGTGCAGTCACACCCTATCCCACCTCTCTGTGTTTGTCTATGAGTGCTAAAAAACAAAACAGACCCAGTATTTTGAAACCAAATTAGAGCAGCAATATTTGTGATTGTGTATTCAGCGGAATGCAGGCAAAGAATTTATTTTTCTGTTCTATGGAAATGAAAATTCAAAGATCATACAAAAACAGAGATGCTAATGTGTTTAATGTATTAATAGTCTTGGTTTAGCTGCTTCAAACCCAAGTCATATTTTGGTGGACCTGAATTTTAAGGAATAAATTAAGACAGCTTTTTGAAACAGACCACTTAGAAGTTTATTTCAGACTAACTTTTACTAATACTTTAGCATTAACTTCTAGACAGCTCTAGTTTTACTTCCAAATAATGTAGTGATATACGGATTTTTAAAAAATTATGTGTAACATTTTATAGAACTCTGCTGTATAAAGCATGGACACTTGCATTGGGAGATTTATTTTAGTGCTTCTGGCTTATTTGCACATAGGCTTGAGTAGTAGGTTCTGTTGACATTCAGAAGCTGTTAGAATGCCTTACCATTTTTCTTGGGGGAGAGGTGGGAGAAGGTGGTTAGTGTATAATTGTTCCCTCTTAAATTTAAATGTGGGACAAGGAAAGGAGGTAATTGTTGTGCTTTTGAATTCCAGTGGGTGTCTTTTGTCCCCGTGTTCATTTCGAGTCTGTCCTCTCTTTCCGCTGAATAAAATTCTCCTTTTTAAGCTGCAGAGTTCGGCAGCAAAGTCATGGGAGAATGGGGCTGTCTCAGGGCGTCACAGCAGTGGGATGAGACCCAGCGGCTTATACCGGGGCTGCCTAATATTAGAAGCATCACTCAGAATGGGTACTGCTCGAGAAGAAGGGGAGACCTTCATGTTTCACTTAGTTTATATGATCTGAGCACACACTGGCTGATTGGAGTTGGGGGGACTTGGAGGGGACAGTCCAGAAGTGTAAGATGATTGTGTGAAACCAGCCAGAGGTGGTGTCTCGTTTTGCAAGCCATGGGCCCGCCGTGCCAGGAAGTAACATTTCCCACTCATCCGTGTGAATCCAGGAAGTCGGACGCAGTGGAAATGGATGAGATGATGGCGGCCATGGTGCTGACGTCCCTGTCCTGCAGCCCTGTTGTGCAGAGTCCTCCCGGGACCGAGGCCAACTTCTCTGGTGAGCGAGCGGGGCCCAGGTGGGTTCTGGGCATGGTAGAGGCCCACGACAGACATCCTCTGTGCAGAGCAGCTAGTTGCCTATGTCACCGGCCTGGCAATAGAATTTCCAGGGACACCTCCCACGGGCACGTCCGACCGGCTGCATGCCGTGGAGTTAGACACTTCCGTTCTTGTTCCTCAGTTTCCTCACCTGGGGAGGAGTTTCCTGGTGCATTGTGAAGATGGTTGAGCATGGGACTGAGCTGCAGTGGCCAGTGGAGTAAGTTCTTCAATGGGAGCGGATGAGCCCAGCACTTTGGTGGGGCCCGAATGAGGCCAATAGAGGAATATTTAGTTCACAAAGTAGCAATATAATGGTCTCCTAGTGGCCTCAGAAAATTCATGTCCTCATTCCACGTGCCTAATTCAGCCTCATAAATTAGTGTGGGTCTACGGGACAAGGACCCGGAATAAATGAGCTAAATTCTAAAGTAAGTCTAATTGCTTAATAAAAACCAGTGATTCAACTTCAAGGCAAATTTATTAAAACAAAATTTCTGTAGTTGCAACCCCAAAATACTTTATCAATAATATGAGGGAAAAAAGGGTTGCTGGGTATTTGTCAGTAGTTTGGCAAGACTGGTAGTGAATCTGAAGTTTTTTGGGAAATTCATGGCAGGGCTGGCCTACCTTACTCCCAGGGAAGAACTTCTTCATTGGTGGACACCTAACTGAATTGCAAGCTACTTATAAGCTTACAGGAAAATATGGAGTTAGCTCTGAGCACATAGCAGGAGGAAAGTGGCCTTCATAAGTATCCCTCATAAGGAATCTCCCTAAATAGAAATTAAACATAAAGGAGAGAGAAAACTTACTTTCTTGACTCAAAGTCAGCTGTCAATGAGTAGGCTGCCAAAGGAAGTCATTGCATTATGAGGACGCCTAGCTGTGAAGCTTAGTATTGCATGCCTGCTCTATTAGCACAGCCAAATAGGGAAGAGGAAAGGAGTTAATTTCTAAGTTCTCAGGAGAGTTTAGGAGATCTGGATGGTTGGGTCAACAGTGGAAAGATCTAGGAAAGTGTCCTAAAAGGAAAGAAAAGAAAATTATTGACTCCAGTTCCCATGATGAGGGTATGTATAATATATGCATACACAAGTGCACATCAACGTAGAAGCATCTCACTGATGATATGCCATCATCCTGACGATTTTAAGTCCCTTTGTAAAAAAAAAATTATTGTCTATTAAAGATTTTTTTGATGACAATATATTTTTTATCTTATAGCTGAAGTCAGTGGAAATATAAGGCTTCTTTGGCCTAATTATCTTGAAGTATTCTGCAAAGTGTGGTCTATACAACAACCAAAACCTTGACTAAGAGAGTCATGGATACTATTTGCACAAACGCCACATAGTCCCTTTGGTTTCTGTGTGGTTAGGATGGCATGTGTGTGTGCATGTCTGTATAGAAAACAGGATTATAAATATTTCTTAAAAGTTCACTTGTAAGCTCTGAGTGCCGTGCATTTGTAGAGCAGTACTTTATTTTCATGGTATAGAATGTGTATTTATTGCCTGTGTCCTAGAAAAACTTACGATCAAAGATGGAGTCACTTATAACTTATACATTAACTTATAACTTATAGATAACTTTTTGCTTTATGTTTTGCTTCCTTTGTGTGCCAGTCAAAATCTGCCATACAGATTTCATGCATTTGAGCCATTGTGAGTGGTTCCTATAGGGAAGGGCTGCCGCATTTGTAGGGCGTGCCTGCTGCTTGACCTGCTCTTTGTCACGGAGTCCTGAGCATCCTAGATGTCGCCATGTAGTATTCTGCTCTCTGCCCTTCTCTCCCTGATCATTTTCCTGTCAGTGGATGTGCGTGGGTCTTTCACCTGTTGGCCTGCTTAATGATTCTTGTGTTCTGCCCTGAATGTGTACCCTTTTTTAAGCACACATGTACATGTAGTAATCTCTTGGTTCCCAGGAAGGGACAGTGATAGCTGTGAGACATGACAGTGGTATCTGGGGAGGGAAGAGTTCTTCCTCCATCTCATTCTTTTTGGGTGGGCTGCTTCTAGGATGTGAGATGTAAGGAGAGCCTGGACTGGAAACATGGAAAGATGGGAGCCTGTGCCAGGTAGATCCCTGATTAGCATTGAAGGAGTCTGGACTATGAGCAGGAGGAGAGAAAGGCAGCAGGATTTTATCCTGGCCACAAAGGATGTGCTAGTAGACCTTGGAATCCAGGGTTAGGGGGCTCTGTGGAATGCCCCTGTTGGGAGTTGGGGCTTTTGAGGACAGGTAGCTTTTTTCCCTCTCTCTTGGTATTTCCACATATCAGAATTTCAGATTCTCCTGTATTATAAATTCACCTGGATTTTTGGCCAAGGAGTGAGAGTCTGGGTTGGGCCCGCGCAGCCTGCAGATGTGCTGTTTAAAAACGGAAGATTCTCCATGTCTGCTGATGCCTGTCCTCCTGCTTAGAGGCATTCAGGAGCCTGGCAGCTGCTTCAGGGCCGTGTCAGGCACGAAAGCCCCCTGCCGCCTTGCGATGACCAGAATTGCTCGCAGAGCTTGTCTTTCCTCTTCCAAACATGTTATTTCTTGATTAAAGCAGGCTCTACCTGGGCTGCAGCTAGCACTGGGAAATGTTGCACACCCTCCTGAGAGTTGCAAAGGCTGAGTGGTTTGTTCCACCCACAGGTTTCTATGGACTGGCCTGGGTTTAGATGATTGAAAAGCATTTTTCGGAAAAGCTGGTCAAGAAGACCTTTAAGTTGGCCTCAGCTGTAGGAAAACGCTCTGGGTGGTACCCAACACTGGGTGTGCCTGTTCTCAACCAGGCCTGGAGGCTGCAGAGGCTTTGCCCTTCCCCCTCCCCATCCCCCCTTTATTTAATGTATAAAGTGAGAAACAGGCAGCACTTCGGGAGGCTGAGGCCAGATGATCGCTTGAGGACAGGAGTTTGAGACTGGCCTGGGCAACATAGCAAGACCCCATCTCCAAAAATAATTTCTGTTTAAAAAGAGAAATAAATTTCAATTAGGTTTCTCTTTGTTTCTCTTTGTATGACTCCTATCCAAAGCGAACTCGCAATGTGTATCTGTTGGTCAGTGATGACCAGGTGGCTATGGTAGGAAATGTCTGCGAGGGCAGAGCAGTTCTACCAAGAGAAATTGCTGCCATGAATGAACTCCTCTCCATGTTTACCGAAGCTCAGAAGGGAGAGTTTGCCCAGGGACACGCCCGTGAGCATCCTCTCACCTTTTCTTCGTCTGGCCAGCTTCCCGTGTGGCCTGCGATCCATGGAAGGAGAGTGGTGACATCTCGGACAGCGGCAGCAGCACTACCAGCGGTCACTGGAGTGGGAGCAGTGGTGTCTCCACCCCCTCGCCCCCCCACCCCCAGGCCAGCCCCAAGTATTTGGGGGATGCTTTTGGTTCTCCCCAAACTGATCATGGCTTTGAGACCGATCCTGACCCTTTCCTGCTGGATGAACCGGCTCCACGAAAAAGAAAGGTACGTGATTGCAGTGTGAGTGGGAGCCCAGGCTGGAGCAGATGTTGTCTGTGTGGGGACAGCCAGCCGTGGAGGGGAGGGGACCCTGCAGGCCCTAGATAGTCTTGGGTTCGCTCCCATTTCAGTTTTCTATTGCTGCTTCTGTTACCTGGTGATATTCCCAGGATTCTCCTTCTCCTGTTTAAAGCCTCTTCCATTTTAGCCTCCACCCCAATCCCTGCCTTCTTTCCTGTGTTCCTGCAGAGGTCTGCGTGGGAGAGGCCTCCAGTGGGGTCTTAGCCACAGCACCGAGCACCGCTGTTGGCCACTAGGACCATCTCTTAGGTTAGGGCTTCCTAGCCCCTGGTTGTAAGTTTCTCTGGTCCCAGAGAACCCCTTTCCTGGAGGTTTTTGTTGGGTCAGGCTGGGGACAGAAGCCAGTTTGAGTCCCCACTGGGTAAGGTTGAGTGAGGGATAAGGAGAAAGACATACGCACTCACCCCGTCTTCCTTTCCTCTAGAACTCTGTGAAGGTGATGTACAAGTGCCTGTGGCCAAACTGTGGCAAAGTGCTGCGCTCTATTGTGGGCATCAAACGACACGTCAAAGCCCTCCACCTGGGGTATGTGCGAGCCCAGGGCCTCTAGCCTAGGGTCGCGTGCAGGTGTCCCTCCACTTGCCGAGTCCCTGTGACCCACAGCCCACAGTGCTTTCAGGAACGTGGCTTGCTGGGAACACCCCCTGGTGTCTCTTCCTGGCCACCTGAGAAAGACATCCCGGCAAACATTGTTGCTGTTGACGGGAAAGGAGCTCTGTCCATCTTGGGGATGTGTCTTCTTGCCTCACTGCAGGAAGCAAGATATTTTAGTTCTGGGCAGAAACGGGGTCATTTGGTTCAGTTACTGGTGAGACCCCGTTTCCAAGATATTTAGTGGCCAAGCACTGCACCACCGACTCTTCCTTGGGAGTGGGTCTCTGCTAGCCCCACCCTGGTGCCTCCGCCGTGTTCTGTGCAGAGCAAGTTTGCAGGCCCTGTGCAGTGCGAGTTTGCAGGCTGCTAGTGGTAGGAGCTGACTCATGGCCCTGGGGGAGAAAGCATGACTGCAGGCAGGTGGGGCCCAGAGAGGGCTCGTGGTCGTGCTCAGCGTGGGATGCCTCCTGCCAGAGGAGAGGTTGGCACATGTTCCGGGAGAGGATGAGCCTTAGGTGCCAGGAAAAATAATTCCCGTTGATGTGCAACACATAATCCTGGTGACACCCGTCAGGAGCGAGGCACCTGGGTGTTCTCTTGGGCTCCGTCCCTGGCTTGCTGGGTGGCCTCAAGCAATCACTTCCCTCCCCACCCCGGTCCCCGCTGGGTTTCAAGGGAGCAAGGCACCCCTGATTATGCCGCATCTCCCTCCCACACAGGGACACGGTGGACTCTGATCAATTCAAGCGGGAGGAGGATTTCTACTACACAGAGGTGCAGTTGAAGGAGGAATCTGCCGCCGCTGCTGCTGCCGCAGGCACCCCAGTCCCTGGGACTCCCACCGCCGAGCCAGCTCCCACCCCCAGCATGACCGGCCTGCCTCTGTCTGCTCTTCCACCACCTCTGCACAAAGCGCAGTCCTCCGGCCCAGAACATCCCGGCCCGGAGTCCTCCCTGCCCTCAGGGGCTCTCAGCAAGTCAGCTCCTGGGTCCTTCTGGCACATTCAGGCAGATCATGCATACCAGGTATGGGGCGGGGCTCGCTGGAGGCTCAGGCTCGTAGCTGACTCATCACGGGCCAGCTTGATTACAGGCTACCGACCACCCTGATGGAAGGCTGAGCCCTTTGGCCAAATTGCTAATCTCTTCTACAAAGAAAGAAAAGGAAACTGAATTCACTGCTCAATAAATGTGGGAATTCCTGGAGTTATCTACATTGGCAGCTGTCATGAGTGGTTACTAGAAATCTAGCTAAATCCCTAAGTAACTGGGCGATGGATTTGGGCGGGGGAATTGTCACACCTCTGCTTATAAGAGAGGATGGAGTCATGTAGTTGGGCTTCCCACGTGATGTCTAGGTCCTAGAATTGTGTTCCATGGACAGACAGTCCAGCACGCATGTTTTGAATACTTACTACGGGCCAAGAATTGGACTAAGTAAGATTTTCAGGTAGAAGAAGACTTAGTCCCTGCCCTTGTGGAGGGCATGGTTCAGATTGAGAGAGAGAGAAATGAATATGTAACTATGGTTAATTATAATAACTAGTCAAAGTACTAATTATTAGAGGCATGAGCAAGTGTTGTAGGTACCAGAGGGACCAACCTATTTTGCCCACGTGAATGAGAAACTTATCACAGAGGGTGACATTTAGGATGGTCTTCGCTGCATGTAGTAGGTACTCAAGGAACATGCAGCTTGCTGTGTGCTGATATTTCTTAAAATTCTTTTGTGCCTATTTTATCAGTCTGTGGGCCAATTTGCAAATTAGTTATTAAAAGGTATTGCTTTCAGTGAGAAAGCTTTATGAAATGAGCCAGCTCTCCTCCTTGTTAGAATGAGTGACCGCTTAGCGATTTCATGTTTGGCCCATTTGCAGCTCTGGCTGACCTGTGGGGCCCAGACATGTAGCTGGTGTTTTCACAAATAGCCCTGAACCTGGATACCCGTGAGCACACTGCTACTCTCATGCGCTTGCTGGAGGATCCCATATCTTATCCCAGCCATGCTCCCCAGACGCAGAAGGCCTGGGGCCTCTTTTGGCACCTGTCGTGGCATGTTCTTGGTAGGTGATCCAGTTGAGAAGTTAAATCTTCTGCAGTGATTAAGTCACGAGGCTGGCACGTAGACCAGCGCTGAGGGAAGGGTTCCAGGATGAGACTGGAGCCTCGCAGTAAGGAGACTACTGCAAGGCATTGGATGACACCCCAGTGTTGTCCTCGAGAAAGCCAAGTGTGTCCCAGCTCTTTCTGGTCATTGCACTTATGCAGAGATGCACCTTCTGCTGCCGTCATGAGGCTGTGGGGATTGTGGGCAGACTCTGAACACTTCCTGAGCTAGAATCCAGGCTGACACCCTCGTCTTCCACAGGCTCTGCCGTCCTTCCAGATCCCCGTCTCACCACACATCTACACCAGTGTCAGCTGGGCTGCTGCCCCCTCCGCCGCCTGCTCCCTCTCTCCGGTGAGTGTGCTGGCAGCACGGCCGGGGCCTGGTATGGCCAAGGGCTCTCCCACACATCCCAGGGCTGGAGGCCATGCCTTGGGCACGGGGCACGTGGCCACAGGTCGGTGTGGCCGTCTTGCCTTCCGCCCCCAAACGTGTTGAAGATCTCCTTGTGCTGCCCCCTCCCTGGCACTCCCCATCTGGCCATAGCCCCTCGCGGAGGTGGAAGGAGGCGCTTGTAGAGGATGTCCAGAGCAAGCAGGTTTCTTGCCAAGAAAATCACCAGACGAGGCTGGGGTCAGTTGCCCCATCAGCCCCTAGTGCCCGTGGGTGTTTTTAGGATTTTAATACTGAGGAGAGGAAGGGGGAGAATGTGGCGGCTATGTGGGCTGGGTCAGAAATCTCAAGGCCACTGGGGACAAGGGCCATAGGTGGACCCCAAACTCAAGTAAGCGGGAAGTCATTTTGAACTCTACCTAGCAGGCGCTGGTCTTATCTCCTGCAGGGTGGTGTCACATTGTAAATCAGATTGCCAGTGATGCCACTGAGGCAGTGCGAGGCTTCCAGGCATGGCGGCTCCGTCCAAGCCCCCTGCAGGGAGAGCCTCAGAGGGGACCAGGTCCAGTGGCTCCCCTGTCCTTGTCCTCGGCTGGGTCCCAAGTGTGGCATGAAGGCCTGCTCCTTCCTCACTCTCCTGCCAACAGCTCCCCTCGGCTAGAGTGTCCTCCCTGAGAAGGCGTGAGGCCTCTTGGACCAGAAGGAGCTAGGGACGGGTGGCTGCCTGTCTTTTAGGATGGCTCCCTCACCTTTCCTGACTGTCCCTGTGCTCATGGCCCCTCTCCCCACGCCCAGGTCCGGAGCCGGTCGCTAAGCTTCAGCGAGCCCCAGCAGCCAGCACCTGCGATGAAATCTCACCTGATCGTCACTTCTCCACCCCGGGCCCAGAGTGGTGCCAGGTGAGATGTCTGCTGTCGTCCCCTGCCTTCTGGTTTCTGTGCCCTGTCTCCAGTGGCATGGACTCCGACCCCACCCAGATGAAGTCACCAGGGTTAGTCCCCAGAGAGGAGCCCAGATGGCAGACGCACCAGATGGGACGACTGGTCCTCAGAGCCTCTGGCCCTTGGTCCTGGTGGCTTTTGCCGGGAGCTGCCCCTTTGGCCTCTGCTTGTTGTCCCAGCCCCACTTGGCTGCTCTCCCGGGCCCACCACCTGTGTGGGGCTCGATTTGCATTCCTCTCTTTCTGCAGGAAAGCCCGTGGGGAGGCTAAGAAGTGCCGCAAGGTGTATGGCATCGAGCACCGGGACCAGTGGTGCACGGCCTGCCGGTGGAAGAAGGCCTGCCAGCGCTTCCTGGACTGAGCCGTGCTGCAGGTTCTACTCTGTTCCTGGCCCTGCCGGCAGCCGCTGACAAGAGGCCAGTGTGTCACCAGCCCTCAGCAGAAACCGAAAGAGAAAGAACGGAAACACGGAGTTTGGGCTCTGTTGGCTAAGGTGTAACACTTAAAGCAATTTTCTCCCATTGTGGGAACATTTTATTTTTTAAAAAAAGAAACAAAAATATTTTTTCCCCCTAAAGTAGGAGAGAGCCAAAACTGACCAAGGGTATTCAGCAGTGAACCAGTGACCAAAGAATTAATTACCCTCCGTTTCCCACATCCCCACTCTCTAGGGGATTAGCTTGTGCGTGTCAAAAGAAGGAACAGCTCGTTCTGCTTCCTGCTGAGTCGGTGAATTCTTTGCTTTCTCAACTCTTCCAGAAAGGACTGTGAGCAAGATGAATTTACTTTTCTTTAAAAAAAAAAAAAAAAAAAAAAGTTTCTGGCTGATGGGTGATTCAGAGTGCAGGACTGCCTGGCCGTGGGGCAGAGGAGTTTGCCCTTCTCGGAGGGTACTTCCTGTTCCCTGTCTGAGCATCCTGCATGGAAGTCAAAGGAAAGCCCTTTCTTGGTGACAACTTAAATCTGGTTCCCTCAGACATTGGGTTGCACCCCAACAAATATTAAATGGCTTCTTCTTAAAGCCCAGAGAAAGAGGTTTTTTAAAAGACTGTCGCCAAATAGCTGAGCCAAAAGGCTGATCAGAATTCACTTTTTGGAATGTGGCAGTTAAACACTACCTTGATCATTCTCTCCTCTTTCCTCGAGGAACTCCTGGAGGGTTTGAGCGTCTGGAAACTCTCTGCTCTGACCTGAGGAAGCACCCTCCTGACGCCGCCTCCCTCCGGTTATGGAAAGGACGCCTCAGAAATGCTTTGTTTTCTTTTATGATGTATTCAGAAGCCTTTGCTGATTAAAGTTTTCTTTTATTTGGGTGGCCGAGAGAGACTCAGGGAGGTTCTGGAGGTTCCTTTCTGTCTCCTGGCCCCGCCAGGGATTTCCCCATTTCTGTTTGCTGCCCGAAAGCAGGATGAGGAAGGCCAAGGAGAGTCCTTGCACCCGTGAGCTTCAGGATGAGGAAATGACAGGAGGAAGACGTGGGTTTGGGTTAGTGGCTGCTGGCGTTTTGGCCCTTGGTGTTTCTGGAGCCTCCAGGGATCTAGGGGAGCCTGGGCTGCGTGCATGTTGATAAGCAGAGCTGTTCTTGTGGAGAAGGAGGGAGGTCTAGGGAGTTTAGCACCACGCCAACCAGTCGTGCGCGAAGACAGAGTGAACCACACCTGGTTGGCAGGGCATGTTTCTGTTTTGGTGTCTTGCTTTCCTCCCAGCATGACTTATTTGGGGATTCCTCAGGGCCTGCTGGAATGTGACCGTCCGCTGCCCAGCTGCCTCGGGTACAAGTCTTGGCCCTATGTCCCAGCTGTCAGGGGCTCAGGGAATCCTACCCAGCCATCTGTCCTGGGATGGAGTGTCAGCATCCACCCCTTGGTTGTCATCGAGGCCTCCCTCCCAGTCCTAGGTGAAGATATTTGGGCCACTAGGGCTCCCTTGGCCCCTTCACGTAGGACATAGACATGTGCTTTTTAATGCAGGACACTTTGAGTATTACAAAATCTGTAGACCTGGCAGTAGGGGCATGATGTTGGGAAGGGTGCAGTGCCCTAGGTTGGTGACAGAAGGGACAGACTCTTATGCACAGGTGTCTTTGGTGATGGGGTATATTTTTATAACTTAGTAAAAAAAAAAAAAAATGTATGTGGAATTCTGTCTCTTGGTAAAGCTCAAAGCCAGGCTAGCCTGAGGTGGCGCAGGGCTCTCCTTCCTGTCCTTTCCACCTCCTTGAGAATTAAGAGCTGGCAGCTGCCGATGGTGTTTCCCGACCCCCCTCACTTCCCAAGACGACCCCCAGGTTCAGGTCCTCATGGGGAGGGGAGGGCGCGTTCTTGACACATGGGAACTTCACCAGGAGGGCCTCCCCTTCCCTTCTCCCTCAGAGTTTTCACTGCCGTCTCGTCTTTAGAAAGCTGTTTGAATTCCCCCCGCCCCCAGTTTGGACCGTGTAGATATAACTGGATATACGGATTTTTCTCTTTGTGCGGGCTTCTTATGCCATTGGTATACAGGGCAGGAAAGGAAGGAGGAATAAAGGGAGGGAGCAGTGTGGAAACCACGGTGGTTTTGCTTTGTTCTTATTAGGTTTTGGTGCCGCCTTCCCTGCCCGCGCTTGTGCCCCCTCTCCTCCTTGGTGCTGGCGGCCTCCTTGCTTCCCTTCCACTCGTGCTGCCATCCCGTGCCTGTCGTGTTGGTTCTTCACATGTGCCCTGTTCTTGGGATTGTTCCATTCATGCCTTCTTGGAGGGTGAGGGTGGCTTGGGAACCGACCCAGTGATCACACCTACTTTCTTCTTCTTTGTATCTCCCTCCTTCCCAGCCCACCCGGGCAGCAGATTCTGATGGAAGGAAGGTGCCGCAGGTGGGCTTTTAGAAACTAACGGGACTGGTTTTCAAAGCAGTTACCTTAGGAAACTTTATTCCAGCGATGTGACTTTTTTCAGAATATTTCTTGGAATCACCTTCAGAGTCTGGGGCTGTGTGTTGAGCAGCCTTAAGGATGCTAGACACTCATTTAGTGCCCAGGGAGTCCAGCGAATGACGTCTGTGGCCAAGCGAGGTCTCAGGTGCAAAGCAAAAGGACCATTTAAAGTAAAATAGCTTGGATTCAATCATGTGACTTTTAAATTGGCTCAGAAAGCAATTTTGTAACTTCAGAGAGTGTTTTGAGCCATGGCCACGTTGTCGTTGTGAGTCTATAGCTTGACTCCTTGGAGAACAATATTCATTTGGATGTGGAGACTCTGATTTGTTGGGAGAAATCTGTCCTGTTACTTTCTGGTCATCCCAGGTTCTGACTTTTACCAGGGGCAAAAAAAAAAAAAAAAAAAAAAAAAAAAAAGGAGGGAGATAAATCCCATCTGTGAGTTTGTCTTATTGGCGCCTTTTCCCTCAGCTGTCTTCCAAGTATTATTTTTACTGTTAAAAAATTTTTTTAAAAATGTGAAATGTAATGTTTTTACAGCAACAATATGAAATATATTTTATAAGGAATAAAATGGTACCTTGTCTGATTTAATGTGCACCTGTCCTTTGCCCCTTCCCCTGCAACAAATAAGATTATCACTGCCCTTGTCCTTGGTGTTACACAAATGGTAGCATATCACACTATAGCAAAGTATGACATTGATTCACTTATACTAACAGTAGGTAACACTTCCCAGTGACTAGGCCAAGTGTATACATGGGTTCCCTATTACAAATAACCCTATGAGAGAGTGCTGTTATTGTTCTCATTTTGCAGATGAGAAGATTGAGGCACAGAGGTTCAATAATTTGCTCAAGGTTATAAACTGAAATAACAGCACTCCAGGCAGTATTTTCTGCTGCTTTTCTTGACAAAGGGGAGCATATTCTTGACTGCATTCCTGAGTCTTTTGAGGAGCAAGCAAGTGACATGGGAGAAAATAAGTCACACGCTACCTATCGAATGGCTTCTGAACATGGTCTGCTCCGTACAGACATCAGTTCCAGGTGCTGCGATGGCCCAAGTGGCTGGCAGAGCTGGCCTAGGTGGGAAGGCTGTTGGAAGCAGAAGGCATCATTCCACCCAGGGGCTGGTTTGTGCAATTTCAGTTGCTGAACTTTAAGAACCATTTAGTGAAGCAATGATAGATTCCAAGAAGACCAAGTCAAATAAACCAGGCTTGCTTGAGGAAGTTGTGGAAGTGTGTTTAAACGTTTAAGGTATATTTAAAATAAGAGTTCAAGGTAGTAGTGGTGGGGCAGGTGGAAGGCTCGACAGGACCCTTTCCGCACTGAGTCATCCCTCTGGTGGGGAGAAGCAGGAGCTATAGGAAGAGGCTCTGGGGAATAGGGAAGGCAAAGAGGCAGTGAGGAGCTTTGGGGATTGTGAAGTGTCTCTTGGGGCGGGTTGCAGGGACCCTTCACACTGCCGGCCAGTGGGGGTGTCATGCTCAGGCACTTCATTATGGCCTGAATCAGCTACGCCCAGCAGCCCAGAAAGCAGTTTCTTTTTCCCTCCTTTTTGCCTTTTATTTATATCTTGGGGGTGCAGTCAGGGACTTCCTTCACCCCTTCTCTGTGTCCTTGTTCCAGTTCATCCCTCTAAGAACACCTCAATAGCATTACCTGTTTTACTGCGTTTGCCAAGTCCCCCTCCAAGTTAGCTACCTGCCTTCTCCATCTGTAGCTCGCCCCCTACCCCTACCTTCGCAGCTGCATCAGTGGGTCGACCCCCCAACTTTCCAGCTTCTGGTTGGATTTGGCTGACAGACATCAGGCTGGAGTTTGAAAGAGGGGAGGAGAGGGAAGTGGGGATATTGAATCCTGGCTCCCACAGTGTGTGAGTAAATGGCTGTATTTCTCTACTGAAAGCTATGGAGAGCTAGAGTCCTTGTGGGTCCAGGAACTCCCTTACCCCTACCAGGGCTCTCCGGCTCCGAACAGAGCGCCTTTGCATCCCTTGCTGATCTTCTGTAACCCTGCCCACTCGTGTAGACGGTTAACTCTCCCCGACAGACTCGGTTTGGTTTGCCTTGTGTTTCTCAGCTGGACCCTGGCAGTGACACACCCTAACGTGTGAAGCTGGAGATAAAAGTGGCATCAGCAGGTTTCTGTCCGCCCTGCTCCTTGCTGTGTGTCCCAGTCCATTGGACCCAAACCAGCAGGATCTGCACCACCTGGAGCTTGGTAAAAAGGCAGATTTCTACCATCTCAAACTGGGGGTGGGGCCAGCAGCCTGCCTCTTTGCGGTGCTGATGCACACGGGTTTGGAGAGCCCCTGCCCTCTCTCCACTCCGTCCAGTCACACAGCCATGTGCATTCATTCCCCTACCTGCTGCACTTGGATCTGGGAACTGTGCCATCGGGGTGCACCTTGCCCATTCTCTTTTTTTTTTTTTTTTTTGCGACGGAGTCTCTCTCTGTCTCCCAGGCTGGAGGGCAATGGCGCAATCTCGGCTCACTGCAACCTCTGCCTCCCGAGTTCAAGTGATTCTCCTGTCTCAGCCTCCTGAGTAGCTGGGATTACAGGCACGTGCCACCACACCTGGCTAATTTTTTATATCTTTAGTAGAGACAGGGTTTCACCATGTTGGCCAGGCTGGTCTTGAACCCCTGACCTCATGATCCACCCGCCTCAGCCTCCCAAAGTGCTGGGATTATAGGCGTGAGCCACTGCACCCAGCCTGCCCATCCTCCTTTCTACACAGCAGTGCCATGCGCTTTTTACCCCTGCCTCCCGGGAGCCACAGCGCTGGTTGCGTGTGTGCAGAGTCTGCTTCTGTCACTTCACTTAAAAACAGCAAACCAATTTATTAACCATTTGCTCAGTAGAAGTTTAATGGAGAAATCGTTGTTTAAAACAATCAGTCAAAAAGAACAGCTCTTTTACAAACAAGTTATGGCAGTGGCGAGTCAAAACCCCAGGTTCAATTTCCTATTCCTTTCACCTGCCCCTAGAAGGGGCAAGAGGCGGGTGAGCAGGAGAGATGGGGCCATTGAAATGGTAGCTAGAGGAATTACAAAAATACACTCTGATGTAGCAACAGGGTTGTGGTGAAACATGCCAGGGGGCTGGGGAGGAACAATCAGACAGGGAGGTTCTGGAGGCGAAGGAAGCCTGCCGGATCTGCAGGCGCTCAGTGCCTTGGGGAAGAAGGAATCCTGATTCCCAGGCGGCAGGTCTGGGGCTGGACACATGCTGTTTGGGGGATCACCTGGATGCCTGGGGAGACAGAAATGATTAAAAAATGGCAAACCTGATGGTTTTTCTGACCCTTTTCTATTCCCCCTAGAGACAGAAGCAGTGAAAGGGAGGCAAAGAAAAGCTATCAACCCAAAGAAATCGTTCCTAACGTAGCCAGAGGGGTCCTCAGCTCCTCTGCACATCTGCTCCCCCAGCCCTGGGTCAACTGGCTGGACTAATAGACTAAAGGGGAGGTCTGTGGGCTGTGACTCAATAGGCACAGTGGCAAGCCCCCTCCCGGGGAACAGTTGTTGCTGGTATTCGGAGCCCAAGCAAAATAGTGCCCTTGTTTTACAGTTCTTTTCTTTGCAAGTGCTCTTTGAGCCTGATGGCACTGATACCTGACCACGAATGAATGTGCTGTTTCCATTGCCTAGAAGGGTCAAAGCCTAAGGGTAGCAGAAAAGAAGAAGGCAGTATAGGGTCAGGGGAAAGGAAAGCAGACCCCCAAGACCAGCTGTGACAAGTTCTGTCTAGAGGTGGGCCTGCACCCCAACACCTTTCCTTCCTAGGATATTATTACACTTTCTGATTAGTGTTTTTTTTGTTGTTTTTTTTTTTTTTTTTTTTGAGACGGAGTTTCGCTCTTGTCACCCAGGCTGGAGTGCAACGTACATGATCTCGGCTCACTGCAACCTCTGCCTCCTGGATTCAAGCGATTCTCCTGCCTCAGCCTCCCAAGTAGCTGGGACTACAGGCACCCACCACGACACCCGGCTAAGTGCCTAATTTTTGTATTTTTAGTAGAGATGGGGTTTCACCATGTTGGCCAGGCTGGTCTCAAACTTCTGACCTCAGGTGATCCACCAGCCTTGGCCTCCCAAAGCGTTGGGATTACAGGCATGAGCTACGGTGCCCGGCCCTGAGTAGGGTTCTTTATCCCATTCCAGTGTAAGGTGGCCCCACTTCTTCCCAGCCTTCTCCATGTCGATTAGTATTAGGTATCTTAGGAGTCAAGGACAGCGTTGGTAACAAGAGTCCCCCAAGGTGGAGACATCTCCATCATGTAGGGCAGGTTGGGGTGTGTATGTGGATGAAAACAAGGTTGAAGCCGGCTGTTATAGACTCATAAATATCCATATGGGAACTCACCAACTGTGCATGTTGGGGGAAAAGAAACAGAGAGATGGTTGCAGAAGGAGAAAGGAGAGTCATCAGTAATACCCAAATGAGCTGGTGAATGTTTCCAGTTTCCATCCAGAACTTGACATTTGAGCACAGCCACAGACAGAAGCTCCTTACCAACTTTATTTCAGTGCCTCTCAGTTGGAAGCATAATAGAAGATTAGAAAAACCAATTGCCTGGATAGAGGCTCAAATCATTTTTTAAAAAATAAATGGATTCCTGTTAATGGGCCTGATTTTCAACTGTGTTTAGGTAAAGAACATTGCCATCGTTCAGAATTAGACATGAGCTTCAGTGTCCCTGAAGAGCCACTTTAAAGAATAATGTCTTTAAGATTTGACAGAATTCAACCCGTGCTACTTCTGAACGATTTACTGTTAGGTGCTGTGCAGCTATGTGTTAGAAAGAAATAGGAGGCTTGTGAAGGATCCAAGAGTGAGTATGACTTCAAAAGCAGTGCAGGTTAATTTGGGGCCTTTGGAGATGAGTCATCCTGCTAAAAGAAACACATCAGCTTTCTCTTCACAACTTAATACACGTGTCCATATTTGGTAACAGGCCTGTGGTGAACATGCTGGCGTACCTGCAAAGGGGCCGTCTCCATGCTAAAGTGTGGGCACCAAATATTAGCATATGTACTAATATATCGTCAAGGAAGGTTATTAGTGACACGGCTACCTCTGACACACAGGACGCAACATAAAATAGCACATGCTGACATTTTTCTCTTATGCTAGGACTCAGGGAAAAGCCCCACTTGGGTAATGTTTTGGGGTGATTTTGATGATCTGACTGGTTCTTTGTGTTAGGACAATGATACAGTTTAGAAGTTTGTCCTCTTCCAATTTCATGTTGAGATGTGATCCGCAATGTTGGAGGTGGGCCTAGTGGGTGGTGTTTGGGTCATGGGGGTGGATCCTTCAGGAATGCTTTGGTGCCCACCCTATGGTAATGAGTTCATGGGAGATCTGGTTGTTAAAGAGGCTGGGACCTCCCCTTTTCCCTCTCTTGCCCCCTCTTGCCATGTGGCACGCCAGCTCCCCTTGCCTTCTGCCATGAGTAAAAGCTCCCCGAGGGCCTCACCAGAAGCAGATGCGGGTGCCATGCTTCTTGTATAGACTGCAGAACGTGAGCCAAACAAACTTTGTTTATAAGGTATCCAGCCTCAGGTATTCCTTCGTAGCAATGCAAAATGGATGAATACGGCAAGTTTCTTAGCTATTTAAGGAGACGTATGGGACTCTGCAGCTGATCATCTTCCCATATACAAATTAAGGCACATAGCCTTGATGGTTGGGACTTTCCTAAATTTTCAGAAAATTCTACTGTGCTAGGTTGCCAATGCCACTCAAAGTGATGTATTGGTTGATATCCTAAGGAAAGTTGGGTTTTGAATGAACAGGCAATCAATTAGGGTCTTTGATGTATATTATTAGACATGTGGACTTGTATAAAGTGCCTGTGGGGATAGGAACAGAGCAGAAGAAAGAACAAGAAAGAAAGAGAGGAATATAAAAGCAAGCAAACAAAACCAAAACAAAAACAGCACGCTGGAAAGAAGCGAAATGGAGGAAAGAAGATGAATCCCTTTAGTCCATATTCTAGTAGCTACTAGGTCCATTGGACCAAATTCTCCATGTCTTGCTCAGGAATGATACCGTTGACCACAAGGAATCAGTCCCTCTCTGGCAAGGTGGCAGGATGGACAAATGGCTTGTGGAAGGAGGAAGAGCAGAAACCACAACTCCTGATCTTAACAGGAACTCTTTGGCCAGGTAAAATGGGAAACTTTAATGTTTCCATGGAGCCAGGCACCCTGAGAGCTGGGGAAAGGAGAGGAGATAGGTAAGCCGTGTTTGAAGATGAAATAGCACCATCACAGCTGTGGTAATCGGACTCTGCTAATGGCTAAGAGTAGGTCCCACTCTTGGTGTTTAGAGAGACAATCTCGAGGAAAGGTGAGCTGACTGGTTACTGTGGCAACCGGATGGGCGTATTGGTCCCCATAACTGTCCCCATAGTAACTAAGCTCCTGGGGAGTGACAGAGGAATTAGTTATCTTAACATACTACTATTATCCCCATGGTAACCAGTCTCTAGCCAGAAGTGGTCAGCTTCAAGGTGCAATAATAGGAAAATCTTTGCTGCCTAGAGAAAGGGTGGGCTGGACTCCTTGCGGGGTGTGTGTGTGGGGGGGGCGGGGGTGGGTGAGGGGATGAATGTGCTTCTAGGCCTGGGAGCAAGGCTAAGATAGTTGGTGTGTGAAGTCTCTCCTTGCCCCCAGCTTATTGGTGCCCAACTCACTCATGGGTTGCAGTGGCCGGTACAGCTGGGAGGAGCGCCCCTTCCGGCTACACATTACCATTCTGGTGCAGGGTGCGCCGGCGCTGGCTGGACTGCATGCTCAGGACCAAGTACTGCCTCATAAACTCACTGAACCGCTTCTGATTGGCCAACTTCCGGGCCGACTTCCGGGCCCCGGTGAAGCCCCCAAATCTCTTCTGCAGCTGCTTCTGCTCCATCTCACCAGCCTCCTCCATGCCAGGCTCGGGCTCCTCCTGCTCCTGGAACAGGCTCCGGACTCGGGGCATTCGCCGCAGATGCTGCATCTCCGAAGCTCTCGGCTGGTAGAGAGCAGCCGCCACATGCTCTGGGGCGGCAGGGCTGAGCTGCCAAGAGCTCCTGGCCATGACCTTGGTGCATGGAGTCCAGAGGGGGCTGGGGAAGACCTTCTCTTCACACTCGAGGATACACACCTGCAAAGATACGGGTGAGAGGAGGGGAGAAGGAACAAGGACCTCTGTTAATCCAGGGCGAGGGAGGAGATCCGGCCCACTGCACCAGTGCAAGTGCTTCTGAAGCATCTATTTTATCAAGTAACGTGCAGCAGTTTTACACAGGTTTTTAGGTTCGTAGAATTTCAGAATTGGAAACAAACAGAGAATCATCTGACCCAGCTCCATCATTTTACAAAGAAACCAGGGCTCAGAGAGGTGGGCGTAACTTACCTCTGGCGTCACAGCACGTTAACACAGGAAGTTAACACAGGATAAATGCGCCCAACACCGCACCCTGTTACCTCTTTAGTCGGGTTTTTGGAGCCAAGCACAGCTCATGACCGTCACCCATAAAGAATTTTATTTTGTTCTCTCATCAGGCTTGTGGAAGGTCATATGGGTTAAAGAAATTGGGGATGTGAAAGTATGTAGTCAAATCTGCAGGTTTATTTTAAGGTCACTGTGTAAAGATCTACCTAGGTGTTGTTAATTTTTCATCCCGCGTACAGCAGTCGTCACTATCTGTGTATCATTTATAGCAAACGGGGGTCAAGACCCTGTGGGGTGTAGGCAGGCTGGACGTGCGGGGCTGAACCTGTGATCCAGTTCCAGGTTGGGGGGAGAGATGCCATCATCAGACGTGAGCCCAGCAGACCCGCCCGGCTCCTAGGAACACTCTGCTCTGTCTCTCCTGCCAACCCTGACTTCTAGCCACCAGCTGGACCACGATGTTTCTCCACCCCTTCTTGGCTGGTTCTGACCTTGGCCCCCCACCTCCCACGTTCTTGGTTCTGATTGGGTCTCCTGGAAGCCTCTGCCCCCCAGCTTTTCTTCCTATTTGCTGTTTTGGCTTCACCCCTAATTTCAGTCCAGGTTTCTGGCCTTAGCCGGCTGGAAACCCCACTTCGACCTGACCTTGCTGCTGTGTCAGTAGGCAGAGCCCCTCATTATAGCGTGGAGCTCCTGCCTGGCTTCCAGGGCACCTTCTGGGGCAGAGGCTGTAACTGGCCCGTATTCATCTCCCCTTCTCCTTATGCACAGAACACTGTTTTATTCCTAAAGGCAACATATCTGTTTCCCAAGCTTCCTTGGAGCCATAAGTAGCTGA